>NW_024387075.1:5686876-6005361 GCF_900408965.1 Simochromis diagramma | reverse complement strand
ACACACTGTGTATGTTATAAGAATATTTAAGAAATAGTCAGAGATTTGAATCTAATCCACCAGTTTTAGGGTGGAGCCTTTAGTTATCAAACCCGAGGCAAAGAGAGCAAAGGCTCAGTCATTAAAGAAGTTAAAGAACCATTTGTGTCAAAGCAGATAAGATGAGAAACATGCACAATATTATTTGAGTCTCTTAATCACATAGAGGCTGCCCACCAAATCATCAGGCACTTAAAGTATCATTATTCAGTACAGACACTGGAAAATCACCCTGCCATGCCACAGACCTGTACATGAAGCAAAATGGTAATAAAGTTCTTTTATATTAAAGAATTCATACAAAGCCTCCCTTTATTATGCAGACTCAGCACAGAGCATTGTGTACCCCAATTTCATGAGTGGAGAATAGTTTTAGTCTGTCACATCATTGTAGTGGCAACCATCCTGTTTACACCATGTATACGGTATGAATCCTGTAAAATGCTACCATTCATATCAATACGCTCTGTTTACAATGTCCAGTGGCGTTTTTTAAGTGTCCTACTGCAAAGCACACAAAGCATCCATGAAATACATGAAAAACTACTTTGTGAAAAATAACTTTTGTTATTCCAGCTAACTGACAATTTGCTCCCTCATTCTTCCTGTTCTTGTTCCTGTTCTTCTCTGTCGTCTCTTTCTCCATCCTCCTCACTCAACTAGAAACTAACAAAAATATAAATCTTATAATAATTATTACAAGAGTAACTGGGGGATCCATGATCGACAACGGGATAACACACTGCTTAGTTATGTGAAAACATCATCAATGAATGTGGGCAAACAAAAGCTTTATAATTTTTGGTGAATTTAAATGTTACAGTGAATAAAACACAACCTGATCCACAACTGAATAGAGGCTGCTGCTGGACATAGAAAGGTAACATCATTTTGACTTGCTGTCACCTGGATCTTGAGCTGTAAGCAAACACAAAGTCACAGCAATGTCCTGTCAGAACAGTTTGAACTTTTGCTGTATTCCAGTTAAAGTGTGTTTCAGAGGTGGATATCACTGTCACCTGATCCAGCCCTAAAGATGCACTTTATAAAAATGTAAAGTTTTAAGAATAATCCTAAAAGTGGAGGTGGTCTCTTCCTCCCTTATCTTGCATTTAAACATTCTAATGAATAAAATACAAACATTGAAGGAAATAAGGCAAAATACATATATGTTTTTCATATATATATATATATATTAGGGGTGCAACGATACACAAAATTCACGGTTCGGTTCGGTTCGATACTTTGGTGTCACGGTTCGATATTTTTTCGATACAAAAAAATGTTCATGCATTTTTAATTTGTCATTTATTAAAATTATAAATATATATTTTAACTCAAAAGTACAGTTTTTAAATTTAACCCTAACCCTTGTGCGTGTTTTTTATTTTGACAGCGAATGCACACCTGCGGACCACTTACAGTGGGGCAAAAAAGTATTTAGTCAGCCACCGATTGTGCAAGTTCCCCCACTTAAAATGATGACAGAGGTCAGTAATTTGCACCAGAGGTACACTTCAACTGTGAGAGACAGAATGTGAAAAAAAAATCCATGAATCCACATGGTAGGATTTGTAAAGAATTTATTCGTAAATCAGGGTGGAAAATAAGTATTTGGTCAATAACAAAAATACAACTCAATACTTTGTAACATAACCTTTGTTGGCAATAACAGAGGTCAAACGTTTACTATAGGTCTTTACCAGGTTTGCACACACAGTAGCTGGTATTTTGGCCCATTCCTCCATGCAGATCTTCTCGAGAGCAGTGATGTTTTGGGGCTGTCGCCGAGCAACACGGACTTTCAACTCCCGCCACAGATTTTCTATGGGGTTGAGGTCTGGAGACTGGCTAGGCCACTCCAGGACTTTCAAATGCTTCTTACGGAGCCACTCCTTTGTTGCCCGGGCGGTGTGTTTTGGATCATTGTCATGTTGGAAGACCCAGCCTCGTTTCATCTTCAAAGTTCTCACTGATGGAAGGAGGTTTTGCCTCAAAATCTCACGATACATGGCCCCATTCATTCTGTCCTTAACACGGATCAGTCGTCCTGTCCCCTTGGCAGAAAAACAGCCCCATAGCATGATGTTTCCACCCCCATGCTTCACAGTAGGTATGGTGTTCTTGGGATGCAACTCAGTATTCTTCTTCCTCCAAACACGACGAGTTGAGTTTATACCAAAAAGTTCTACTTTGGTTTCATCTGACCGCATGACATTCTCCCAATCCTCTGCTGTATCATCCATGTGCTCTCTGGCAAACTTCAGACGGGCCTGGACATGCACTGGCTTCAGCAGCGGAACACGTCTGGCACTGCGGGATTTGATTCCCTGCCGTTGTAGTGTGTTACTGATGGTGACCTTTGTTACTTTGGTCCCAGCTCTCTGCAGGTCATTCACCAGGTCCCCCCGTGTGGTTCTGGGATCTTTGCTCACCGTTCTCATGATCATTTTGACCCCACGGGATGAGATCTTGCGTGGAGCCCCAGATCGAGGGAGATTATCAGTGGTCTTGTATGTCTTCCATTTTCTGATGATTGCTCCCACAGTTGATTTTTTCACACCAAGCTGCTTGCCTATTGTAGATTCACTCTTCCCAGTCTGGTGCAGGTCTACAATACTTTTCCTGGTGTCCTTCGAAAGCTCTTTGGTCTTGGCCATGGCGGAGTTTGGAGTCTGACTGTTTGAGGCTGTGGACAGGTGTCTTTTATACAGATGATGAGTTCAAACAGGTGCCATTCATACAGGTAACGAGTGGGGGACAGAAAAGCTTCTTACAGAAGACGTGACAGGTCTGTGAGAGCCAGAGATTTTCCTTGTTTGAGGTGACCAAATACTTATTTTCCACCCTAATTTACGAATAAATTCTTTACAAATCCTACCATGTGGATTCATGGATTTTTTTTTCACATTCTGTCTCTCACAGTTGAAGTGTACCTCTGGTGCAAATTACAGACCTCTGTCATCATTTTAAGTGGGGGAACTTGCACAATCGGTGGCTGACTAAATACTTTTTTGCCCCACTGTATGTGCAGCCCTGGTTATTTAGCTCATCATATTGCAGCCACAGAAATTCTTTTGTCCATGAAACCATAAAGCTGCACTTTCTTTTTGCCTTATAGTCTGATTTGTCATAACTTCTCCGTTTTGTGGTAAGCTTTTCTTTGGCTGTCACTTCTTCACCCTGACCTGTCTTATTTGGCTCAGCAGAACTGAAATGCTTTTACACGCTCACTCACATAAGCTCAGCGATTCTCTGCGCGATCAACCTTTCACATGTTTAAGCTTGCGGGAGATTTCACTTGTCATGTTTGCATAGTAAGCTAACGATTAATAAGACGATGTCAGAGGAATTGGTGCACAAATTATCATCACTCACAGATCAGTGCTGTCGCTCACTATACACAGTTCGCACGATTGCAAAGTGAAAGCAAAGAAACAAGCGCAAATTCAAACGCGACTTCAATATGTCACATATTGACAGTGGCTCACCGATGCCAATGACATAATTACCCAGCTACATTTCTGAAAGAATGCAAAAGCATTGACATATATTTTTCCTACAATAGCCCGACGGGCAGGGAAGAGATAGATTTTGGTAGCCCGACTGAAAAAATCGCTAGCTCCGGGACGTCGGGCTAGCGATATTGCAAGCCCTGTATCTGATTGAGGAATCACTCATCTTTGGAAAAGAGAGTTTATTACAGATAAATGGCTCTTTCCAAAATAAAAGCTATACTATCCGCTTCTTCTGGGCTATATTCTCAGCAGCATAAGGAGAATCATGTGCTAACAGCTGTCTAAATGACTCGGCTAAAGTTAGTAGCATGCTTGTTGTTTTTGTCTTTGCACTAGGATGATGTCGGCATAAATGTGCAGTCATATTCGTTGTGTTCCCACTAGTGCTTTCAGGTTAATCTCGTTGAAATGACCTTAACGCCACAACACGGCAAATCTCCGTTAACGAGCTACCGCCGATCGCTCCGTGCATGGGGCTAGACGGCCAACACGTTAATCAGAATCAGAATCAGAATCAGAATACTTTATTAATCCCTGGGGGAAATTATTTTTTGTTACAGTGCTCCATTTTAAACCAACATTAAGACAAGACAGACAATACACTAACTAAGAATAGTACAATATATACATATATAAACATACATACTTCACTCATAAATAAATAGTTGGAAAAGAAACATGTGTAGCTGTAGCAGCAAACAGTGTGTTAAGTGGATGCGTTGTACAGGGAGATGGCCACAGGCAGGAATGATTTCCTGTGTCGTTCAGTGGTGCTTTTCGGTAATCTCAGTCTCTCACTGAACGTGCTCCTGTGACTGACCAGCATGTCATGGAGTGGGTGGGAGGTGTTATCCAACATTGTCTTTATCTTGGACAGCATCCGCCTCTCCGACACCACCTTGAGGGTGTCAAGCTCCATCCCCACAACATTACTGGCCTTACGGATTAGTTTATTAAGTCTGTTGGCATCTGCGACCCTCAGCCTGCTCCCCCAGCATGCAACAGCATAGAGGATCGCACTGGCCACAACAGACTCATAGAAAATCCTCAGCATTTTCTGGCAGATGTTGAAGGACCTCAGTCGCCTCAAAAAATAGAGACGACTCTGGCCCTTCCTGTAAAGTGCTGTGGTGTTTTTAGCCCAGTCCAGTTTATTGTCAATGTGTACTCCAAGGTATTTATAGTCCTCCACGATGTCAACACTGACCCCCTGGATTGAAACAGGGGTCAAGTGTTTCCTGGTCTTCCTGAAGTCCACGATCAGTTCCTTGGTCTTTGCCACGTTGAGCTGCAGATGATTCTGCTCACACCACGTGACAAAGGAGTCGACCACAGCCCGGTACTCTGTCTCATCATCCCTGCTGATGCATCCAACCACCGCAGAGTCATCAGAAAACTTCTGAAGATGGCAGGTCTCTGTGCAGTGGCTGAAGTCTGTGGTGTAGAGGGTGAAGAGGAAGGGGGAGAGGACAGTCCCCTGTGGTGCCCCTGTGTTGCTGATCACCTTGTCAGACACACACTGTGGGAGACGTACATATTGTGGTCTTCCTGTCAGGTAATCAACAATCCAGGACACCAGAGAAGCATCCACCTGCATCGCTGCTAACTTATCACCCAGGAGGGTCGGCCTGATGGTGTTGAAAGCACTGGAAAAGTCAAAAAACATGACCCTCACAGTGCTCGCCGGCTGGTCCAGATGGGTGTAGACACGATTGAGCAGGTAGATGATGGCGTCCTCAGTTCCGAGACGAGGCTGATAAGCGAACTGAAGGGGATCCAGATGTGGTCTTACAATGGGTCGCAGCTGGTCCAGGATGAGCCTTTCCAGGATGAGCCTTTCCAGGGTCTTCATGATGTGGGAGGTCAGTGCCACGGGCTAACTGCGCTAACACACTAGTTCACTAGTTCACTAGTTCACACCAATGTAATTGAGCATTGCATGGCACATCCAACATACTGTTTTACTTTAGTCCATGACTCGCTTACCTTCAGGGTCATACGTCACATGAAAACCAAAATAATTCCAAACGCCAGATCTGAATGAGGTTCAATTTGCCTGTTGCAAGTAGAGCTTAACTTCTGTCTCGCTAGCTTGCCCTGCTCTCTTCCTTCTGACTGTGCTGTCTGTGTTGAGCGCTCAGTGGATCTGCGCTCGACAGTGCAGCCTAGGCGGAGTAGTCGAACACAGATTCACTGAGCGCTCAACACAGACAGCATCGTCAGAAGGAAAATTGATAAAATAAATTACAAATGTTGTATTGTTCGATACATATGCGTACCGAACCGAAAGCACTGTATCGAACGGTTCAATATCGATACGAATATCGTTGCACCCCTAATATATATATATGTGTGTGTGTGTGTGTGTGTGTGTGTGTGTATTCTTTCAATGGGCACAGTCAGTGAGCAAAGGATCTCTAACAGGCATGAAACAAGGTAAATGAATGAGGTTTCGAGGTAAGTGGGTGTAGAAGTAGCACATGTGGCAATCTGGGGATAAAGATTAAAAAAAATTAAGGGGTGACTCTGAGCATAGGCGGTGGGAAATGGGTCTTGAAAGGGTTAAGGGAGGTAATTGGCACAGGATGCAGGTGCAGCTGTTTTCTCAACTTCTCAACTTGAAAGCACAGGCACACCTGCACACACACAAGCACATGTACTTGACTACAGTCTTGTAAAAGCCAAAGCCAGCCCATGCCAATTAGCTGGTGGTGAAGGTCAGTGAAGGTCAGTGTTTGTTCGAGAGAGATAAGTTTCCCATTAATGGGTCAGTACCTCTACTTCAGTGTATAGGGTCTGAGTCACTTTAGTCTCTCACATACACACACGGGCACACACACACACACGGGCACACACACACACACACACACACACACACACACACACACACACACACAAAGGAAAAACACACATACACAGAGAATATTTACTGTGTGCATTCATCCTAAAATAAACCTCCCTGTGATCAATCAGTGTGTTGCTTTTCTTTTTCTTTACAATCCCATGCCACTTAAATGTAAGTCACAATTTGAAAAATATTTGGCACAATAATGTAGACCATAGTTTACTTTTGACTGATAAAACTGTTAACCCACTTCTTGTTTTGTTGATTTTTTACAGCTTATAGTTCTTATTTTTAGCTCACATTTTATCTGACAGTATATTTCCTTTTTATTCTAAACTTGGATGGAGAAAATATATATTTTTATATTTTTTTAAACAATGATTTTAATCGAATTTCATACCATAAAAGGTACTCTTTAACATTAAATAGAACCTTATTTGAAACGGTGCTTTAATTCTTATTGTTTCATTTTTATCTTCTAAAAATTCACAATGATTATAATAACAAGTTCATATATTTTACTTACTTTCTTTGTTAAAAAAAATCAGATGGAGGAAATGAAACATATAGAGACCACTTCTCTTTATAAATCTAAATATTCACTTCACTTTCAAATGGAACCATAGTATCCCCACCTAAGTCTGTGTTTGTGTTAGGTTAGTTTTGGTTGGTTTGGGATGTTTACCAGTGATATTTACACACTTGTGCCCTTATGTGCTATTAATGATAATGTTTCTTATCATAACTGGCATTAATTTTTATGCTTTTACTGTTTTCAATAGGTATACAATAGGTATATTGTGGGGTATGATGGTGCCACCCTTAAATAATCTTCAGCACTTGTGTGAAGTGAGGATATTTCTTCCTTTGGTTGCTCCCTTTATTCACAGTCACAGTCGACCATTTGCCTTCAGTTCACCCTATCCTTAACATCCTCTATTACACCAACATTATCCATGTCCTCCTTCACTACATCCATGAACCTCTGTGGTCTTCCTCTTTATCTCCTGCCTGGCAGCTCCATTTCAACACCCTTTGTCCAATATATCCACTATCCCTCCTCTGCACATGTCCAAACTACTGTATCTCAGCCTTGCCTCACTAACTCTGACTCTAAACCACTCGACCTGAGCTGTCCCTCTGATGTATTCATTTCTAATCCTGTCCATGTTGGTCACTCCTAATGAAAATAATAGCGTCTTTAAATCTGCCACCTCCAGCTCAGCATGTCAGAGCCACTGTTTCCGAACCATACATCATGGCCTGTCTCACTACCATCTTGCAACTATAACTATGACCTGTATTTATGAGCCCGAGCAGTGTCTGTGTCTCATTCTGTCACGATTCATAGTGACACTGAAGGTGTTGAATGTATTTTGTTGGACTTCTGTCTCCAGAGCAAATTGCCCTGTAGTGACATTAAAGTTTTACTTTACTCTAAGTTGTTTTACTGGAACTGATAAACTCCAGCCTGGCTTCACAGCCTTGACTGTAATTTACATAGAAGAGGCTTTCCAGTCTTCAGGGTGTCCATCTCAGGTATTTGTAGGTGAGTAGAAATTGTGTGAATTGATCAAATGCTTGCTCTATAGTAGCTATAAATGTCACAGACATTTGAAATAGAAAATAACTTTTCCCCATCAATTTCACACCTGCACAAACACCCACACAAACATATTGCTCACGAGCCCCTCTTTTTTCACTCCTAGACAAACTTCCTCTTTATTCTATGAACATATTTCCCACCAACATCACCAATCTGCTTTCACCGCTTTCTTCGACCCTCTAATCTACCGCAGATTTGCATCAGCTGGTCAGTGAGGAGTGTGAAGAAAGGAGGTAAAGGTGTGAATCAATAGTCTCCGTACCCTGCCTTGTGGCGACGCTAGAAATCAATAGCATTGGGAAATTAAGCTGTAGTCTTTGAATAAATTGAAGACACCGGAGTGCACAACATAACAGCTTGTTGCAAAATTAGCAAACCTGGTCACATTAACATGTAAAGGATGTTTGTTAGGCTGCGCTTTGGAAATACTCAAAGTCCCAAGAAGCCTATTCGCTTCTGAGTTCTGGCTAAGGAGAGATTATAAGGGCTTTGTAATGATGGTGTCCTGGAATAAAACGATAACCAGTGCATTCAGTCTCCAAAGAGGGGGAAGAATCAAATATAGCTTATGGGAACACAAGGGCATATTTGACAATACAGGTACTTTATATTCCAGCAAACAGAGAGATTTTTGGAGAGAGGAAGCTTAATAAAGGTGACGGCATTGTGTTGGGACTGAGCTGTTTCTCAGCTGTTTTCCTCCCAATTCGGTGTTCCTTTATAAATAACAGAAATAACTCCCATGACTTTCATAATGGCGCGATGAAGGTGTGAGGTGCTATCTATTCAATACCAAAACACATTAATGAAAACAAAAGAGGAGCTCTTATTCAGCAAATGCTGGGATGCTGTGCGTGAAGAACAAAGATAGAGATCAGACGTTCATTCAGTCAGAAAAGAGCCACTGATGTGATTTCAAATTGCGATGAGAAGAGGATTTCGCATTTTACTAAAGCAATCATCGAGAAGACACAGTGATGTGGTGCGGCCTTTTCCTTTACTAATTAAAAGACAACTAGAACGGTAGAGCAAAGCATGATCAACAGGACCTTACCCATCCTCTAAAAGTCTACACCATAATCAATAATTCATTTAAAGCCTGGCAGTTTATTCAAATCAGTCAGCTTGGAAAAACAACATAAACAAGGCAGTAGAGCCAGAGAGACAGGGGAGAAAAGAAGGGGAGATAAGGGGATAGAAAGACCAGAATAAGAAGAAAGAAAGGGAGAAGCAAGTGATGACACAGAAATGAGAAGAGAAAGTGAAAGTGAAAGAGACGGGCTGACTGCGTGTGGAGTGAGACAGGAAAAGTTCGAGAGAGGTAAGCTCTGTTATTTCTCTGAGGACTTGTGTGAAGTAGCTCATACTAAGGCCTCTGGCACCACATCACTCCAACCAGCCTAATTGCAGTCCAACGGGAGTGGAAAAGCCTTGTACAGACCCATAGGATTTCTGCATAAAAACAGCACCAGAAACCAGCAACCTTGTGTTGCGTAACCAAGTCAAACTTCTGTGTTTTCAATGATTTTTGGAATTCTTCTGCCCCGCATTTTTCAAAAGCGATATTGGCATTATTTGCAGCAGATGGCTGAGGTTATTACAGAATATAATCAACATAGTTTAAACAGTAAATGTGTCCACTGACAGCAGATCTTTGGAAGGACATTAGGGCCTGAGCTGTGGTCTCCTGAAGATCATAAGAAAAGGTTTCTGGTAACAAACAGTCTCTGTTGTTTTTATCCATTATGAAAGTTTCTGAAAGTTTCCTACAAACACAATTCAAAATCTTTTGAATGGGTGCCATATGTTGAAACACTGTAAGCTCTACAAACCATGATTTTACACATCATCACAGATTGCCAGACTTACCAGTCAAATTGATGTAACTGTCAAATAGCAGATAACTGTAACACTGATTTGCAATTATTATCAATCTTTATCATTTCATGGCAACATGAGCCACAGCTTCTGTGTAGTGAAAGCAAAAACATGAGCCACAGCTTCAGTGTACTGAAAGCAAAAACAACAAAAAAAAAATCAGATTTTTGTCCCCATAGTTTTTGCTGGAAGGAACAGCAAGGCCATTTTCTGAAACAGCAATGTTAATAATTGGGAAATCCTTCCTGCTTGACAGCTTTGGCACGCCAGGGGGACCAAAGGTTGCCATCTGGAGGAAAAGGGTGGGGTCAGCTTCGAGACTGGAGGGTAAGAGTGGAAGGCAACATGAGGCAGAATGGAAATGATATCACTCAACTTATTCAATATTCATTACTGCCACATACAGACATCTGTGACCTGGGGGCTAATGGTGTAGCTAGCCAAGGTCTGTGGGTGTACACATGCATGTGTTACAGGATTCATGTGGTCTGACTGAAAGCTGGGACTGGGGCTGTGTTGAGGATGAGGTGTTTGAGAGGCGGAGTCGAGGTGTTATATATGCACACACATGTGATCACATTTGCACAAAATGATGAGCCAGTACAGTTTTATCACCACAGAACTGATTTGGGTTATCTAATAATAGAGATATTAGCATGTTTACCAGCTGGATTTATGAGTATATGTTACATTTTGGAACAAAAGTCTTCTTATGTATAAAAGTTACACAGCTCAAGAGCTACCTGTCACCTATTACAACAGAACAGCAGAGATAAGCCAGGAAAGACAGAAGAGAGGAGAGGGAAGGCATGTGGTAAATGGCTTAGGGGCAGACTCGAACCCAAGGAGCGATACTGGACATTTAATGCAGTTATGAAAAGACTGAGTGAGGAAGAATAGGTTGTTATATTGTGTTTTGTGTTTAGACTACATGTGTTTGTGGATCAGCTGAAGCCAGAGCATGAATTCTGTATTTTATTGATCCCACTGAAACTTTCCTCCACTTCTTCCTCTTATTGTCTCATTATATTTCTGTACAGTCAGCAAGAAAGTGAATTATTCACCTATTATTCAAGGGAAAGCCTCAAAATATGGACCAGCTACTAAGCAAATTTCACCCAGTATATCTGCCATACATTATATACAGTGTTAAGATGTCAACACATACGGCAATAAAGATTCCTGTTAATTAACTGTAAACCCAGTTTATCAGCTAATGTATGTATTTCATTATTGAATATCGTTCTGTCAAGTCAACGTAGAATATATATATATATATATATATATATATATATACTATATAATAAATCATGTTTCCTTTAATTATGCTTTTCATTTATAGCCACACAGACAATTACTGTACTCCACAATGCTGAAACAAATACACAAATGCTCTAAGTCCAAAAAATAAAAAATACTGAAATACTGAAAGAAACATACATTTTTTAAATGTCATGTTTGGAGCCCCAGCAGTTCTAAGGTTGGGTTTACAGAAGTACACTGATAAAAGCTATTTTGGAGAGATGTATATATAATCTATGCAAATCATATAAAATTTACTCTATTATTGCACTCAGCAAAGGAATTATAAAGTAATGGGTTTATTATACCCTTTTCTTAAGAGTAACAACATTACATTAAAAAATGCAGTAAAATATACTCCCAAACCGTGAGTCTTATGTTCCTAATTGCGCATGCGCCAGACCGCGCTTTTTGACTGAGCGGGACTGCAAGAAAATTCTGGGTCTTTTTTTCGGCTTCCATCGAACCCGATCGAACCACAGAAGTGAAGGTAAGCTATTTACACAGGGTGAATAATATATAATAGCGCATACAAATGGTAATTTTTGAAGTGATGAGCTATTACACCTTACTTGTATTGCTTAGGTCTGTGTAATGCACCATTACTTGAAATGAAACTTTGAATCTGTTGCTGTCTGTTAACCGTCTAGACAACTGCCGGTAAGTTGCAATGAAATGTGTTCGTGGTGCGCTTTTTATCAGTCAGCATGCATGACCAGTCCTGGACTGGTAATCGGAACACTGAGGTCGTGTCCAAATTCATGGGCTGAATCCTCCTGAGGACCCGGCCTTCGTGGGCTATGTGGGCCGGGTCCTCAGAAGGTCGGGTAGGCCGGATGTAAACCTACGTTTAACCTGAGTAGCGAAAGACAGCGGTGATCTGAAAATGATGTGCCGGGAGTTGTGCCGTTCTCGGCGGCTCTAGTGACCCTCGAGCTCCCGGCTAGCTATCGAGCTGTTGGGTAACAGACGTCTCCGAAAACGTCGAAGCACTTTTGCAAATATGCAATATCTTGATAAACCGAGCAGATATTTGAAGTTTACACACCCACATTCTCGCCTGAAAATATGTTAAAAGTTTATTATATGACCCAGAAAGAATAATAAGAGTAATTTTAAAACTTAGTAGCGGCCGCCATTGCTGGAAACTGGAGTTTGGCTGGGCCGCGCTATGAATTCTGGGATATGGTGGGCCACGAAGGACACACCCGACCCATCCTTCAAATTCGGGGAAAAGGAGGACGCATTGGTCAGCCTTCGGCGCGTCGCTGTGACGTAATCGGTCTACAAATGCGTCCCCAGGAGGATGCAGCCCATGAATTTGGACACCCCCAATAATTACAATCGCGGTCTTTGCAAACTACTTTCCTGCCTTGATGGAAAAGAAAATGGACGTCAGACGATTTTTAATTTTTTTTTTTTTTGAGAAATGCAATCCTTAAGTTGTGGTGGCTCTGCTTCTGGGTCAACACATAAAGCAGGTAAACAAACTTAAATCCGGTATGTCTTTGAGATTCTATGAACACTGGTAAATGGACTGATTCTTATGTAGCGCTTTTCTACTCTCCCGGAGTACTCAAAGCGCTCTATACAACATGCCTCATTGCCATCAAACACGACTGTTGGGCAGATTATTCCCAACAGTCGTGTTTTAAAACTCTTAAAAAACAGCTGTTGCATCCGTCCGCGTCTCCCCATTGATCTTCACTGTAGCTCATCATCCCGGAGAGCTCACTGAAAGCTTTCTCCCAGCTGTAACTGCTTTGTTTTAGCAGCACCAGAACTTTCTGAAAAAGCTCTGAAGCATGTTTGCTTGTATTTAAAAATGTGCGCGGCAGTAGTCGCTTGTTCTGTCATGCAGATACCGCTTTGCTCCCGTATCTGCTTCATAATCCGCTCAGCTGTTCGCACTGCGGGGAAACACTGGGACACAGCAGCATCATGAACTCCAGCTATAGGGAGATTTTTCAGCAGCAAAACAAATAAAGCCAACGTGAAACGATCAGTAAAAAACAAAGACTGCTCTGAGAGTTTGAATTATTAACTGTATTTATTGATGTGTGGTTAAAGAGTATCCTATAGTGATGTGTGGATCGATCCTGAAATATCGATTCCTCCGATACCAATCATTTATGTTCTAGAATCGATTCTCACATTAAAATATCGATATTTTAGTAATTTAGGGTAAATTGTAGTTTATCATTAACAGGAACACAGTGGAAAGAAACTATAACATTCAGATTTTCTACATTCAAAGGAACTACTTCCTCTTCCGCCTTTCATAGTCATGTGCGAAATACGGCTGTATAAATGTCTCGCAGCCCCTTGGCATGCGCGCTCACAACAATGGCTGAGCGTAATTGTGCGGACGTATTTTACCTCCACAAACAGCTGAGACGTGGTTTGCGATATATGTGGCAAAAAAGTGAGGTGTTGCAGTCATACTTGCCAACCTTGAGACCTCAGAATTAGGGAGACATTCAAAAGGGCTGTTTGGGGGGATAAATACATTTTACAGTGTTTATTTATCGGATAAAATACGTTAAATCACCGTTATTGTTGGCCGGCCCAAAAACAGCGGGGGTGTCCAAATTCAGAGGCTGCTTCCGCCTGAGGACCCGGCCTTTGTGGTCTAAAGAAAGCCGGGTAGTACGTCACGAGCTCCCTCGGTGGAGTGAAACTCTGCCGTCTGCTCCTTGCTGTCTAAAATATAACCGGGCGCTGACGTAAACGCTTCTGTTTAATCAGTTTTCTGTTTAACGTTTATTCAGCTGTGTGAAAACCCCGGAGGAACCCTCCCGAGGGATAAATAAAGTTTAATTTAATTTAATCAGAATCAGAATCAGAAAGGGTTTTATTGCCAAATGTTGAGCAGGTTTACAACGTTAGGAAATTGCTGCGGTGCTTCAGTGCAAACATACTGTCATAAATTACGCTTAAATAGACATGAAAAAAATAAATAAATAAATAAATAAATAAAAATGAGAATAAGAATTAAAAGTGCTAAGTAGATAGATAGATATATACATGATATATACATGAGTGCAGGTGGTGATCAGTGCCACACATGGAATGATGCAGTGAACACAGCGTAGGGTCATGTGTTAGTGGTGGGAACAGTCATACGGTTACTGTTCATGTGTCCAACAGCAGAGGGGAAGAAACTGTTCTTATGGCGAGAGGTTCTGGTGCGAATGGACCGGAGCCTCCTGCCTGAGGGGAGCAGGTCAAACAGACTGTGTCCAGGGTGAGAAGGGTCAGCTGAGATCCGAGCTGCACGCTCCAGTGTCCTGGAGGTGTACAGGTCCTGCAGAGATGGGAGTCTGCAGCCAATCACCTTCTCGGCAGAGCGCACAACACGCTGCAGTCTCTGTTTGTCCCTGATAGTGGCTCCAGCGTACCACACGGTGATGGAGGAGGTGAGGATGGACTCGATGATTGCAGTGTAGAATTGCATCATCGTCCGTGTTGGCAGGTTGAATTTCTTCAGCTGCCTCAGGAAGTACATCCTCTGCTGGGCTTTCTTGATGACGGAGGTGATGGTGGGCTCCCACTTCAGGTCCTGGGTGATGGTGGTACCCAGGAAGCGGAATGAGTCCACAGAGGTGATGGGGGTGTCAGTCAGGATGATGGGGGGGAGTGGAGCTGTGTGCTTCCTGAAGTCCACAATAATCTCCACTGTCTTCTGGGCATTCAGCACCAGGTTGTTGTGGCTGCACCAGGACACCAGACGTTCAACCTCCCTCCCGTAGGCAGACTCCAATAACGGTGGTGTCATCTGCAAACTTGATTAGCTTGACAGACTGGTGGGTGGAGGTGCAGCAGTTAGTATACAGGGAGAAGAGCAGAGGAGAAAGAACACAGCCCTGAGGGGAGCCGGTGCTGATGGTCCGGGAGTCCGAGACATTCTTTCCCAGCCTCACATGCTGCTTCCTTTCCGTCAGGAAGTCAGTGATCCACCGGCAGATGGGATCAGGCACATTCATCTGGGAAAGCTTGCCTCGGAGATGGTCTGGAAGGATGGTATTGAAGGCAGAGCTGAAGTCCACAAACAGGACCCCGGCATAGACCCCCGGGGAGTCCAGATGCTGCAGGATGAAGTGTAGGGCCATGTTGATGGCGTCATCTACAGACCTGTTGGCTCTGTATGCAAACTGCAGGGGGTCCAGGAGGGGGGCCGTGAGGGTCTTGAGATAGGAGAGAACCAGGCGCTCAAATGACTTCATGACCACAGATGTCAGAGCCACGGGTCTGTAGTCATTTAGTCCAGTGATCCTAGGTTTCTTGGGGACAGGGATTATGGTAGAGGACTTGAAGCAGGCAGGCACATGACATGCCTGCAGTGAGGAGTTGAAAATGCCAGAAAACACTGGGGCCAGCTCGTTTGCACAGTGTCTGAGGGTGGCAGGAGACACACCGTCTGGGCCGGGAGCTTTTCGAGCATTCAGACTCTTAAACTGCTTCCTCACACCTGCTTCATGAATATGAAGAGTTGAACCGCGCGCAGCAGATGAAAGCCCTCCAGCTTGAGCGCGCAGTCCGGGATGTCTAATCTAATCTAATAACTTTAATCTCAGCCAAACCGATTTACTCACGAACAAATAAAACACTGAAAAAGCCAAACAATAACATTTTTAAGTTATCAAAGTGACTTATATATCATGTTTAACCCGAGTAGTGAAAGGCCGCGGGGGTTTGAAGACGATGTGTCGGTCGGCTCAGATATTTGAAGTTTACACAGCTACATTCTCACCTGAAAATATGTTAAAAGTTTTTTTGCGACCCAGAAAGAGAAATAAGAGTGATATTAAAACTAAGTAGCTGCCGCCGTTGTTGGAAACTGGAATTGGCTGGGCCCGCTATGAATTCTGCGATATGGTTTTTCAATTTTGTTGCCCGGGTGGAAAATCGGGAGAAATTCAGGAGAATGGTGGCTCCGGGAGATTTTCGGGAGGGGCACTGAAATTCGGTATTCTCCTGGATAAATCAGGAGGGTTGGCATGTATGGTTGTGGCAACATCACTAACCTTGTCAAACACCTCAGAGTAAATCATATCACAGAATATGACGAGCGTATGTTGAGATGAACTGAAGAGGAGGACAGGGACAGGTGCTGCCAGGGCGAGACAGACGTCTCTCGCGGAGTCCTTTAGTGCTGCAGGCAGGCAAGGTGTTCAAATAGCGCACAACTTCAGTTTTTTTATTTCTATATGATGAACCCTGCATTATTAAGTGATAAGAACAAGTAATCTGATGACCTATGTCCAAATAATGATGTCCAAATAATTTCCCCCAGGGATCAATAAAGTATTCTGATTCTGATATAATCATTATGACGCTATAATTTGAGATACAATAAATAAAATAAGTTTTTGTACAAAGTATCGGTATCGGATCAGTATCGTCGATACCACCCTGAATATTACTTGGTATCAGATCGGAAAGGAAATCAGTGGTATCGCACATCACTAGTATCCTACTCATCGATAAGTAGGGGCAGGTCCCGCCTTCCTCACCTCTGATTGGATAGAAAGTCTCTCCTACTTACTGATGATTAAGATACTCGCTCACGGGGCGGGACAAGTGTGTCTGAGAGAGGGAGGGCATTTCATGAGACCATCAGTGTTGCCAACGGTCTCTGACAGAAAGTAGCTGAAGTTCCCCAGGGTGTCACACCAAAATAAAAGCAGGGGGGTAAAGCTCCCAGCCTGAAATGTTGTCCCAGGCCTGTGCATGACTGTCTGACTGCTTGTTTTAAGTTTAAAAATTAGTCAATGCTAGCTTTTTCTAAAATATTGAAATGTTAAAATGTTAAAAAATAAAACAAAGTACTACTGTATCCCACTAGTATGTGTGAAAATACCCACTGTTGCTGCATCTACGTTTTGTTTTGTTTTTTGGAATTGTGGGATCAAGTAAAATATTTTTGAATTGATTAATATTGTATTGGGTAGTGTTAGAACATCAGTGCTATAATAATTGTTTTCATAATCATACGTCCCCAATTATTCAGCGGGCCACATATAGCAACCTGATTCTTTTAAACACCTGTGGTCCAAATTAATTTTGAATATTATATGTCTGGGCTATAATTTGGAGAGATACGGCATGTTCTGTGAAGCATATTACATCTATGAATATGATCTATGAAGCTAATTCCATGAAGCATAAATATTAATCTATGCAATTGCAATGCTTATTAGTGAGGGTACACATTTTATTTTTACAGACCCTGTTAAATCCAGTGGCACCAAGGTATTACAATACATAATGTGATTATAGTTGTGCACACCTTAAGGTACACTCCTGACCCCAGAGTCCTCGGACACAAGACTCTTCTGTGGCGTGTGTCCGCAACTTCCCTACCACCCCTCAGTCTACTGTGGTGAACAGTGTTTGCACCAAGTTCATACAATAAAATAATGTGATTAATACATAAGTAAAAGAAATTCCTATAAATGCCCCTTCTTGCTTTTTTATGTTTTAACATTTTTGTTACACTTACATGTTTCCAAATGTTAACACAGATGTTCAGAGTAAATACAGATTGTAGTTTTTTTATACTGAGATGAATTTCATTTAGTTTGGGGAAACAGCTCTCCAACTTTACCTCATATAGAAAAAGTCATTTCCTTCTAAACCTAATAAGTGGTTTTGTCATCTAGCAAGAACTGCAATCAAGCATTTGCAATAACTGGTGATGAGTGTGTTACAGCACTTTGGAGGAAATTTGGTCCTCTCTTCTTTGCAGAATTGTTTTCATTCGGCCACTTTGGAGGGTTTTCCAGCATAGGCTGAGTTTTTAAGGTCATGCTAAACCATCTCAATCTGATTGCAGTCTGCACTTTGACCAGGTCAAAACCTCCATGTTGTTTTTTGAGCCATTCAGAGATGATCTTGCTGCTGTGTTTTGCATTATTGTCCTGGTGCACTTGAGCTTCAGGGCACATTAAATGAGACAAGTGAGGCCTTCAGGTTTTTCACATTTTCTGGATTAAGGCCCTCATCGTGGATCGATTCCCAAAGCGCTTGAAATGCCTTTGTAACCCTTTCCAGACTGATAGAGTTCAGTGTTAATTAGCTGTTTCTTTAGATGTCCACGATGTTGCTTTCTGAGATCTTTTAGTCAACTTCACTTTTTTTTTGCCTGTCCCATTTGGTTCTTTAGCCGTCAGAATTGTTGTCTGAAGACCAACAAGGAGACCCAATGGATTTACTTTCCCAAATGGATCATCACGGCCTTGCCGTATTGGTCCATTTGATCGACCTTTGTTGTTATTATTTATTTTATTTTATTTTCAGTTGTTACAGATGGGACAGACATGACTGAGGAATAGGAAAGGGAGAAAGAACGATGAAGGAGAGGAGCAAAGAGCAAAGAAAAACTGAAGAACAATATTCACCTTATGTTTAATTTCTACCTTCATTAAAGAGAGAGAAATTTTGAGGTTAGATAAATAACTTGTAACCAGGTACATATCTGAAAATTTCTTTTGTGTAATGTATTTTCTTATTTTTGTTGCATGAAGAATCTGTGTATGTGGACACTCACTATTTGCCCTCTTTTCAGGTCCTCACGTGTGTCCCTTACAAGCAGAGACTCACTGATAGACGACTCTGTTACCAGTTCTAGGGCTGACGCACCCACCCACATCCCCACCCCGGTGTATCCTTTATAGGTATGCAAGTTTCTAAATGAAATAAATCACATTGACCTTAAAAATGTGGTTAATCTTGACCAAAGTCCTCAGTTATGGGAAAATGAACTGGAAATGCAAGTTGTGCAACTTCACAACCACAAAAAGATTAGACCTGCTGAAACACGTCAGGCTAATACATGGGCATTTTGGTCGAGTCCACTCCATACCCTGCCTTCATGCAGATTGCCCTTGCACTGTCAAGACATGGGGTGCATTAAGGACACATTTGTCAAGGCATCTTTCACAGTCATCCCAGCCAGGCAACATCCTTTCATTCACGTGCATTGTCTGTAATTCATGTGCTTTTGACAGTGGGAGGCAGTTTTTTGAACATCTTGGTGGCCATCTAAAAAAGTTTGAAACTGTGCCATGTGTTTTTGAGGATTGTGATTATAAGGTTAACAAATACACAACATTCCACAGCCACAAGAGTAGAAAACACAACCCACATTCCTTGGAAGATTTCAAGACTAATGTTCTTCATCAATACCAAAAGAACCCGGATGAAGAATGTGACATTGTTGACGATGACAATGAATGTGGCTCAGTCCTTGAGGAGGATGAGGACTTAAACAAAATTATTACTAATAAAGTGGGACTACTCCTCCTGAAAATGGAGAGCATTTTCAATGTCTCCAATTCATGCATTGACGAACTAGAAGAGGAACTTCATTTCCTTACAGCATCTGCATTTGGTCCCGTCATTAAAGAAATAATTCTGAGCACTTTGAGAAAACATGGCTGTACATTGGAAGACTCAGTGATTTCAGAACTGGTCAAAGACCTTTGCCGGCTAAGCCCTGTCTGTGCTGCTTTAAGAGTGGAAGGGCCTTTAAGCAGTCAGTTCAGGAGAGAGCAATTTAGAAAGGAGCATCTCTCATTGACTGAACCTGTTGAGTACATACTTGATATATATACCAGTATATACCAATCCTCCCATTATTATCTCAACTTGTGGACAACAGAGACATTCAAAACACAATATTACAAAACAAAAGGCCATCTGATGTCTCTTCGGAATACAAATCATTTAATGATGGATCTTTACTAAGAGAAAACAGCTTTTTATGTGAAGACGAACTGAAACTCCCACTCATCCTTTATATAGATGACTTTGAGATATGCAACCCTCTGGGAACATCCCGCAAGAAGCATAAAGTCACAGCTGTGTCTTGGGTGTTTGCAGACATACCTGCCACATTGAGATCTACACTGACTTCCATTTACTTAACCATTTTATGCAAGGCAAATGATGTCAACCAATTTGGCTATGCAAAAGTTTTGGACCCACTGCTCAAAGATTTGAAGTCCTTTGAAGATAATGGTATTTTTGTTTCAAGTCTGGGCAAAGTGGTCAAGGGCACTGTACTTGCTGTAGTCGCTGACAATCTTGGCGCTCACTCAATAGGCGGGTTTGTTGAACGCTTTTCAGCTTCACATTTCTGTCGCTTTTGCATTGGCGAAAGGTCACAGATCCAGGAGCATGAAGTAGGAGAAGGACTGTTTCCTCTACGGACTAAGTCTAACTATGCCATCCATGTCAAAGCAGCACTGTCTGATCCTGCAGAAGCTCACCACTGTGGAGTTAAAAGACAGTGTCCAATCTCAGACAGATTCAGTCACTTTCATGCTACATCAGGTTATCCCCCAGATGCTTTTCATGATTTGCTTGAAGGGATTGTACCTGTTGAAATTTCACTCTGTCTTGATGTGTTAATCAGGAAGAAATACATATCTCTTGAGCAGCTCAACCGTTCCATCCGTTGCTTTCCTTACAAATGGAGTGACAAAACAAACTGTCCACAACCCATTGCCCCAAATTTCACAGCGCGAAAAAGTGTAGGAGGTAATGCACACGAAAACTGGTGTTTGTTGAGAATGATACCACTCATGATTGGTGACAAAGTACCAGAAGATGAGCCTGCTTGGGACGTTTTGATGACCCTGAAAGATGTTGTTGAGCTTGTCATGGCTCCTCTCCACACAGATCACACAATAGGATACATGCAAAGTAAGATCTCAGAACACCGTTACAGATATTTAGAAGTGTTCCCAGAGGAGAAACTGAGACCAAAACATCACTTTCTCGAGCACTATCCTTTGCTTACAACTGTTTACGGGCCACTTGTACATTTCTGGACTATGCGATTTGAAGCCAAACATCGATTCTTTAAAAGGATTGTGAGGCAGACTGGGTGTAGAAACATCCTCATGACAATGGCAAGAAAACACCAATCGATGATTGCGTATCATACCCACGATTACAACCACCAAAGGCCAGCACTGTCAGTGTCCCAGAAGACTCAAGTGGCAGTCGATGTTCTAAAAGACAGCATTAAGGAGTCCCTTGCAAGGAAGTTCCCCAGGGAAGACTTTGTGAACATGACAAATAAAGCAACCATTTTAGGCACAGACTATAATATTGGCATGATGCTGCTGTTTGGTTTAACAGGAGGCCTACCTGACTTTGCAGAAATCCATCAAATAGTCATTGTGCACAGAACTCCTGTGTTTGTTCTGAAGTTGCTTAGAGGCTGGTACTGTGAACACCTGAGGAGTTTCAAAGTAGAGCACACAGGAGAGACAGAAATCCTTAAACATTCTGAACTGAAAGAAACATGGCTGCATACAATACAGCAGATGGCCGTATGGTGTCCCTTAAACACTTCATTTGCACATCAGAGTAAGTGTAATGGGTTAATTATTTCTGTTATATCAAATGTTTGTGCACTTATTGAAATTATTGAAAAAATATATTATTTTACCAACAACTATATGGGCAGGCGTCCTGTCTTATTTGTTTATTGTAATGTTTATTTACCAGGAACAATACATATAACATTGAAAAAGAAAATGGAAACATGTGATGCATACTTAACCCTCCTCTATTCTATTGCCCTTATCTCCCTCTTCTTAAAATGACAATCAAAAATTCTACTGAACTAAATCTCTGCTTTTATTTCTCTGGCAGAAGATAATGAAGAAAATATATGCATGTAAGCTTATCAACTATTAATAACCTGTCTCAATTTCTTTTCTTTCTCTGTCTCTACAGCTGAGGAAACACAAACCAAACAACAATGGCAGTCCAGTTAAGAGTCATTTTAGAAGAACACAGCATTCATAAGTTGACACTTCCAACAGGAATTCCTAATACAGTGGAAGATCTTGTTTCCATAATTACTGAAACTTTCCAGTTGCATGGGGAATTTGGACTGCTATACCAAGACAAAGACTTTGACAATCAGTTTTTCAGTGTCATCTCAACTGCTGACTTGTATGACAAGGCCACTGTTAAAGTGATCCTTAAAGAGCCAGTAATCACCCTTGAATTACAACCAGTATGTGAATCAGGATCATCGTCTGCATTGAACTCTTTGACTTCAGTGAGCACTCATCCTGCAAGTACTACTGAAACGGACATCTGCCCTGCCAATCATGATGCACCCTCACAGGTGTCCGACTGCGCATCATCAAGTTCCAGTGACACCATCATTCTCCCTGATTCATGTCGCCCTGCTGCGTGGCCAGTGCCATTTCAAGTACCGGAGTTTTCCCGAGACATACAACTAATCCTCGCTGAGGCAAACAACTCATATGGCAACACTGGAAGACCTTTCATGGATGCCAGTGTTAAATCAGCAACAATGCAAGACCTTGCAAAAGTAATTTTTTCGTACACTGCTTACCCAACCAATCAGCAGATCCTCTCAGTGGCTGAAGCCTTGGTTTCAAAGTTTCCGTGTCTTAAGGAGCCAGGATCATTTGCCGGCTTATATGCCTGGCAGCAGCGCATAAAAAGCAAGATGCACAATTACAGTGCCAAGCTAAGATCTCGAAAATTTTCTTACCCGGAAATTGAAATTAATGCCTTAAAAAGGTAGCATCCAGCTGATGCAGTGCCATCAAAGAATGTAAAAAAGCAAAAAAAAAAGCAGAGGTTAATTATCTCCCTCTGCATCCTACTGGAGAAACCCAAGAGACACTGGAGAAAGAGAGGCTTGAATTAATTTATGAAATAACAAAGAAAAACAATGCAAATATAATTGCAGATAAAATGAATAAAATGTTCTCTAGCCGAAGACTTGGAGTGGTCAGCCTCTGCCCCTCTGTGGGTGAGTTAAAAGAAAGGTGGCCAGCATTATTCACTGAGGCTCAGGTAAGTATGTGTGATAACTATTCCTATCCACCAAAAAACAAAAGTCAAACAAATGTCAACAAATTGAAATGTCATTTTTTTGTCCCCTTACTTCTTAGCTCATCGAAGAGTTCAGACGCATCACCACAGTTTCTTTGGTGGAGACATTCATGCTGAAACTTGATGAGTACACACCAGGTCTTTTGCAGCTTATGCCTGCCAAAGGAGGAGCCGCTGGTTCCAAGATGAGACCTCTGCTGGACACTTTGAATGACCTATGTTATTTGACTTTTTTCACAAATATGTAATTATGGAGGGCTGCAGTGGGTAGCAAGAAGGTCCTGGGTTCAAATCCCAGCCCAGGGTCTTTATGCATGGAGTTTGCATGTTCTCCCTGTGCATGTGTGGGTTCCCCCCGGGTACTCCGGCTTCCTCCCACAGTCAGAAAGCATGGCTGTTAGGTTAATTGGTCTCTCTAAATTGTCCTTAGGTTTGAGTGTGTGCGTGCATGGTTGGTTATCCTGTCTGTCTCTATGTTTCCTTGTGATTGACTGTCCAGGGTGTACCCAGCCTCTCACCTGTTGAAAGCTGGAGAGAGGCATCAGCCATGTTTTTGTTTTTAAGTAATTCACTATCACAGCACTATCCTTTGCTTACAACTGTTTACGGGCCACTTGTACATTTCTGGACTATGCGATTTGAAGCCAGTCTTAATGTAAGTAAATCACTCGACTTAGTCTTTTCACTAAATTGTATCTCCCTACAGACACAGAGCATTGAGAAGAAAAGGGATCTCCTTATCTGCTGCCTCATTAGCTACCTCGGGGAAAGACAAGAAGATCTTTTTCATGACTGCCAGGTTTGTCATATTGATAACAGTTTACTTATTAACTCAAGGGATCCTAATGTTCTTCTCTCCTGTCCTGAAATATGAAATATATTGAAAAAGCATCTTAAATAAAATAAAATGTGTGCATGCTTTTTGTGTCTTTCTTTTTAACACGTAGGAATGTGAGGATTACACAGACAATATGATGAAGGTGATCGTGATCCACAACATCATGGCTGAGGAGGATCCATCAGATGTGTTCATTGTGATTGAGGGAAACCAAGTGATGGAGGGATGTGGAAGCCGAACAAAGGCATGTGTACTGCTGATGGGACTGATATATGCCCTCAACCTCGAATATCCGAAGGAGCTGAAGAACACATTTGACACTTTTCAAAAACTGTTTTTGGAACTTGACGGGGCCAAACTACTGAACAAGGTCCACGGCCTCAAAAATAAGCTTATGCAATGCACACACCTTTCCCCTCTTGTTCCCAGAGGACATAGCTTGATGGAGCTGTAATTTTTCTTCTGACAGCAAGCACAGAAACTATTGAATGTTGGTGTTAGTGTTCTGTTCTATCTATCCATATGTTTGATAACGTACATGCACAGAAACAACCTTGTAGAGTTTCTGTATGTGCTTTTGGCTTTTAAAATGGACTGAGTGGCCTTTGAAAGTGTTGTCTGCATTAGCCGTTGTGTTGCACTTTATTCTGTATTTTTATGGAATAAAAACATTGAGATGATGAACCATTTGAATATCTTTTTTGGGGGGGTACATTTTACCTTATATGAATAGGTAATGTTTATCAACTGATAATAATTAAATTTTATTACTAATTATCAGGTATTACCAACTAGCAAACAAGAGATAATTTTACCTAATTTCAATGAGTAAGTAGCTGTTGAATGTATACATAAATATGGGGTAAATTTTACCCAATTTAATTAAGTATTTCATAGCTTTTTATTGAAGTTATTTTATACACAATATATTGAACTAAATCTACCCCAAAAAAGTCAATGCAAATTGTTACCTCAGATTTATTGGGTAGATTCTATAGATGACTTCTTACAGTGTATAATTGGTCTGTTTATACCAGCAAGACAAAAACTTCATTATTAATCTATGACAGCAATGCATGGTAAAGGATGCAGTTCAGTGGGAAAGAAAGTGAACATGAAAAGTGAAGTGTTTTCAGCTCATTTGACGTGCATGTCACTGGGTGGCCAAAAAGAACCCCACTGGGAACTCTGGAAGAAGATTTAAATTTCATGCAGCTGGTGGGGGTGGGAGGCCAGGATCAGTTTTAATTATCACTGAGCACTAAAGCAACGTGTGACACTGGATGGTTTGGATCAGCACTGCTCTGCTTCTTAATTCATTCAACATTTTTATTGTTTTTTTTTTATTTGTCCTCATATTCTCTGCTCTGAGCGCTCATCTAGAGCATGGTATTGTCATGGCCACTCACGCCCTTTTGTTTGTGCATTTCAGTCTGCCATTGACTGAAAAATTGCTCAGTATTTTATTCTTTTTAGGCATTGCCAGGTTTTAGTAATCACATTGTCCTTTTACGAAACAGCATTTCCACAATACTCGATATCTATATCAGTGTGCTGACCTTTTACATCATGGTCTAAGGCCATGTGGAACTAACGTTTGTTCTTCAGACAGGTGCGACCCGAACATTGTCTTCTACCTAGAAAGCTTCTCTCGAAAAAGAGTTTTCCTTTTAATGCCTCTGATTTTATTCCTGTTTTTAAAAAGAAATACTTCAATTGGACATCTTTTTTTAGTGTCCTGTTGTTTATCATTTTGCTCAGTAAGATCTAGAATTTGATCAAATCTCAATGTATTTTTATTATCTTTATTATTATTTTTTTTACTAAACAGGAAATCATCACTCTGTTTTCCAGAGCCAGATTCAAAATTAAAGGCTGACATCGGTAAAAGATTGGTTGTGATGAAAAGATAATTTCAAGTTTATTTAACTTCTGAGAGGTACTTTTAATGTTGTTGATTTTTAATATCTTGTTTTTAATTTTTTATATAGACAGAACAGAGATAAGGTGATGATTACTTAGCCATACGTGGAACGACACAGCGGCTGTTTTCAAAGGAAAACACAAAAGCGCCGCTAACCTTGGTTCGTAATTATTTCAGAAGAAAGCAGTCATCATTTCGTCTCACAGTGGGGCAGAAAATTAACAAAGTGAAGCGCGAGCATTACTTTTAGATACTGGTGCATATAAGGATTGCTCATCCACTGAACAAGATTGCATGTGTAAAATCAGTGCCAGCTGGGAACAACAAATCAGTAATGAAGTCCTGTTGGACATAATCAGTGTTCTTGATATGAACAGCATTATACATATGTGACTGTGTATGTGCGTGAGTCCGTCCATGCATATACACAACCAGGACACACATGAAAGTGCACATAAAAATTCTTTTCTGCAAATTATGGGGGAGGAAGTTAATGTAGTTACAAAGTAATTAATATGAAGAAAGGATAGGTTCGAGGCCCTCAGGGTACCCCACACTGTCAGGCTTTCCTTGAGACTGTGTACCCCCCGCCTTCCCACCACTCTCCAGCTTTCTCTCAATTCTAATTCAGTTTTGACTGACTAACCATAATTATTATTGCCAAGGCAAAATCAGCACAGTGGATCTAACTGAAACTTAATGTGATAGCTCCTTTTAGTCGGTGGGTAAAACTAAATTGTAAAGTAAATTATTTGAATGCCTTCAGCTTTTAAATGAACTGACTGCTAGATTAACAATTTAAAGTGGTTTGACTTTAATCACATAATCATATGAGCTTAAAGAGAAAGTCTTTTCTTAAACAATTAAAACTAAATGTTCTGTTGAGCTCTTCCCTCTGATGCCAATCTTTCCTCTTTTCTTTTCGCACCAACGTTTTTGGTCGAAAGCAGCATTAGTTGCTTTACCATGAAACTAATCTTTGGATGTGACATCACAACAGACTACGCGGAGTAGAGTTTGCAGTCATTGCAATTAGACAGACGACTCCCTCAATTCCTAAAGCAGCACTACTGAAATGCCACAACAGTCTATGAAGGTTTTCATAGTAACACAGGTGTAATTACTTACTCAGATAAGTCACTGTGTATTTAGGGCATTTTATCTTTGGGAGTATTAACTGTTGCTATTGACAACATAATATGGCTGAGCTACAAAGTTAATCCACTGACCATTAAATCCTTTAAATATCCATTCCAGGACATTAATGATTCTTTTTTAAATGTTATGTCTAAAAAAAAAAATAAGTTCCAGTTAAGTTTTTAAGATTGTGTTAAATTAGTGAGGGTTTTAAATGTCAAGTGGGCTTTTCATTCAGTGCATCTGATCAAGTCTCCCGAGCCTCCCATCTTCGCTTTAATACTGAGCAGGCCTCACCGATGCCAGTCATGTTCACAGAAAAAAAGGGCAGAGGATGTTGTATTTCCTGTGTCCCAGTGATTACTTTTTCTTCTACTTACTGATAAGCTATCTGCAGCTGTGAAATGTAAATGTAATAGTGACTTCATACTTACAGAAACTGGTTCATTTTTTGTAAGTATTGTAAAGAGTGAAGTATAAAATAAGGTTCGAAAAGAGTCTATTCTATGGGTCTGATTGAGGAGCCAGTAAAGCCTCTGCATTGGTTGCTTTGTCACACAGTCACTTCTATTTATGCCAGAAGGTGCAGGTAACTGCTGCAGTATTCTCCTAAATGATAGGTGTCCCCACTCAGACAATACCACCACATCAGCACTTGGTGATAGAAATCAACGCGATCACATACTCGTGTCTTTAAGCCAGCTGCCCTGCGGCAACAGTGCAATGTGCCAGGTAGCAAAAATCAAGAGGTGAACCATCAAGCAAAGCGACACCACAGTGCTCAGTGTGTTATCAGTCCCTTATTGTTTAAAAATTGTTGTATCACTAGAAGCTACAACTTGCCAATAGCAACCTTGACTCTTGCTCTGCTTTTAGTCATATAAAGCAGATATATGCCAGTCAGCTACACCATTAAAACCACCTGCCTAATATTGTAATAAACATGATAAACAGTTTTGTCTGATCGGTGTATGGACTAGTGTAAGGACATTAGATGTGCGCAACCAATCAGGCCTGTTCCAGTATGCTTGATTGGATTAAAATCTGTGGAGTTTAATGATCAAAATCATTGGTTTTGATGTCGTGGAATGGGTGTGTATTTATTGATGCATTGCCCCTATATAGGCTCTTTCCTTTTACTTTTAAAACTCCACAGTAAATGTACCGGATAGTAGCTGTGACATGACAATCCACTGAGATTTGTAATGGATTTTTAAGCACACACTGTAAGGTAATACTTTGTTGCCTTACAGTGCGTCCTGTACAGTGTGAGAGATTAGCCGTAACATGTTGATTTAGGATTCAGGAGGTATTGTAGAGAGAATGTGTACAATATACAGCAATATATACAAGGTAGTTATTACAGATTGAACCATAAACAGCCTTTCCCATAAGCCCTGCAAAACATAAATAAATAATATACAAATAAATATCTAGTAAAAGCATCATTGTGTGTCGCCTGTATTGCACTGGAAACCTGTGTAGCGGCTTGTTGGTATCAAAGTGAGTCTCTTCTGGTAATTCAGTGCTTGTTTTATAACTAGTTTTATCCTTGCTCTGAAGTTGAACAATATCTAGAACAAACTAACACTTCATTATTTGCCAGCAGTAATACAAGCAGGCATATAAAGTCAGACATATAAATGCTAATTACAGATATATATCACCAAGGGGGTCATGCTAACGGACTTGGAGTAAGTTTTATGATCCTAATTACAGTCTTGTAGCTCTAGGAGGGTAATGTTCCCTAGCGCAGGGAAGCAACAGCAGATGTGTGGTGTTTCTCCGTCATACCTCATGTCTTATAAGACAATCTGCCTGATGGATGTGATTTATTTGTAGCATGGGGGAAACAACACTTTTCCCCTCTGACATTCACAGCCACCACAATCGCACAGAACGTGCACAACAATGCCTGAGCACTCTGCCGCCTGCTCACAATTCCCAGCTCTGACATTTTGTTTCTGCTGTTTTACATTTTCTGGAGATAATTCTTGTTCTGTTTCCCTCCATCCCAGTGGGGACACCACAAGGTGACAGCATCCGTCACCCATCAACCACCTCATCTCATCTGCCGACTGTCTCAAAACAAACAATGTTAAAAAAAAAAAGCTCTACTAATTTCCAAGAAGTGTCCCTATAAGCGTGTGTGTATGTCTGTGGGAATATTTGCAAAGTATTGGGCAAAGCATACGTCTTTGTTACCAATCAGCATGTGTTTCATGTACTATATACCATCCTTAATGTATGCAATGTAATATGGTAACACACGCACACACGCACACACACACACACGCACACACACACACACACACATAGTGTCTCCTGTCCTTGTCACATATCTGCCAATTGTGTAATTGCTTGACCTACACATCTGCATACTTACTTTGCTCTTTTGCTTCATTAGCATGATCGATACAGGTGCATAATGGCTCTTTGCATCAAAGGATGACTCAAAATGTAAAGTCAAAGTGTGTGGTGAAAGAGTTCACAAGGGTAAAGAAAATTGACAAATTATCACTACTTAAAATTGCGCGATGCTTCTGTGATGATGATTCCCAAGTGACAAAATGACAATTTTTAAGTCTTTCTCTGTCTGACAGGAAGAGAAACTGGACAACTAGGCAGTCTTGGCTGCGCGAGCGCTTCCTCTGAGAGAATTATTGTGTTTTGTCAGTCTCAGGCGAGCAGCCCAATTGAGACAAGCCCCCCCCCAACCCCCTCGACAGGAAGAGGTGACAGAAAAAGACAAACTCCTACCCCTAGACAAAAGCAGATAAATAACTGGATGCTGCTTTCAAAAACTGCATGCAAAAAGGCCTGAAGAGAGCAGAAGAGAGGAGAATGGAACAATAAGCACCAAATATAAACTGCATGGAGAGAAGCTAACAGAGCAGAGACACATGAAGGCTTAATTGGCCCTTTCTGAAAGAAATACACAATCATTATGTGTACAGCGGGCAGACTGTATGAGTAAATGCACAGCTACTTAGCCAACCACCAAGAAGGAACCAAAAAGACCACCGTGTCCTGCTGGGCATTACTATTATGTCTGGGGTAATCTGTAGAAAAGCAATGAATAAAGCATCTGTTCACAAAAAATAACAACAACAACATAAAATTCTCATTCACAAATGAAACGTGTTATTTTTAATGCAGGAGTCACCCATCTATCAAAAGTAGATGCAATTAGCTGTATTAACAATAAGGTTATCCAGATTAATTGGGACATCAATACTTCTAATTATGAATGCAGTCAATGTGCTGTGTGTGTATCTGTGAGGTAGATTCCTTTTTATCTGTGTGTGTGTGTGTGTAGCTGTGCTCTAACCCCACTGTTGGGAGGGCCACCCGGAAAAATAATCTTCTCTGTAAAAACCGGGAGTTGTGTTTGTCAGTCAGTGAGACACAAACTGATCTCACGGTTGGAGAAGAAGTGAAAAGGAAGATCTGTTGAAGCCGTTGGCAGAGGGAACGAGAGCAGGTTGAGAGGAGATAACGAAGAGATGCACCGGTACCGTTTTCCCAAGTGTGTGATAATGGACTGAAGATTATAATAAGAATTTGATGTATACGCGTCCCCGTCTTTTATTGAACACCTGCCGAGGGGGACAACATTGCACTACTACTTAAAAATATTCCATAATACTTTTACATTTAAATTAGCCAGAAAGAACATAGCTTTTTTCATGCTGAAGTAGTTTTAACGTTGTTGGTTGCCTCTTGAGACAAAAAAAAAGAAACTATTTTGCTTTTTCTTCTGTTTGATGTGTTGTATTTTAGACCTTCTCACTGCAGGGAGTTGACTGACTAAGAATGCATTCTGTCAGCCTCGACTTGTTCCTGTTATACCAGACTTGTATTATACAGCCTGTTAGCCTTCAGAGGCTATAAGTATTCAGCTGAGCGAGAAATGAACGGCATTCACCTACTATCCTATATTAAGGTTCTCATCAAATTCACTTGAGAATGACATTCTGTGATATTCTCAGCAGCAGGCTAAATATAACTATGATTTCTCTTCTAGTAAGTAATGAGAAAGTAAGCTGGAGCAGGGTGAGGGATGGAGATGGGGTGTGGGGAGTGTTTCGGAGGAAAATAAAGCTTAATAGCAAAAGAAGTTATTTCTTTTTTTATTATATTGCTTTAAAGGTCCCCCGTTGTTGGGGAGCTCATTATATAGAGCACATGTGACAGTTGTTGTTTTCAGGTGTCGTGATGGAACTCAAATTCCTTTTCTAGATGCATTTTAGTTGGGAATGAATCAGAATTAAGTACGAGAGTGCATGTTCAAATATGATTAGAAACCAGACTAAAAGCCTGCATCCACATTAGTTATTCTTTGATGGTGTACCGTCGCATGATAGCATGATAGTAGGTGCCATACTTCAAATCATGTGTGCTCAGTGCTCTCCCTTAGCTGTCTCAGATTAATAAAACAGAAGTCAGTGTTGAACCTGGGGGTGCTGGAGCCTGTTGCAGTTGCATATTTTTAGACTGTGGGATTAAGTCAAAGTACCTGGAGAGAATCCACACACACAAAGGAAGAACATGCCAACGCAACACAGAAAGGCTCCAGCCTGGCTCAAAACTCAGGACCTTCTTGCCGTTAAGCAACAGTCCAAGTAGCCACCTGTGCCACCCCTTGAAGACATTTTACAGTTCAAGAAAAAGAAATAGATCAAAAGATATATAAACTAGGACCATGTTAGCGTGATATTGTAGATCCAAGAGTAAGGAGCATAGTGTACCTGTTTGAAGTATTACATGACAGAAACCACGTGAGGCAAAGTAAAGCACATACAGAACTGAAATATATATTTAATGGTCACATTGATTAAAATGGCTTTATTTAAAAAATGCATAAAACTGCAACAATTTTCTTTTTTTCCACCCAGAGGCAGAAGCCGTTAATTTTGTTTCTTTATTGTGATTTTTGTGTTGGAAATGAAGTTTGTTACAAATATAAAGGACGTTTTCTGTATGGCCTGTTGAGCAGGCCAGGTTTTCTTTTCCCGCGGAAGAGCTTTCCAGCCCTCAGACTGAACTTCCCTCTCTCCACCTCTGCATGTGTGGTGAGGCACACACTCACACACCCATGAGATTTGAACTTAAAGACACTGCAGAAAGAAACAATTTGGAGTTCTACTGTTATACTGCTTTATCGCAGCAGGATCCTGGATTTGAGCTCATCAGATTGACACAGAACTGAACTGAAAGTGTGATTATTTGGACTGTTGAGCGATGTTATATGCTGCTGTTATTTTCTTGTTTTGAACCAAACTGGATTTCTATAAAGGAACTATGTGTTAAAGGGTCAATGCAGCAAAATTGGGTTTTGATAACAATTTATTGCTCATAAAATGAAAGACTGAAACTGCTCAGAGTGATTAGTAATGGGCATAAGTTAAATGAGCTCATACCACTAAGTTGGCTTTATTAGCCATGCACAGATCGGACTGGTCTTAAATCCATAAATTCTAAGATTCTTTTAAATAGTAGAATCTGAAACTAAAGGTTTTATATAAAGTCTGAAATCAAGAACTAAAGCTTAAAGAATAACCTAAGTGTGTAATTTGGAAAAAGGTTGGGTTAACTAAAATGATCTTGAACTGTGAAAAGTTAAGCGTGACCTATTTAACTGTCACTTATTTTTGTTTTGTTCATATGTTTTTGTTTTATTAAAGATGGTGAATTGTCATTTAAAGGTTTTTCTGGTTCTGGTCTCTTCACTGCGCTTTGCTCCACCACTCCTGTGAGCCTAGAACTGCTCCATGAGCTTTTATATCTCTCTTACAGTAACATAAAATGTCCTTTTCACTGCACATCACCTTTCTGTGAGTGGCACAGTCCCTTAGAGCTCATAGATTACAGTTGGCTAAATATCCTGGTGGCTTTTGTCAAAGCAACCAGCTGCTGACATCTGGCCAATAATCTGCATACATTAATATCACCATATTGGTTACACTATACACCCAGCGCCAGAGAAGACCTCTGATTAAATTACACATCCAGACATATATCACTGCCATCCATCTTAGACAAACCCTGTCAGTGGAGCGCTAGCATCGCTGTGCAGCTTATCGTATTCTCTGGTCTCAGCTTGGTGGAAAATCTCCAATCAAATCGTCTGAAATATCAATGCAAATTAGCAACTTAGCGTCCATTAAAAACAATTCCATCTGGCACAGCCCCCCTGCTTGAAGCTTCCAAACATGACATATTATTTGGTATTAAGTATAGTTACTATTTAGTGGTAGCTCCTTAGTAAAGAACGAGTACAATCGCTCACTGCACACAAGAGTTAAACTGCGAAATAATTACCCAAGTCAATGGGTGCCACTATCTCTCTGATTGGTTGAGTGCTCAGGCAAAAGCTATTAAGTTTTTCTTTCGTTTTTTTTGCAGGATTTCAATTAAAAGCTATGCAAACTGGTGGGCCTATCTTTAAACGATAGACCCCCAGAAATCCCTCCTCAAGGGAAGACCTATTGTAGTGTCCTCGTCAACACTCCAATTAGAGCTTGCCTATTATCTTTCATGATAAAAAAAAAAAGGGTATTACCACAAAAGCACCTTATCCCCCTCTCCTAAAATAACTCTTTAGCTTTTCACCCCATAATTTCATTAGAGGAAGATAGTCATTCATCAGTTAGAATGGTAATTTTCATTAATGACGCCTGGTCTCACCGAATATTGAATAAATTGTCCATTCATTTGGATCTCATGCTTTGGTTCAGTAATATCTCATGAATATAGGATGAGATATGAATACAAACACAGGAATATTTGAGTGAAAAACACAGCGAGAGAGCGGGAGTAAGAAAGACACAGAGAAAGAAACAGAGACGAGAGTTAAAGCGGTGTACAGATTTTTCCTTATTGAGGTTAATTCTGTATATCAGTACAGTGATTGCCATGCCATGTTGTTTATGGAGATGTCACTAATCAATCACTCTCAGTATGCTCAGTGTTTCCATGCATTTTGGCCTTAATGGCTTTCCTTTTAAAACCTGAAATGATTGCATAAATGAACTCACACCACTCATATATTTCTTCTCATTTACTCACCCTGATTATGAGGACAGCTGTAACTCAACTGTGTTTCCTTAGTGCTGACTCTGAATTAAATATTGCTTAATCACATTCTGCTGACCCAGATGTTTCACTGTTCAGGGACAAATTTTTAGGTGAAAATCATTCTGAGAAATACTAGAAGAGATACATTAAACACACAAAAATGCTTTTTTCACATTTTAGTTTAAATATCCTTATTGTAAAGCAGAAACAGGTCTCGTTTAGTTTCAATAAGGAAATAAGGAACACTGCAGGCTTGCCTCTGGAAATGCCATATATGGCTTTCTTTCCGTTTGTTTTTATTGACTACATGATTCAAAAAGCAAAGGGTACATTCATAGGAGCATCAAAACAACACTGTTTAAAAGACGATGCTGTCATTTCTCGTGTTTTTGTGGCAGCAAGTCAGTAAAGAGTGCGACATCATAGTGAAAAATGCTGAAAACTACTCAAACAGAATATGTCACCTCTGAGGCATGAATTATGCTGCTGGTGAACAAACTAAAAGAGTTTAGTTTATTGATGAAAGACCCTTACCTTTTCACACACAGGAGATATGAACAGACGCAATCACGCCACACTAAGGGATGATTGTTAGCAGTGATGACACATTGTGCTTATTTGTTTGTCTCTGATAATATGCTCCACAACACACTATTCATCAGCTCTTATTTTCCCTGTGGTTAGCAGGTTTGTGTGAATTTAGATGCGGCGTGCTTACGTGTGTCCTGCTCAGGCACCACTGTTTATTGGTCCCTAAGCAAAGGTTCCCATCACAGTGCTCTGTGTGCTTACCCCAGTGTGCAATTTCCTGAAAGAGACTCGCAGACCAGTTAGTCTGCTCGCATAAACGATGCCAGCAGGTAATGACAGCTTTATTATTTTTGGTTTCACCTGAGATATCTGGTTTTTACTTTGACATGGTGACAAAATTAAAGAAAAGACCCAGACGAACTACTTGACCTTGAGAAACCTTGGAAAATGTGCACGCAATTCCATTTTCACACCTGTCACGTAATGTACCCCTGGGTGATCCGATGATAATTGAGACAATCGCTGGCATAGCCAGGTGACCCCTGTGACACATCGCTAGCCTTACCACTCATCCATCACCACCACCTCCTCCACCTGTTTCTACTTGTTGGAAGCAGAAGAGTGAGTGGCGACGGGGGTAGAAACGGGTTTGAGTTGAAGTTGTGCTAATGGGGAGAGAGTATATGCTCCCACACATCCATTCCCCATCCTGTCAAGGAGCATCATGGTGGAACGCTGACGATGGGAACCTTAGTCCCTCCCCGCTCCAACACCTGCTGCTCCTCCATCTGCTTCAGCCAAACAGCCTCCTGCTTCTCCTGTTTACCCCCCCATCTACACATCTATCCATTCATCCATCCGTTCTTCTGTATCTCAAAAAAAAAAGGTGGAATTTGTGGTCTGCAAAGACTTTATTGTTTTCTCAAGAGTGACAGCAAGTTGCCAAAAAGTATGAAACCCAGCCAATCCTACAAACTTTTAAAGCCTCTGCTCCTGGACCTGAGTGCGTATACCGGAAGAGTGACAGTCTGAATATAAAAAGCTGGGAGGCACATTGTTCACTCAGGGTAAACATGCTGATGAGCAGATGATGAGAGCACAACTTCGGCCTCGGGTACATAAAACTCCATCGAATGTCACCTAGCTGGGTGCTTGGCAGCTACAACATATGCATTGCTACTTCCATTTTAAGCAAATGAGAAGAAGGAGACAAAGTCAGCAGAAAGAAGTTTTTGAGTCAGCAAAGGGGAGGCGCTCCATAGCTGATAAAAAAAAAAAGATGTATTACAGCAATGATGTCTCTAAGGAAGTGATGTGAAATGCATCCTATAGGGGAAACAGAACACATAGCACATTGTAGAAGCAAGAGCAATGTTCATTACTCTCAAAGTTGTAACTTTGTAAACAGTTTTGAGCCACCCCGATTTCTTTATATTTCACTTCCAACTTCACTTTAACTTTTTAAAGTGATGTTGAGCCGTAGTTTCCCAGTCTCACTGAAGGTCTTTCACAGTTAATCTCTCATTATTGGGTACTATTTCACTTATTTTCAGTCTAATTAACTTTGTTCCCATTTCTTTCAATCTACAAAAAATATCAACAATAACAGAGTTTTGCAAAAACAAGGAGATTCCCAAAGTGTTATTTGCCAAAAACCTTGCATATCTCAGTATGGGGTGCAGTGTGTCCTTAAAGAAATTAAAGAAGTGGAACAAGTGGGGGATAAAAGAAGGAGAAATGCGCCTAAAAAACTACCTTCAGCAGAATAACAGTATCTGAGATGCATGTTACCCTTCAGTTGATCCTTTTAGTGATCACTGAAGCCTCATCAGAAATGGTCTCAGAAGAAGGGTGGCTGTCAAGAATGCGTTCTTAAGGAAGGGAAACTCCAGGGAGACAAAGGTGTCTCCCTGCATACATGCTAGCTATTATTAGCATATATGGAGGAGGTCAGGAAAGATGTACAACAGTGTTTAGAGTGTTTACAGCAATCTGTAAAAAACGGTGGAGGCTCTGTCATGGTTTGGATCTACATTTTAGCCAGTGGTGTTGGAGATCTTGTGGAAATTCATGGAATCATGAAGGCAGAAACGTGCTGCCAGTTTTGGATGCAATATTTCCAGATGCAATACCATCTGGAATTTTTTTCAGCATGGCAATGATCCCAAACACACTGTCAGTGCAGTAAAAGCATACCTGGATAGAAAAACACACAATCATTAACACTATCAGTCACAGGTTGGCCTCCCCAGAGCCCGGACTTCACCATTATTGAAGCACTGTGGGATCATCTTGACAGAGAACAAAACAATAGGCAGCCAACATACAAAGAAGAGCTTTTAATGTCCTTTTAAGAAGCCTGGAGAAATATTCTTGAAAACTACGCAAAGAGGTGGCGAGAAAGCTGCCTACATGTAGGAGAGTAAAGGTGGTCATACCAAATATTAACTTTCAATCTGGGTAGAATTATACAGTTGTTTTTCCCTTATATACTGGCTCAAAACTTAATGTTTGTGTGACAGAGCAAGTTTGTATTAAGAGTTAGTTATATGTGCCCTAAAAAACAAACAACAGTCTTGCCAAAGCCTGTGTAAGGAGGCTTTGAGCATTTCCTGTGAATGTCATAGTACTGAAACTGGCTACGGTTTAACTGGAGGTCACGAGATATTCCCCAGTGAAAATTAATTAATGGAGCTAAATGGCTAAATTAATTATTTACACACTTTTAGGCAAAAAGTAGTCATTTTAATTTTGGAAAAAAGTAGCATAATATAACATCCCATCATGAATCATTAAATGCTATGCTTATTCCCTAATGAAGATGGTGACATCACCCATAAAATATTTGCATTCTTATAATGTATGCAGCTTATTTCAAGACAAAACACACGGTGGAATCCATTTTCAAACAATGAAAACCAAAACTTATATATATCACAAGTTGCTACAGCTTCATGAAGCACACTGACTCAATAAAATAATGTGAGATCAACAAGAATCTTGAAGTTTTGTTTTGTTTTTTGTTTTTTTTTACAGTCTGTGGAACCTGGGAAAACTTTATTGTCCATAAAATCTCTGATTCAAAGTTCTTACATAGCCCAGATGAAAAGAGAAAGAGGGCATTAAAGAATAAATTTGCAGCTGATGGGCCTGGGTGTGCGTGTCTGTGCACATCCATTACTCGTGTTTTGAGGATATTAGTCTGTGTGTGCTTGAGTCTGCTTCCATTTTTGGATAAAAAGTGACAAATCTTTTCATTTTGGGGAAAGTACTTGCTTGCATGAAGTGCTTTGAGTGCTCCAGGAGAGTAGATAAGCACTATATAAGAATCAGTCCATTTACCATTCACAGTTCTTAAGGAAAGACCTTCTGAAGTGAATACAGCACAAATATGTGTGTCTGTGTCTGTGTCTGTTTGACCAGTACCCTCTCATTCTATGTCCCACAGAGTCGACTATGAAGCACTCTCACTATCTGCTGCAATGTGTATGATGGGACTAATTTCATTTTATGGCCTCCCATGCTTATTTTTGGCCCAAAGCAAATAGCGTGTGCATATTATCGGTTACTCATTTTTCCTCAGAGTAAGCTTTTACTTTCTCATAAATAATTACAATTGGAACAACACCCTTTTAAATTAAGCATCTTGCATTTTATGATTGAAAAAGTCCCAATTTATTATTTAAAAAAATCTCACCACAGGGTGATTAAACATTTATGTCTAACCAGTGAAAAAATAATGTTGTCGTTAACGCTGCATGTTAAACCCTTTCGGCTCTAACACTACATCATGTTGCGTTTGCTTGCTACTGTAATCCAGTTTAATCATAGTGGAATGGTTAACACAGCTGTTTACACTGCAGTATTCTCACAGACCAAAGGAAAGTGTTGAAAGTGAAGACAGTGTTGGCAGATGAAAGAAAAGCAGATTTTTGAGTTGGTGCTTATCCCTTTTCTCCTTTTGTCTGATAGAAGGTTGGCTGAGGTCACCTCTCTTGACTGCATCTGTCTTCATGGCTGCTCTGTGGGTTTTGAAAGAGGACCAGTTCAGCCGATACTTTTTCCCAAAGGTTTGTCACGCTGGTTCATGGATGAAGCTACCTTGGGTTTAGCACTTCTGACATGCATACACACACAAACACACACACACGGTGTGGAGAAGTGACAGGCACAGATGCCCTGTGTTTGACCTGGGAGCCATGCTGCCACGCAAAGTGTGTCTGACAGCTTCACTGAGCCCCCTTGTATCACGGCTGGATCACTTAGCGACACACATCCAACTTCGAGCTCAGGGCACATGTAGGTGTTGTCACTACTCACACAAGCAAGGCTACAGCCACACCCGCAGCTCTGTGAGGCAGTAAATAGACAAAACAGAGACTGAGCTAGGCAATGACAATTCTGTCATGCTCATGTTTAGCAGGTAATATTCACGATTTTCACCATGTTTTAAGGCACTAAACCACAAGTACACTTCAAGCTTGTTTAAATTTAAGGAATTAGGTTAAAGTATATATACATACATACTGTAATTATACTACATTTCTCAAAAAGGCGGTAATGTAACACACATACTGTAATATCCTTACAAAATTCAATACTTTGCAATTTTAGCTACAACTGTTGTCACTTGCTTTACAAAAGTTCTTCAATTCAATTCAATTCAATTTTATTTATATAGCGCCAAATCACAACATAAGTCGCCTCAAGGCGCTTCATAGATACAGAGAAAAACCCAACAATCATATGACCCCCTATGAGCAAGCACTTTGGCGACAGTGGGAAGGAAAAACTCCCTTTTAACAGGAAGAAACCTCCGGCAGAACCAGGCTCAGGGAGGGGCGGCCATCTGCTGCGACCGGTTGGGGTGAGAGAAGGAAGACAGGATAAAAGACATGCTGTGGAAGAGAGACAGAGGTTAATAACAGATATGATTCAATGCAGAGAGGTCTGTTAATACATAGTGAGCGAGAAAGGTGACTGGAAAGGAAAAACTCAATGCATCATGGGAATCCCCTGGCAGCCTATGTCTATTGCAGCATAACTAAGGGAGGATTCAGGGTCACCTGGTCCAGCCCTAACTATATGCTTTAGCAAAAAGGAAAGTTTTAAGCCTAATCTTAAAAGTAGAGATAGTGTCTGTCTCCCGAATCCAAACTGGAAGCTGGTTCCACAGAAGAGGGGCCTGAAAACTGAAGGCTCTCCCTCCCATTCTACTTTTAAATACTCTAGGAACAACAAGTAGGCCTGCAGAGCGAGAGCGAAGTGCTCTAATAGGGTGATATGGTACTACAAGGTCATTAAGATAAGATGGGGCCTGATTATTTAAGACCTTGTATGTGAGGAGCAGGATTTTGAATTCAATTCTGGATTTAACAGGAAGCCAATGAAGGGAAGCCAAAACAGGAGAAATCTGCTCTCTCTTTCTAGTCCCTGTCAGGACTCTTGCTGCAGCATTTTGGATTAGCTGAAGGCTTTTCAGTGAGTTTTTTGGACATCCTGATAATAATGCATTACAGTAGTCCAGCCTGGAAGTAATAAACGCATGAACTAGTTTTTCAGCGTCACTCTGAGACAGGATATTTCTAACTTTAGAGATGTTGCGCAAATGGAAGAACGCAGTCTTACATATTTGTTTAATATGTGCATTGAAGGACATGTCCTGGTCAAAAATGACTCCAAGGTTCCTCACAGCGTTACTGGAGGCCAAGGTAATGCCATCCAGAGTAAGAATCTGGTTAGATAACATATTTCTAAGCTTTTCAGGGCCGAGTACAATAACCTCAGTTTTATCTGAATTAAGAAGCAGAAAGTTAGCGGCCATCCAGGTCTTTATGTCTTTAAGACATTCCTGCAGTTAATTAATTGGTGTGTGTTATCTGGCTTCATGGACAGATAGAGCTGGGTGTCATCTGCATAGCAGTGAAAATGTATGCTATGTCTTCTAATGATGCTGCCTAAGGGAAGCATGTATAATGTAAACAGAATTGGTCCTAGCACTGAACCCTGTGGAACTCCATAATTAACCTCAGTGTGTGAAGAGGACTCTCCATTTACATGCACAAATTGGAGTCTATTAGATAGATATGATACAAACCACTGCAGCGCAGTACCTGTAATACCTACAGCATGTTCTAATCGCTCTAATAGGATATTATGGTCGACAGTATCGAATGCTGCACTAAGGTCTAGCAGGACAAGCACAGAGATGAGTCCACTGTCAGAGGCCATAAGAAGATCATTTGTAACCTTCACTAAAGCTGTTTCTGTGCTGTGCTGAGCTCTGAAACCTGACTGAAACTCTTCAAATAAACCATTCCTCTGCAGATGATCTGTTAGCTGTTTGACAACTACTCTTTCAGTTTACTGCATGATGATTGGATAGAATGAAAAATAATCATCAGACATGTGCTTGCACTTGTGCTGCAATCAGCTGATGTAAGGTTTAATGGAGAAAAGAGAAAAATGGTGGCATGGTCGACAACTTTTGAGGAGTGGAGGTATGGACCTTACTTTTATTTTTATTGCATAAAAGAATAAGAGTCCAATGGTAAAGTGCAAACTGTGTCCTAGGCAGAAACAACTGTGTTATACTGCAAACACAGCTTCAGCTACGTTTCAGCAACTTTTTCAGACAGGGCTGTTTTTCAGATTAGCTTCATGTTGTCGGCTTCGTTTTCACGATCCTAAGTACGTCTTCATTAGGATAGGGATTTGTGTTGGTGTGTGGGACTGTAGCCTCGGGTTTATATTGATAGCTGATAATGCGACAGCGCATTCCAGGTCTTATTATAGATTAACGCAAAACAAAGTAACAAGTAGTGTAATGAACTTCGTACGTTTGTACTTTCTCCAATGTGTAATTAAGCACTTCCTCATTGGCACAGTTCATTAGCCCAGTACATATCAATGTATTTTTGCTAAAGAAAGCCATTTGACTTTGGATTTATTTTACCACTGTTGTTTACTATAAGTCGTGCTGTGGACTGTAATCATGTCCAGGAGCTACAGTCATCTCCCCCACCCTGTGATATCTGGGATCCATGCCAAACTTTCCATGACCATGAACTGCACAAGCTCTTAAGAAAATGGATTGATAGATGTTTGGTATTAGTTATGCAAAACCTCTGACAACCATTTATATATTTTATAATTAAGAGATGCAGCTCAATAACATTATAAAATTAGTTTATAATTTTTCTGATTTATAATAAACCTTCTGTCTTGGCTGGTTTCTAATGGATTTAAAAAAATATCCTAAAAAAGAAAAGAAAAACGAGGTTATCGAAATTTTCTTTTTCCCGTTGATCAAAAGACAGAACTATATCAGCTTTAAAAAGCTGGAACACTTCATTAATTCTGTTGTCATTCCAAGGTCTACATGCAGTTTTACTTGCCAGCCCATTTTGTGCCTACCTGGCTCAGTTTTCTTTTTTTTTCCCTCACAGTCCAGATGCTCGGCATGATGAGCAGAAATCTAATGAATATGTCTGTTATTGTGGTGCTGATGGTCGTGGGGTTCAGATGCAGCAGGTGTGCTGAGAAGCTGAAGCCATGCAGAGCAAATATTTGGTCTCCTTTTCACACATGGATGAGTCAACATAACCAGAGGAGCCCACTGGACCCTTTTTCAAACATTTCTGGCCTCTGTTTGTGTGTGCTGTTGGGGAAAATAGGGTGTGGAGGATCTGTATCAGTATGAAGGATGTGTATTCATTAACCCTTTAAAATGCAGTTTCTAATTTATGGAGTAAAATTGCTGTAAGAACCTACTTTGCTACTTAAGCATCAGTTTGAAAAAATAACAGAGGGGAACAGAGGAGTTGGGCAATTCAGAGGAAGGTGGAAATGATTTAAAGAGCGGAAGAGTCAAACTATAAACTAAATATAATATAAATTTCTTATTGTTGATGATTGCAACTGGCAGAACAACCACACATTATATTACAGACCACATGTCCTTAATTTGTGATATTAATGTAGTGTAACTTCAGTCTCTGCTCACATTTTCTGTTTCTAGTTTCAAAATCTGATGTCAGGCTACATCAGCTGCAGGTTAAATAAATGCACAGCAACTGGTCTTGCATCTGTCTGGAAACATTGTAAATTTGGTGTTTATGACATGCTGACATGTAACATTGCAGGTTGGCATATGACATGTGTCTCTGTCTTCATTAGAACAACATCAGGCCAGTCACAGTGAGCACAATAGCTTCATTTAGCCTGCGATCTGGTGAGAGCTGCTCTGTAATAACACGGGGTCAGGATCTGAGAAGGAGCGAGCGGTCACGCTGCCATCGCCGCCTCCTATGATGAAAGGCTCTCTCGACAATCCCCTTTGCTGTTGCATTAATCTGAGCTTGCTAATACAACCTTCTCCATCCCTGATTCTAAGCTATTTCTTCTCGCTGTTCTCCCGGCTCTCCCTCTCTATTTTTCATCTCCCTGCTGCAATGTACTCTCAACCCTTTTTTCTGATCTGCTGTGCCTAATCGTTCTTTTATTGTGCAATCTTCTCCTACACACTTTCCCGTCCTCTTCTCTATCCCTTCTCTTATTATGTGCTTCCTTTTTCACTGCAGCTTTAAAAAAAAAAAAAGTTTGTTTCACTGTGCAACATTAAAATAATATATAAAGTATCATTCTTTTTATTCGGGCAGTACCATTGGTGCAGATTTGAAGGTAGAGTGGCAATCAAGTGCAGGTACATTTTACTTATATCCAAGTTTGCTTTAGTATTTAAATTTGAGAAAACTTATGTATTTCTAGTAGCAAATATGACAACTTTCACTTGTGTTGTAATGGTGTTTAAACATTTAAGCTAGACCTGTACAATTTTTACTGTCAGTGCAGTTTATGAGGCCAATAAGGTAATGACGTTGCAATGTGAGGTAGTCTGTTTCAGCTGATTTATTCCATGAAAAAATACACGAATAAGGTTTATTATTGTGAGAACCAAATAAATAATAAATAAGTGAGTTTCTTTTGATAATGGACTACATTTATTTGGATAGACAAAGTGGTTGAATATGTCACAGACACACCTAGAAACATTTTTCCAGTAAACATTATCCAAATATCCAAACATAGTCAAATGGGTCTGTACTGTACCAGGATCCCTGGTTCAATCCTAAGAAGCGACACAAATCCTTTTGGGGCTGCATCAGAAAAGGACAGGTGGGTTAAAAATCTGCCAGATCCAACATGTGGAGCTACATTCTGTGGTGACCCCTTGTGAGTAATAAATGTGGATGTCCTGATCTAAATGCTGGTTTTGATAATGGATCAATATTTGTACAAAAGGACTGATCGTTTATTTCTATCCTCTACCTGAGTTATGTAGCCCACTGAATTTTTGGGGGGGAAATTCACTACTGTATGTCACATTGAAACAACACAAGTTGGCCCAAAGTGCTTTAGCAGCAGCCACCTTTACATTAGAGGTCTGCAAAAATAGTTTTAAATTAAACATAAAGCTGAAAGCTGTGTTTTGTTGTGTTAACTAATTATTGTGGAAAGTAAAAATCATTTAGTGGTCATTAAAATGTGTTCAGAATTTGTTTTAAATGCACAACCTGCTTGTGTTGTTCCATCTTATTCACATATATTGTGCTAAATCACAACAGTCACCTTGAGGCACATACAGTAATATTGTAATATGAAGACCCTGCAATAATAGAGAGAAACCCCAACAATCAGACGACCCTCTGTGAGCAGGCACCTGGGGACAGTGGGAAGGAAAAACTCCCTTTTGAAAGAAAGAAAGTTCGGCAAAACTAGGTTCAGGCAGGGGCAGCCGTCTGCCATGACCAGCTGGGGGAGACTGAACAGCACTTATATCTCTAGTACAAGTAAAGGTTAATCTGAGTACGTCTTCAACTACTACTGTAAAGACAATATAAGCAATTTCATTGTGTTAATACATCACAGTATCACGATTAGTCCATCCAATTCTGGCTGTATGGTGGGAAAATATAAGCCCTGAGCAGGTTTGTATTTAGTGTCCAACATACAGGTTTAGACTGACAGATACTGTTCAGACATGATGTATGACTTCCCATTCCCCTGCTCTCACATGGTTTGTCCCGACTGAAAATATCTGTCCTTTTGTCTACATTAATTACCCCGACTGTCTATCATGTTACTTTGTGCTGTGTGAGGTGTCTGTCATGCAGTGTCCTTTTTGCATGTATGTGTATGTGCGTGTCGAAGGTTGCACACATGTAGATCATGCAGAATTGTCTCTACTCCCTGATGGATAAAATGGTTTTACTCAAGATAGTAGCTTTCCTGGTGATTTACGAGCATACATGCATGGATACACACACGCACGCACACACACACACACACTGACAGCTGGAGTGATGGGTGAGCTTGCGAGGAAGTATGGAATTGGGGGAAGGACGAAAAGCAAAGGAGATTGGAGCAGAAAGCAACCTGTGAGCTACTAGATATAAACAGGTGAATGATTTTCTGTTCCCTCTCAGATTGTTTCCTCATCTCATCTCTCAGCCTGGCCTGGTCCCTTGGAGAAACAGGCTGGAACTGCAGCCCCTTACTAAGCAGCCCTGGTAGACTATCTGGCACAGACATATAGCTCGGCTACTGTTGCTCCTTCGCGCTTTGCTGGCCGCTGTGCGCCACTGGCCAAGCTGTTAAAATGCACAGCCTTATTCTCTGCTCTGAATCGCATTAGCTCCGGGGCTGTCGTAAACTGATACAAGCAGCAGGCCTTGAAGAAACACACTCTCTTGAAGACGAACATGCTTTACGTGCACACATATATTCCCTCACCTACAGGCATACACATGCACAATTGCTCACACATACACATGACTCTGTCCCAGACGACCGTATGCAAAATCATGAGCAATATCTTGGAGGAACAAACACCCTGACCTTTGCAAAGATATATCTTTTGTCCTCGAAGCACTTTTGTATCTTCTCCATTTTCCATTCCATTTGGCAAGGTGAAGAAAAAATACAGTAGGGGAAATCTGAAGCCCAAATACAGGCCCTGCTTTCCATATGACTGGCAGATCAAATCAAGGAGTTACTATATTGACAATGAGATTACCAGCTAAACACCTGCTGCAAGTGCAGCTTGCAAACTGAACAATATATTTTCTTTGTAAAAGTTTTTTTTTTTAATAAAGAGGCGACGTGCTGTGCAATATCACGCCATAAACCCAGCTGTTGTGTGCGTTAGGTGACAGATTTCAAATCATGATGAAAAAAAGTTTGCTTTTACAGCTGCTACTACTGATGCTTTCATAAGCATCTGTTCAAAGAAAGCGTGTGACCGCAGCTCTCCTCGTATGTGTTAATGGCACTTACTTGTATGGCTTGTAAATCCTTTAAACTTGTAGGTGTTTAATCTTTTATGCATTTCTCAATTAGAACCCCACCGCAGGGATTACATCTGCTGAGAAACAAAGATGCATGTTTGTTTCGAGGTAGAATCCCAAACTATTACAAGATGTTTAAACAGGGATTTGTAGCAGGACTGAGGCTTTCTCTTGCCTTGTCTGCAGGAAGCCACGGTGAAAAGAGCGAGCGAACAAACAAGCTAAGACAACAGTCAGCCTTTCGAAAAGAGTGGCAGTGACACCTCTCTCAGTTAGTCACTGAGCTGTCAGTCTGAACTACGCTGTCACCTCCCTCCTCTCCATATCATTGACTTTCGACTGACTTGAGAGCAGTTTCTGCCAAGCCCCTTTGAAATAATGCATTGTGCTGGAGGAGTTATCATAGAGGACAATATTCTCCTGAAACACAGTCTTAAAGTGGACCTCAGAGAAAGGAGCCGGCTGCTTCACTTTCTCTCTTTGGTTGCTAGGTTAATTCTCCACACAGAATCACTGGAGCCTTTATGGGCGGCTGGCACCATCTCAGGCCCCTGCCTCCGACTGCTCCTTGAGTGCGTATATGAAAGAAAGGGAGGGCAAAAGAGAGAAAAATCATTCCTCTCACTCAGGGTGGCGTGCTAGGACTTCCAATTTTTCTCACCACCCCTTGTGCCCCCTTTTCCCCCTTGGCATTCCCACAAGTATATCTCATGGCTGGTTCCTGTGGCCGTGCTCTCTGGCTCTGACCTCAATCCGTCTCGTTAAACCATAATTGGAAATGAGCTAGACATTTACCTCTCTGGATATATATCTGTGAACTTGCCCTCCACTGGGAAATCTTTACTTGCATGCTCCCTTGCTAAATCAAAAGCTGGGATTTCTCACCTACAGCTAAAATCATTTAGGCAGATCTGAGTTGAGGTGAAGGTTTGCACTGTCACAGAGAGATATTTCAAAGAGTTTGCCCCGAGCCACTACTTGCCAGCTCCGCAGCCAGCGGGGCAAAGTGGCATTCGCTTACCACACTGTATTCTTTTAGACGACAAATTGAAGTGTGATGCCACACCCTGCACTGCAACTGTTTTCTATCATAAACACTTTGATGAAGTGATATGTAATCAATGCTCGCTGACTTACTGTTCGTTCTGTGGCAGAAGAAATGCTACCGCTCAATATTCTACTCTGCTGCATTTTACATGAGGAAATGTCCTATTGCTCAAACAAAGGGAGATTCTCTTTGCCCCCGAAGGCAACACTAATATCAAAAGCAGATACTGCAGCACAAGACTTCTGCATATTTATGTTCATTAGGTAATTTGTGCTGAAGTAGGTCTGTGTGTGTCCCAAGTGTGCACTCTCGTGTAATAAGGTCTCAAATTCTCTTCTGTAACGAAGACAAAGACTTTTGATGGAACAAAGAGGCTGTACTGTACATATATATATGTAGCCACACCATACACACACACACACACACACACACACACACACACACACACACACACACACACACACACACACACACACACACAAATGCCAAAGCTGTATTTTTTCCCTTCCCAGCCCTCTCAGACTAATCCAGTATACACCTGCAGAGTGACCCCCCTTCACCAGAAGATCGATGGCAGTGTCCTTGAAACTAAAACCACAAGGTCAGCTTTTCCTGTCTCTGCATGTGTACATCCATACAATATATGCTGCCTCTTCTGTCAAATACACACACACACACACACACACACACACACACACACACACACACACACACACACTTGAGCCACCTCTTTTTAAGCCATTTAATGCTGAGTTATAAATCATTAAAGCATAAAAAGGGACCTCAATCTGGGGATGAATCGGTGTTGTGTCTGCATACAACAGACAACATAGAACAATTTTAAATTGTATCTTTAGGCACTTTCTTGTAAACAGCCTCTCACAGAAGGACACAAGGACAAAAGAAGGGGTAGGCCTACAAAAAGTGTCTACAGCTGATGAGCAGTATCTTAAAGTCTTTAAGAAATAAATCCAGCAAAGACCTGACACGGGACCTGAGAGACACACGTTACCCTTCAGCTGATGCATCTAGTGTTCACTGAAGCCTCATCAGAAATGGTCGCAGTGGAAGGGTGGCTGTCAAGAAGCCATTGTTAGGGAAAGGAAACAGGGAGAAGTCTGAAATATGCCAAATTAGACAAGAACTGGATTGAAAATGAGTGACAACAGGTCTTATGGAGTGGTGACAGGTCATCTTGACAGAGAACGGAACAGAAAGCCAACATCCAAAGAAGAGCTGTGAAAGCTTCAAGAAGCCTGGAGAACTTTTCTTTAAGACTTCTTCAATAAATGACAAGAAAGCTTCCCTACAAGGGTTCAGGCTGTGTTCAAGGATAAAGGTGGTCATACCAAATATTGACTTTCAAGTTGGTTAGAAATGTCCCAACTTCTTTTTAGTTTAGTTTTTTTAGGAAGAAAATGGTGAATCCTAAAAGATTGAAAAGAGCATAGAAAACAACAGCACTGAGTAAGTGGAATTAATTTACCATCAGAAGGTGAAGAGGACTATTACAGTTTTTCTCGATTGCTAAAACACATTTCTTGAAACTACGCCTCATATCCTCACAACAGTAAACACAAATCCATAACATCTCACTCAATTTCCCAAACATCCTATTTCCAGGTCAAAATGAAGCTCTACACCCAAAACTATTCACTCCTGCTGAAAAACCAAACTTTGCCCTCAGACATCAAACACAAGCCCTCAAAAACACACACACTACAACAGAGTTTTGCACACTGGTACAATTAATTCAAAACAATAGTTCCAAAACAAATAGGTTGCTCATGGTTCTCCCCTTCAAAACCCTTGTCACATGATAAACACAAAAGACGCAACCAATGTATGTACAGTGGCACATTGTCATTCATGTACTATACAGTACAACACACACCAGAAACATTATCCCACCTCAGCATCTTGTCTTTGGTCTGGGTCAGGCCAGAGAATCTCATCCACATCACAGGCTATATTGGCCCCAGCCAGGCAGCGGGGGTAAAATCCTCTTGCATGCCTGATCCACCCCTGGCATGCATCTACTGATATGTCTAGGCAGGCCTCTTCCATGGCCTGAAGGAGGTGAACACGGACATAAGGTTCTCGGTCATACACTTTCCACCGCCATGCCGAAAATAACTCCTCTATCGGGTTTAGAAAGGGAGAGTATGCAGGCAGAAAGATATTAGAAAACCTTGGGTTATTGGTAAACCAGTCACGAACCAGAGCAGCGCGATGGAAGCTGACGTTATCCCACACAACAACGTAGTGAGGCTGCTCTGGCTGTGCTGGTTCCCTGTAGTCCAGCTGGAACATATGTTGTCTTAAACCTTCAAGAAAAGCAAGGAGAAGCATAGTGTTATAGGGTCCTAGTACGGCATGGTGGTGGAGTACCCCTCGTTGGCTGATGGCTGTACACATAGTGACATTCCCCCCACGCTGACCAGGGACATTTACAATAGCCCGATGGCCAATTATGTTCCTCCCCCTTTTCCTTCTTTTGGTCAGGTTAAAACCTGCCTCATCCACAAAGATTATTTCATGGGGAACAGGCCGTCCTTCAATCTCAAAGATTCTCTGCAAAACACATAACACAGTAGAGTCAATCGGTACCCTGAACCACAGTTCAAGAGTGCTGAAATGGCAGCATAAACTGCCATGCTGTGATGGTACACAATACTTTATACAGTATCAAAACTCATACCTGAACATATTCCACACGTTGGTTTTTCACTCTGTCAGAGTTTCGTTCGAAAGGGACTCGGTATGCCTGTTTCATCCGGAATTGATTCTTTCGGAGGATGCGGTCAATTGTGGAGAGGCTGATGGCATTTATGCCTCGAAAAAGATGATCATCCTCAATCACTCTCCTTTGAATCTCTTGCAGGCGGATTACATTATTTGCAATTACCATGTTTACAAGTTCCCTCTCTTGCTCCTCCGACAAAAGCCTTAACCTGCCTCCACCAGGTGGTCGTCTCTGTGTCCTACAAAAATAGAAGCACTCATTACTGTAACTGTCACACATTCATTTTACAGGCAAATAATGGAAACATACTGAAACTCAAGACACATAAGTTCAGTAACTTAAACGTTACTGTACAAAGCAGTCTTACTGCAAGTACACCTACCTGTTTTCCTCCCTGAAGGTTCTGATGATGGAGGCAACAGTGAAGCGACTCAAATTTGGTTGTACTCGTTGCCCAGCCTCCCTCATAGTCATCCCATGGACAAGGACATGGTCAACTAAAGTGGCTCGAATTTCATCCGAGACTGACTCTCTTCTTGCCCTTGCTCTTCCCCTTCCTTGTCGCCGTCGTTCTCCACCTCCACCTCCTTCACCACGTCCTCCTCCACCTCTCCCTCCTCCTCCACCACCTTCCTGTTGTCCTAGACCACCTCCTCCTCCTCCTCTTCCACCACGTCCTCCTCTTTCACCATGTCCTCTTCCTCCACCACGTCCTCCTCCTTCACCACGTCCTCCTCCTCCTCCACCTCTCCCTCCTCCTCCACCACCTTCCTGTTGTCCTAGACCACCTCCTCCTCCTCTTCCACCACGTCCTCCTCTTTCACCACGTCCTCCTCTTTCACCATGTCCTCTTCCTCCACCACGTCCTCCTCCTTCACCACGTCCTCCTCCTCCTCCACCTCTCCCTCCTCCTCCACCACCTTCCTGTTGTCCTAGACCACCTCCTCCTCCTCTTCCACCACGTCCTCCTCTTTCACCATGTCCTCTTCCTCCACCACGTCCTCCTCCTTCACCACGTCCTCCTCCTTCACCACGTCCTCTTTCTCCACCACGTCCTCTTCCTTTGCATCTCTTTGGATCCATTGTTTCAAACCTGAATCAGCTGACTTTGGCCCTTTTATCTATCCATCGCAGGTTCTGATTGGTGTGTGCTAAATTTTGACTCCTAGTGTTTCCACCTGGTTAATTGTGTGCTAATTGAGCTCAAGCTATGCTGACTTAAGTTAACATTATTGCATGCTAGTGCTTTCTAAATGACTACATGGTGTAAGCACTGTAAAATGTAGAGATTTGTGTGTAGAGTTTTGCAGTAACAGTTCACCAAATTTGAGTCATGTGTCAAAGCAGGGAATAGTGTTTGTAGTTCAGGGAAATGGGTGAGCTTTTTGAACAATAGCATTACGGTTTTGAAATTTTAGTTTAGAGGCCTGGTTATAGTGTTTAGGCAATCGAGAAAAATTGTAATACATAGTTGGAAAAATATTCCGTCTCTGGAAGGCATGCTGGAAAAGGTTGCAAACTATTATTTTACTGCTTAACTTAAAAAGTAGTGATTTAATATGAGACTTTCTTAGCGCTCACTTAATATTCTAACATTCACCAAAATAAAACAAAGATTTAACTGGATGCTTTTTCTCTCTTCTGCTCTGCTTATTGTTCTTCCGTATACTGGAAAAGCTCGAAACATCAACCTTTAGAATATAAAGCTAAATGCACAATTGGCATACTGTGAATTACAGATATTCATGGGCAAAAACATAAAACAATGACTCTTAGCTTAACTCTGAACATCAAAGAACACTGCTTTCATCTGGGTGAAGCACCCTGAGATGAATCTCATGCCTGAATAATAATAAGCATATTTTTCTAAATATACAGGCCTGTTTATCCCCATGGCTGAGGAAAATACATATTTATATGCACATTGCTGCACGCTCTTTTGCAGTGTATGATGAATTTCTATGTAATCCATATTTTGTCTCCATTATTGTTCAGGCCATAAATAGTCCAATTCAGGCCTGAAAAAAAAATCACAATATGAGCCACTGTGTGAGCATTATCAAACAGGTGGAGTGAAATAAAGCTGTGGCTGGTGTGTGTGAATGCATGTTTGCTCACTCTGGGAGCACAGCATAGTATATTCCTGAGGGGTATAAGTTTTACACTGCAGCTGTCTGATGCTACTTTGTTATGAAGGAACAAGCTGCAGGTTACAAATGTCTGGGCACAAGCTGCTATACATTGTTGGCAACTTTGTTTTGAATGACGTTGAAAATAAAAAGTGCTGCATGTCTACGTATTAAACTGCTAACACAAGTTTAATTAACAAATTTAGTTTCACTTTAATGCATATGAATATTCATAGACCGCAGGGCTTAATGAATACACAGACCAAGTCTCCCTTTTTCTCTTGTGAACGAGAGCATGTTCACCCTCCTGAAGTCAGCGGCTGACCTATTTAAGACTCCTAATGATGATGAAGCTGCCAAACTAAAGACCATTTCCCGACTGCATTAAAAAGTACTTCCCCTCATTGTGGTGCAATGGCGTTAGCTAAATTCATAAGCCAGCATCAGCTGAGTCTGACACACTCAGATATATTCACCCACGCAGACTAGCAGGATGTAGTAGAGGGCCACTCGCAATGACTCACTCAGGATAATTGAAATGTAGCAAACATTAGCCATTCTCGCATCTTACCGAATATCCTGCTCTGCAGACCTCTTGTTTTGCGTGAACGATGCTGTATGATCTGATGCAGAGCAAAGAAAAGAAATGTAAATAGAGGAAGAAGATATCACTCTTCATATTACTCTGGCAAACTGAAGAAGACAGACATGGTGGCGTGTCCTTTGTAAAACATAATATCACATTTACTCCATAAATAAACAAAAGATTCAGTTTCAGTCTGTTTGTGATTCGTGCATCTGATCTGCCCAGGAGAAGCACTGTCACTGTCAATCTGTTGCTGGAATTTCAGCTCACTTGCCATATTGACAGCTGATCTGAAACCAACTCATCCAGAACTCTTCAACAGAGCTGAACATCACAGACGTGGACAGTCAGACAACACGTTGAACTGAAGCATCCCAGATTGTCAGAACAAGCGGAGCCGCAACCAGATTAGTCCGTTTTGATCTGTTTAGCCTCTACTCAGGGGACTGTGGGCCCACATGAGAAGATGACACATACTCGAATACTAAGGAATTGTTGACAAAAAGTGCCACTTGCAACCCTTTATACCGTGGCAGTCAGAGACTGGGGAGAGAAGGGCAGGGAGTGACAGAGAGGCACAGAAAACTCAGCAGTCATAGGGCGAGAGGCAGGGGTACATCTTAGCCAGTCTGACACAGGGCTGATGTCTATGATCGAATTAATAAAATCAAATTAATAATAATAAAAAGTTATTAGTTCATTAATAGCAGCTCCCAGTCTGTTCTCTGTTTCATGGCTATCTATTATTTAGTCATTGGACCTGAGTTACTCAGGAATGATTCATTGCTGATCAGTTTGTTCCAGAGTAGCAAGTACCATTTTATGTATAGGTCTGTAGAGTGATAATATGTCTCACTGGGAGTTGAGCGGAGGAAACAAATAACTTTATCTTTGTGGATTCAGTGGAGAAATCAGTTTACGATCGGCCAAGCTCACCCAAAACTCTTCCACATTTTCGGAACAGTGGAGGGGAAAGCTTTTGTAACTTCCAAAAAGTCATACTCAGAAAGACACGCCCACTTCAGAGAGTTAATTCTAAGCTGGATAGAGGTCAAAGAATCATTCAACACATTACACATATACACTCAATGGCCACTTTGTTAGGTACGCCCGAAAGAAATGTTTCAGAAATTTCTGATCTAGAGTTTACAGAGAAAAAAATACCCAGTGAGCAGCAGTTCCTCTGTGTGAAAATGCCTTATTCATGTTAGAGGTCAGAGGAGAAAGGGCAGACTGCTTCGAACTGATAGGAAGGCAAACTGACTCAAAAAACCACTTGTTTCAAACGTGCATATCTTATTCTATTATGACTGTTTCCAGCAGAATAATCTGCCATGTCACAAAGTGCGTATCATTTCAAACTTATTTCTATGACAATGAGTTTATTGTATTCAAACGGCCTCTCAACCAATAGAGCACCTTTGGGTTGTGGTGAAATGGGAGATTTGCATCATGGATGTTCAGCCGACAAATCTGCAGCAACTGTGAGATCCAGCACCTCACCTAATCTGTGCCACAAAGAATTAAAGATGTCTTGAAGACAAACGAGGGGTCCAACCCAGGACAAGCAAGGTGTACCTAATAAAGTGTCTAGGGAGTGTAAACATTTCTTTTAAATTATCCATTTATTAATTTACTGACTTGTAATTATTCTGCTTTTTTAAATGTGGCCAGGTGTGACCAAACACCTTTAAGATACTGGTAATGAAGCACTGCAGGCTGTTATACCTGTTTCAACAATATTTATCACCAGCTGCGTGTGGCAGTTTGAAACAGCTGTAAATAGATCTGCAGTCGAACATATTCAACAACTGTGAACTAGTTTGTTTCAAGTATAATCCCTGCCCTCTGCCAAAAGAGGAGACTATGCTCTATGGTGAAATTAAAGATATTGGGTCATTTTTTAGCTTCCAATATCAGGTAATATCATTACCTTCAGAGGCATTCAACTTCTCCGTGCAGAGACCCAGGAGAGGTTCTCTTTGTTATTCGCTAATATGTTCCAATACAAACAAGAAGAGCACGGTATGAGCATCATTAATTCCCAGCATCTTTTCCTTCTCTAAAACAGGAGGTCGAGCAGAGGACAGTGTCTCTCCACCTTGTCTGAAAAGTTTCTTCCTTTTTACTAACCATTACTTATTCCCTTCAATCCCAAACGTTCATGCAGTCTCAGTGAAGACCACTGGGACAGTGCTGCAAGCGCATTTCCCTGACGGGAGCCATCTGCCGGCTTCTCCCCTCCTGTCATTAGCCCATCTCTGCGATGAATCCCAACACATATCATTGGCTGCAATCTGTCTGTCTGCCTTTAACGCCAACCAAACATCTGAACAGCCGAGATCTCTGATGGGTGGAGGGCTGGAAACTTCTCCTGCCAGTCTGCCTGATAAGCCGTGCTTTACTCCTCTCCTTATTCAACCTCTTCAGTTTTCCCCTATGTCCAGTACAAATATACTGCTTTGCTTTGTTTCATCTTCAAAGGAAAATTTCTGATCGCGGCGTTATTCCTCCAGTCTGTTTGGCAGTTTCTCTCGATGGCCTCTGCCACTGATATTTCCTCATTCTTCCATCCCCATCCCCCCCCACCTACCTCTTACCATTTTTGTTCCTGCTGGCAGGGTGCAGCCATATATTTGTCTGTTCCTGCGAGGGAGTGAGTGATGCGTGTGTCGTCCGTGGTGGCAGAGGGAGCAGCAGAGCCTGACGTGAACATACGCTTTGAGAGCTCCCATTTATAACTCCTTCTCCTAATGAACAACATGCTGAATGCAACACGGATGCAATTACCTTCAGGAACTCATTTTCATAAGGATAAACAAAAGTGCTTGCTCTCACCACAAAGTGGAAAAAGTCAGAATGGGAAGATAATGGGCCCCTGGCAAAAATTACAGGAAATTGAACTTCTGTGCTAAAGAGGCTAGCGCTTGGACTGTGGTGCATTTTCTACTTTCCGGCAATAATCCTGGCAACCTGAAGCCGGGGGGGGAGTCGTAGCCAGTTCTGCCATCTGCATCTCTGACCTCACGGTGTGTGTCAGCAGGCAGGTTTGCACCTCCTTCCCTTGGTTTTCCATCATCGCCATGCTACGTCCTTTTTGCTTTGTGGCCTGTATGCATGAGCTTACGTAAGGGATTGGCAGATCCCTTCATCGCTAGGTTTTGCTCTCAGATTACGTTTCATGGACCGGAAACGAAAAGAAAAAAAAAAAAACAGAAAAATGTTTTTAAAAAATGACATCTGTAAACTCTTGATGTTGCTCTGCATACAAACAGAGTTCAAACAAACAGAGTCAGTTAACACTTTTAAGCTATTTCTGCTTCCACACCTGCTGCACACACTTATTCCACTCCCCTCCACCCCTACTCTACCCCACCCTCCCCACTTCAAAATGTACACAGTAAGGAGGCATCAGTAGGTTAATTAGCAGGAAGAATATGGTTAGGGGTTTGGAGACGATGGAGACAAACAGGAGGCACTCACTCTCCTTGGCCCCTGTCCTCACTGGCAGATGCTGCCACTGCCAATGCCACGACCCCACTCAGCACACTTCTGCAGAGACAGAAAGAAAAAAAAAATTGGAGCAACACAGAGACAGTTGGAAGAAGCAGCTTTGGCCACATAAGAAAAAGGACGGATTTTATCAGCCCCCAACAAGGAATCTGTCTTGCTGTCGTTTATGCATATAAAGCTCCTCAGTGTTGGAGCACTGGTCTACAGAGCCATACCCATATGGCCAATGTGTTCAGTGTAGTAATGCAGAGAGAGGAAAGGAGGCTCCCCAGAGTACCTCTCGTTCCAACCGAGGAATCTCAAGGTCATTTGGTGGAGAACAGTGCAACATGATGGAAGACAGCAGAATATTAGCATCACTGTATGGTGACATGTGACGGGTATTTTTTCACAGCGCTAGTTATGAGCTACCATGAGCCACTGTGTAAACAAGCTTAAGCCACAAGATACAGTAAGATCGAATGTTGTCCTTAAGCTGTGCAGTGTAGCTCAACCAGTGCCGCGTCCTATTGTCCTTTTAGGGAAGAAATGGGAGGTGGGCGGCAAACTGGAGGAGGTACAGGTGTTTGATAGAGTGGCTTCATTACCTCGACTGAAGGGCAATCTGCCTCGAGAAGAGAAGAGGAGAGGAGAGGAGGAGGAGAGGAGAGGAGAGAAGAGAAGAGGAGAGGAGAGGAGAGGAGAGGAGAGGAGAGAAGGACGAGGAGAGGAGCGGAGGAGGAGAGGCGCGAAGAGGCGAGGAGAGACGAGACGCGGAGAGGAGAGGAGAGAAGAGAAGAGAAGAGAAGAGGAGAGGAGAGGAGAGAAGAGGGAGAGAAGAGAAGAGGAGAGGAGAGGAGAGGAGAGGAGAGAAGAGCTTAATCCACTGTAAAAAAAAAAAAAAAAGTAAAAGATATAGTGATAATGCAGAATACATAACCGGTATACTTTCCTGCTTAATGTAAAATTCACAATAAAGAACCATAAACCTGTTCAAAGTAATTCATCTAAAAACAACAGACATTCCGTTAACCCGATTACAGTCTTGCCTTGTTAAATACAGTGAAACTGTATAAAATAAATATAAAAAAGTTCAATATTACGGTAAATTGCTGGCAGCTGTGGTTGCCAGAATTTCACTGTGGAAAATATAGTGATAATGCAGAATACATAACGGTATACTTTGTTGATGAATGCAAAATTCACAGTGTTCAAATGTTGTTATTTGCACAATAATTACACTAAAATAAAAAAGTAATATAATGTAAACCTGTTGTCAAAATACATTTTTTAATAAGTTACGATTACTGTCTCCTGTTGAAAAAGCAAAGAAGAGCTGAATAATGCAATACATGTTTTTTATTTTTTTATTTTAAAAGTTCATATTTACATTCAATTACTGGCAGCTGTTCAAATTCAAATTCAAATTCAAATTCAAATTTTATTTGTCACGTACACAGTCATACACAGTACGATATGTAGTGAAATGCTTGGACAACTGCTCGTGACCTAAAGAAAACAAAAAAAAAACAAACAACAAAAAACAAACAAAAAAAAAACAACAACAAAAAAAAGGAAAGGCTATGAATAAGATAGGAAATAAATATGAAAAATTAAAAAGGGTAAATTTAACTAGGAAGGAATAAAATATAAATTAAGGTTAAAAATGAAATAACTGTACAACACAAATTAGAATGAAGGGTAAATTTAACTGGGAAGAATAAGATAAAATATATAAATTAAAGTTGAAAATAAAATAACTGTACAACAAAATACACAATATAGAACTATATAAGAATGTATGAAGAAATCTAAATCTAAATAATATATACACAATAACAGCAGCTGTACAAGTATTAACTGGAAATGAAGAATATAGTGACCAGTGTTGTGCAAAAACAAAGTCCAGAAAGTCCAGTGTGTGTGTAAGAACTATATGTGTGGGTCAGTACTGTGTGGTGGTGTGATTGAGAGACCGTATCGCCTGCGGGAAGAAGCTCCTCCTCAGTCTCTCTGTGTTGGTCTTCAGGGAGCGGAATCGCTTTCCTGACCTCAACAGAGAGAACAGTCCGTTGTTGGGATGGCTGAGGTCCTTCACGATCTTCCTGGCCTTGGTCCAGCACCGCCTGCTGTAGATTGAGTGCAGGTCAGGGAGCTTGGAGCGGATGGTGCGCTCAGCTGACCGCACAACCCTCTGTAGAGCTCGTCTGTCCTGCATGGTGCTGTTCCCGAACCAGGTTAAGATGTTTCCCGCCAGGATGCTCTCTATGGTGCACGAGTAAAAGTTCCTGAGCACCTTGGAGGGCAGTTGGAAGTCTCTCAAGCGTCTGAGGTGGTAGAGACGCTGTCGGGCCTTTTTCACCACGGTGTTGATGTGACAGGACCATGACAGGTCCTGCGTGATGTGAACTCCGAGGTATTTGAAGCTGTCCACTCTCTCCACTGGGCACTCGTTGATGACGGGGGTCTGGTAGTTCCTCTCCTGCTTTGTGCTGAAGTCCACTATCAGCTCCTTTGTCTTACTGACGTTTAGAAGGAGGTTGTTCCTCTGGCACCAGTTCTCCAGATTCCTAATCTCCTTCAGGTAGGCCGTCTCGTTGTTATCAGAGATCAGGCCCACCACGACGGTGTCGTCAGCAAACTTGATGATGGTGGTGGAGCTGGTAGTGGCCACACAGTCATATGTGTACAAAGAGTACAGCAGGGGGCTCAGAACACACCCCTGGGGGGCTCCAGTGCTGAGAGTGGTGGAGGCTGAGACATGTCCGCCCATCCTTACTGCCTGTGGTCTGCCAGTTAGGAAGTTGGAGATCCACTGACACATAGATGAGCTGAGTCCCAGATGCTCCAGCTTGGTGGTGAGTGTGGAGGGAATTATGGTGTTAAATGCAGAGCTGTAGTCTATGAAGAGCATTTTAACATAATTCCCCCTTCTAGTGTCCAAGTGAGTGAGTGATGTGTGGAGGAGATGAGAGATGGCATCGTCTGTGGAACGATTTGGACGGTAAGCGAACTGTAGTGGGTCCAGTGTGTCTGGTAGTGAAGAAATGATGAAGTCTCTGACCAGGCGTTCAAAGCACTTCATCACTACTGAGGTGAGGGCTACAGGGCGATAGTCATTGAGAGAAGCAGGGTGGGGTTTCTTCGGGACAGGAACAATGATGGACTCTTTGAAGCATGTGGGGATCACCGACTGAGATAGAGAGATGTTGAATATCTCAGTGAACACAGGAGCTAGCTGGTATGCGCAGTCTCTTAGGATATGACCTGGGATGCCGTCTGGTCCTGCTGCTTTCCTGGTGTTCACTCTTTTGAAGGCTCTCCTTACTTCATGCTCGGAGATGACGAGCACGTTTCCGGTGCTGGCAGCATCTTCCTGTCTGCAGCCGTTAGCGCCGCTAACACTAGCATTGTTGGAGACCTTAGCTGCAGCCTCGAAGCGAGCATAGAAAGTGTTCAGCTCGTCTGCCAGAGTCACGGCCGCGTTCGTCATACCGGTTGTTGGTGCTTTATTGTTATTTACTGTTGTAGCCAAAAGTCAAACAAATGAGGTAATGAAGATAATACAGCTGATTGGCATAAAAATTTACATTCGTTTACTTTTTGTTATAATTTGCTAGAAACACGAATAAAATCCAATAGAAACAATGATTAAATTAAACAGTTAACCCTTTAAGACCTACCATAGAACCAAGTCCGCCAGAGCTTATATTATATTTTTACATGCTGTGGAGCCATTTTTGGGAGCATTTCAAGTCACTATACATCAATACAACCATTATAGCCCAGATTTTAATAATATGTATTCATTAAGTGCATAGTAATTACATAAATTGCAAAAAAGTGCAATAAACTACAAAAAAATTGAAAATCGTTTTTGTTTTTTTAACATATATTTGTAGTTAGAGAAATTTAAGAGGCTTATCCCTCAAAACTGTAAATACAAAAAAGTTGCACAAAATAGTTTCCCACCACAGGAAATTTATTTTGAGTGTCTTCATAGTTTTATTTTTGAAATACACCAATTTTTATACACTGCAGGAAAAACGAAAATAAATATTATACTGCAAATTTGCAAAAAAGCAGCATATGCATCAAAATAAACTATTTCCAGCAGTGCAATATGAGTCCTAAGCATCCCAGAAACGACACAGAAAGTCATAAAGTCAAAGATAACTTTTAAAAAGAGCAGTATAGGCCCTGAGGCCCTGATGGTAAAAAAGACTACATTTCCGCGAAAATGACGTCACTTCCGGTTTCGGGCAGGTAATGGCGGAAATGCAAAAGTTTGCACTGACGTCTATTCCAACATAGGAAGTGTTATGAACAGCTGATCAGAGCGTGTTTCTGGAATATTATGTTTTTGTTGCTGCAAGCGCTTTTTATGCAGTTTTTGCAAAGCTTTATGTGGAAGGAAACCGTGACCTAGGACACGCTGATGGCATAAGATGTAAGTACAACTCCTCCGGTTTCATATGCAAAAAAAATTTTTGCGCTAGCTTACGTGGTTGCAGAGCTACCGGGATTTAAAAATAGTTACGCAAAACAGAGCGTGCCCGCTCCGATCGGCTCTAAAGGGTTAATATTAAATAATACAATTAATGACTAAAGACACTAACATAATTAATATTAAACTTAATACAACCAAAAACAAGTACATAATAAACAGTCAAATAAAATTTAAAACACTTGATACTTGCAGTGGTTGACAAAGTTTCTTTTTAACCAGACTTGATTGGGCTTTAAACATGGGAAACAGTCTCTGATGGTGTCGGAGGAACTGGAACAGGTTTTGGGTCCAGTGTGTTTGAGGACTTGCATGTTGTTCTTCACACGCTCGGTGCAGATTAGCATTCTTTTCTATTAGCCTGAAAGCAAATACAAAGCACAATAAAGCAAACTGGCCATTTCAAAAACAAATAGACATGTATACATTTGATCAAGCAAATATACCATCTCACATATAAAAGGATAAAGGACAAAGGATTCTTAATTTATTCAGAAGAAACTAAATACAGTCCCAATCAAAAGTTTTTAAGACCACTTGAAAAATAGCCAAAAAAGCCTATTTTGCAAGGTTTCAAGCAGAGCTTCAACATGTAACAAGAAGAAATGTGAGTGAGACAAAACATTCTTTAAGCATGCAATGTATTGAAAACAACACTTAAACTGAAACAGGCTGTTTTGAAAGACAATGTGCTATATTACTGTAAATTAATGTGTTTTCAACATATTAGCACTGTAAAAAAATAATTTATTATTTGTCTGTTTACAGTAATTTAACATACATATTACAATCATTTACTCTTTTTGATTTAATAGTCATTTGCCGTTGCCATTTCAGATTTATTTACTGTCATTTTTTACGTACATTTTTTACAGTGTGGGACGGGAATGGTCAGCTGGTCAATAGAGAGTGCTAGGGCTTCAACCTCTGGCTCGGAGGGAAATCTCTGGTTGTCCATTTATAAACATCGTTTCTCAAGGTATAAGGCAGAAACTTTGCCGAGTCAGTGCATGTCTGCATATATCCACCATAGTGCCCCCAATCAGTTTTAGAAGTCCCATCTTGTTGCAGGAGTTCATCCTTCTAGCAATTACAAAGAATGCACTTCTGCATCTGCAGTGCATGATTCTGTATGCCAGTGGAAGCATTCAGTGCCCAAAATGAACACTGTTCCATAATCTTCCCAGTATGTTACACGTTTTAATTGGTAACCATACTTTTGCACACAAACCCCCCCAAAAAAACAAAACATTCAAAAATATTTTAAATGTAATCCTGGGTTTTTGCTGAATCGTTGAACACTAACAATTTCTCCGCGGACAGAGATGGATTAAAAAAGTAGGCGTGCAATTAAAATTACTCTGGCATAACAGATTCAATTTTCATCCTGACATTGAACCGGTCTCATTTTCTTGAGCTTCCATTCCAGCAAACAATAAATGATGTTGTTCCAGACGTTAACCTGTATGACTTCAAACTTTCTGATTACATTATCATGAGCACACACGCCCATGCTCACCCACACGCACATGCATGCAAAGTATAAAAAGTAAGGCTATACCACCACAGATAAAGCTTTGTCGATGGAGTAATGGGCTTTTCCTGATGGCAAGGGACCATAATATTCTCTAAAGAAGTTAGCGCTGCAGACTGGAAAATGAAGAATATAGCGTGGGGGATGGGAAATTCCAAGACATACTCTGAAACACCCAGAGACTGGATTCAGTTCAGCGTTTATGATAAACTGATCCTTTCCCCCGTCTTGCTTTTAGTCTCCTTTACTTTTTTCCATCCTCACCTGGAAAAAGATGTCTCCTTCGACTTACCCAGTGCAGAATAATGATTTGCCTATCAGTGCTCAACTCATTAAACTGGGGAAGCAGTAGGCTGTTGGATAAAGGGAGGGAGTCAAGCAGGAAGGGAGAAATCTAATAGGAATAATCAATGCTACTATATATGATGACTTTATCCACTCTGCCTGCGTGCATTGATTTAGCCTAGCTGTGCATAATTCCAGCATTGAATACACTAAATACAACAGTGAATCAATAAGGCTATAAACCATGTGTTGAAGAAAGCGCTATCATCAGTTGAAGTGTGCACTTGAGCAGAGTCCACCTTGAAGGATACAACCACAGGCAGCCAGGAGAAAGCAATATATGAAGGCACTCTCATCTCGGCCGGGTCTCACGCTCTGCTGAACATCATCAGTGTTGAATTACACCTTAAACTCAATAAACACACACACCACACTCTCCGAGTTCACCTTCCACCTGCCCACTGTCTGCCCACAATATTTGTAATTATCAACCGTATGAAACTCATATATGACTTGCATCATTAAATTAGAAACCCAGCCACCCTCCAAAACAACATATTTGGGCTGGAAATAAAAGAAGTCATAATGCTCCCTTCTTTGCAGCTAATGTCACAACAAATCAAAGCAATATGAGCAGAGAATGAAATCCAAATCTTTTTGGAAGGGCTTTTTTTTCCTGCACACGCTGCATGAGGCAGGATGTCCCTAACAAGGCATGGCATTTAGAAAGACTAATAGTAACCTAGCGTGTTTCCCTCATGAATCTTGGGGCTGATGCAGTACAATTCCATTAGCCACCTTCCTCCAGCTGAGAGCTCTCTGTCTGTCATTCATCACCAGCTGCAGCACAACACAGTAAGAACAGCAATGAAAATTAACTTTCCCCGCCACGCTCCTCCATTTGTCTGTCGCTCTCTCTCTCTTACCCTCCCTCCCCCCTCCCAAACTTTCTCCATCATAATTAACCTCTAATTCCTGCAGTTTCTATTCTGTGTGCGAATAACAAATGGGAAATAGGGTCTTCCCATGACATCTGGCCACAAGCTGCTCCCTTTTGATACTACAAATACATCGGGACTGGCTAAATATCAGTACTTGACTTCAGGTCAGTCAACCTGAATAGAGGCAAATTTCTTTCAAAAAGAAAGAAAACTTTCATTTCAAATTGATATTTTATGGGAGAGTGACTCATCTTGATTTTTTTGTGATGTGCATATAGCCTATGTGTACCCTGCTTGTTTCTCCATGCCACTGAGTATGCAACGGGGTGGAACAGCAGCTTCTGTAAAACGCAGCAAGTAGTCGCAGCTGCCGTCAAAGTCAAAAGCACATTTTGTACCACTGGCCTCTCCCATGTAACAGGAATCGTGTTTCTATATGCTTCCTGTATCCTGTATGCTTTTTTATATTGTAATTTTTGCAGGATTAAGTTCAGGGAAACATTTAAAAATGCTATTACAGGTCATGGTGGTGATGGGGGGGGGGGATTAAAGTGCTTAACATATTTATAGGAATTTCTTTTATTTATGTATTAATCACATTATTTTATCATATAATGCCTTGGCGCCACTGGATTTTAAAATGTCTCACACTCATACAGTAAGACAAATGGTGGGGGTCTAGTAAGGAAGTTGGGGGGAAGCAGACAACTCCACAGGAAGAATCTTTTGTCTCTTCGAGGACTCTGGGAGGTAGCAAGGGAGTGTGAACCTTAAGGTGTGAAACAGCTGTGCACTGCCTTTTGTTCCTGAAGAAGGTATTTAACTGAGAGCCATGCTAGGCTCAGTGAGACTCTGCTGACCGTCTGCCCCGCGGTCATGTAGGCTCTCCACCAAGCTTGGTTGTCTGTTCTTTGTGTGTTTTGATTAAAGAATGTTAGCTACCGCTCACCGCTCGTCTGCAGGCTTTATTTAAATGGAAAACTTCCACAACACATAAAACATAAGGTATAGCAACAAGAGTTTACATTTAGAATCTAGCTGCAGTTTTAGGCAAAAACTTTGGCTAAGATGTGATTGTCAGCTTATTATTGTAATTCATATTTTGATATAAGAATAATGAACATCTTTGCAAAATGTCACAAATGTTTCCTCATTATGTTAATAAAATGTAATCAAGTCCCAATTACATTCAACACCTCGCTTTTACTATCTAGTTAGAATTTCTGAAGACATAGCTGCTGTCACTGCTTAAAAACGTGTTTCTTTCTTGTTCTTTATCCTGTTTCCTGGAACCTCACACCTTTGTTCAGTTATCTCTTTCCTCTTCTTTCCTCTTAACTTTCTCGAGTCTTCATTCGCAGTTTGAGTGACAGATTTAGTTCGCAGTTCAGGCGGTGAGAGGCTGGTTCTATTTCATGGGCTTCAGTCTATTCCAGTTGGGTCATGACTCTGACAGTTGCAGTGTGATCTTAGAGCCTGTTCCATCTCAGAAATATTGTTTTAGACTATCATACAGTAACAGTCCGCTTGGATGCCTAAAACCATATATGCCAGTGTCACTTCAGGCTGAGGAGATGTCACAGCGTTTATATAGTGTACAGTATACAGCCTAGTCACTGTGTGAGAAAAGACAACCATCAAATCCAGTTTGTTTAATTTTTTATACAAAAACAGCACCCATATTTGCACAGAAACAGTCACAGGCATATTTGCATTCACTTATTTAGACAACACAGTAGTGAAATTAGGCTTTTATTATTTTAGGACAGGTTTTATTGCCAGCTTTTTTTTTTTCATTTTATTATTTCTATCGCATGAAATCACCTGTGTCTCTCAGCGCTCTTGTCAAGTGTGCAAATGGTGTCATGTGTGAGCTTAGCAACGTTAGTGCATGTTTTTTATGTGTACACAAATCTCTCAAAGACTCCCTTGTAGACTGCTGGATGGCCATAAACACATGGACACATTAATTAACCGTTTGAATGTGTGTGTGTGTGTTTATGTGTATGTGCGTGTATGCGTGTGTGGTTGGGTGGATGATGGCGGTGGGGTAGGGGGTGGGGGGTATCATCCCACGGTGGCCATGCATCCATGTGTGCACGGTAGGGAGGACAGCCACTGTCACTGAAGAGCAAGAGGCAGAGCGGTCCCTGGCAGCTCGAGAGTGGAACTGATCCAAACAGTCCTTTAGCCCATTGTTATGCAGGATAATCCAAAATCTGGCAACCAGCAGCAGCACCAGGTGGTCCTGTCAGCACACAGAAGAAGAAGAAGGACTGGAAACAGGAATGGAGCATGCTGGACCAGCCCCGAAGGACTGAAGATGTCTGAGCGACGCCAGCTGACGCAAGAGGACATAGACTGATGTGTGGTAGTTAACTGTGAAATGAGACAGAACAGTTTTCTTTGTACTCGTGAAAAGCTATTGGCTGTATGTATGTATGAATATGTGCATACAATAAGGTTTTAATGTGAGCATGGACACAAAGAGAAGGGTAGCAGTGGTTGCATCACTTTCTAAACAAAAAAGTTTATGTTTTTAACTTTGTTTTTTTGTGATACTCAGCAGAGCGGTAACCCTGTAAATAAAAAATGCTGCGTAAAATTACTCTGACAAGGACTGACTGAATCTGACTCTAAGTGGGTGTGAAGGACGGAGCGATCTCCAGCAAGATCTGAGACTGTACCACATTTCTGCAACCTCAGGGAATGTCCGCTGCTACAGCTAGTAAACACACAAAAAAAACAAAAAACAAAACAAGACATGACCTACATGGAGCAATTCTACATCCAACAATTCAAGCTGCTGATGTGAGCTGACATTGGCTGAATGGGCAGCTAAAAAACAAGAGAACATAAGAAAACTGAGCTTTTTAAGTGCATGAGTTTTCATCCATGTAACGTCACATGTTTCAAGCTCGCTCTCATCAAAAAGTGAAGCAGGAGAAAAGTTGAGTTTTGCACTTCAGGCAGTCAAAGCTTGCACTTGTAGCATGTAGCATGTCTGAAAGTGTTCTTGCAGTTTAGTTGTGTATGCATGTCTGTAATCACACTTAGTCCAGCCTTGGAGTGTCTCTGATGGCTTTGAGATACATATGTTTGTTCTCTGCAAGGCCCGGTATAAATGATCCAGCCAAGTGGAGCTCTCATCGCTCACAGGGCTGAGCTCATACACCATTACTCAGCCTTGATCAGCTGGATCTCCACCTCCCTCCCTATGAGAGGGGCAGGAGGAGAAATGAGCAGAGATAAACATCCAAACAGCCAAATTCAGAGTGGAGAGGGACTGAAGGAGGCACACAGAAGGGAGGAATGGGGGAGATGGGAGAAAACAGAAAGATAAATATACAAGAAGGATGAGAGAGATGAAAGAGGAGTGAAATGCAAATCACTTACCTGGAGAACAGTGGTGTTTTTCTTCTGTTTGCCTCCTGAGAAAATAACTAATTGATCTGTCCACTGTGCGATTACCTCTCATCACAGGCTGATTGACTGTCTGTCACACACACTCACTCTCTCTGAATGCTCAAATGCACAGGGCATCCATCTCCATCAACCGCACAAGCTGTGCGCGTGCCTATGCGCGTGCGCCCAAATGCACAGGCCATGACAGGGACCTATCACACCTCAGCATCATCAGCCCCACTCTGCTCCTCCCGCACATGCAGGGAGAAGAGACGGATGGGGGGGGGGGATTGACAAATGACGACAGCATTGTTTAGATGGGAGCTGTCGAGATTGTGACCGAGTGAGTCTCAACGGCACGGTGGCACATAGAGCAGGCTGGAGGACGTCATGGATGGGAATGGGGTAGGTGTGGAACCAGAGCTCTGAGCAGCTATATGGCCGGCACGTTTTCCAACAGGATTACCAGTCAAGAAAATAAAAAAGTTATAGAGTGAACGGCTGCCATCGAAAGCTTCTTGATTGGAGCTGCCTCGATCTTGTTGAAGGTCTTCTGTTCTGACTTTTATTATCCGACCTTGCAGCGACATGAAGCCGTACAAGTTTTTTCAACTATGAAAGAAACGAATTAAGTGGAATTGTTTTGGTTCATGAGCGCAGCATTAGGCAGGCTGTAACGCTCGGGTCGAAAATGGGTTGACCGCAAAGCCATAGTGAGGTGAAGCTCGCTCTTTCAGGGTCAACTGAGCTGTGGCTGTGTGCTGTAATAGTGGTCAGCCTATCCCGAGTGCAGAGCCAAACAAAAGAGAGGAAGGAGAAAAAAAATAATTCATCCTTTAACAGATGAATGTGACCCACAGAGCAGAGACACAGGCAGCATATTTCATATCCCAGGCTCTCTGTGGACACAGAAATTGAAATCACACATCCTGAAGATTTATTTGTACTTTTCACCAGTAGAATTAAAATGTTTATTATCCATCTCTTTCTGTACTCTTATATACATTCATATATAATCAAAGTACAACAATCTGCTTTAAGTAGTCTGCAACACATTTAAGTCAAATGTACTGACAAGACAATCCTTATATTGCAATTAAATGCTTAGGTCGGTTTTACGCCTGATAACACTGAATCTCAGGATCTTAGCAATGATGCATTACATGCTTTACATTCCAGATTTTGGTAGAGGGCCTGTCAGAGGTTCCTTCTCCAAGATGACCCCAAATGACCTCTGACTGCAGGGTCAGAAGTCATTTTGGGATACGGAGAGCAGAAGGAGAGGAGCTTCAGGCAGCGTTGCCAGACGTTTTGTGCGGGTTTTTGTTTTGTTTGTTTTTTCATTATTCCCCACTGCCTACAAGACTGTTATCGCCCTGCCTTATCCCAAGTGAAGGAGCCACAGTGGACGGAAGGGGATGTAAAACATCCACGCGTGCGTAGATTCAGGCCTACTCCTCTGACGACAAGCAGTAGATATAAATCGAACCCAATCTGAGCAGTCGATTCTCGCTCACCATAATCTTGTTTTTAATCTATAAAGTTCCAGCCTCTGATTTATTGCTTTACTTTTTTTTTGGGCAGAATAAGCAAACCAGTGCTAGAAATCTTTCACTGATGAGTTTGAGTTTAACATGAATAGTTGTATTGAATTAACACCGAACTACATTACTACTCATTTCATGCAGTATTGTCTCATCCAACTACAGTCAAGTTCATTTCGAGTTGATTGCTGTGACCTAATAGAGAGGAACATTTACAAGACTTTACACATCAAAAAACAATAAAAACCAAACCAGTGAAAAGGGCTTAATTTAAGACCCCCAGCATATGGCGTGCACATCTGGCATCTGCTTCCTTTTACAACTTCGCCAAAAACTTTTCCAAGGATAGCGAGGAGACTGGAACATTCGAGGGATGTGCTCAAGTTCCACCAGTTTCTGTGAAACAGGAAGGAAGGAGAAAACAGATAATGAATGTGAATGTGCAGAAACACAAAGCCCTTCAATGGCAATTACCACGCACTGCCTGGCACAGCTGACAGTTTGAGAGAAGCGCTCTTAACGTGTTTTATTCTTGCAAACAAAAGACAAAGACAGACTAAAGCAGATGCACAAGAGCTGAACTGCCAAAGGAGCCAACAGGCTGTAGCCTATTCAACTTTTGGACCATTTACATCACCCCCGACACCTCCTCGTAACCCTCAGCATTTTCCTGGCCTTGACATCTACCTGAAGGTCAGTTTGTCATTCATGAAACATCTCCCCCTGCCGTTATATTTCCTGCCCTGTGTCATTTCATTCCCTCAAATATTTCATCACATCAGCTGACAAACTGTGAAGTACCTCGCTGCTGTCTTTGTCTTCTATCCAACCTCACAAGCCTCACAACTTCCAGCATTTTTGTCACTGTGGCATGCTGCTTCAGAATCATAGGAAACAATGAGGGAATCAGAGGGGAGCCATGGTGTGGGCTGTCTATCTGCCGCTACTGCTAATGAGCTGTAATCTGGAGCAGTAGGAGGCAGTGCCTGCTCACAAAAATGGCTGTTTCTTGGTACATTTGTTCACTAACAAAGGAGGAGGCAGAAGATCTTAGGTCCTCATTTCCCAAGAACAAAGGGAGCAGAGGGAGACAGTGTGGGAGCTGACCTTCTGGTGGGTGATGAGCCTCCTGTTTGTATGTAAGACTAGAGTGTGAGCAATCTAGGCAGGCAGGTGGAGAGTTCAAAAGCAGCTGCTCTTTGGCAAATGTGCCAGTCCAGGGTACTAACACTGTGCCTTCTCTCCTTTTCAAATCCCACTCCTGCATCTCCCACCAGCCACCCCACTTCAGTGGATCCATCCTTTCTCATTAAGAAAAAAAATCCCTCACCTTTTCTTTCAGACAGCTCGCTAGACCACACAACCCTGCCTCCTCAACGCCGCATCGTGTGTGTCCTTGTGTTTCATCACCCACCAGGTTTGTCTCTGATGTTTGCCATCCAGCTCAGATCTGCTCGCTGTGGGAAACAATAGAAATGGTAAACAAGGCTGATAAGTTAAAAAAAAAAAAAAAAAACTGCCAACGTGAAATGATCCCTGCTATTCATTTCCAGCCTTGAAAATTCAGCACTTCCTGTGTGTGCAGGGTAGGAAACAGAGGTGGTAATATGTTTCAATGACAGCACTGACTGCTCGGGATAGAAAAGGTTTATGTCCACAGCAGCAGCATAAGCAGAGAGAGAAATTTATTTCAATTCATACTTGCCTTGCAAAAAAAAGGAAGTGTCATTGGGTTACCAGAGAAAAACAAAATGCTTCGAAGGAGAAAGATCAAAGAGGAGAGAGCAGGAAAAAAGAGGAAGGCTGAGCAGTCTTTTCCACCTCAGGGTATCTTGCTAAAAGCTATCTGTTCCCCTGGTGATGGAGTGCAGCGCAAGTTCTGAGGTTTGGAGAACAGAAGCTTGCAAAAACTCACATGCACATATACGCACACACACGCACACACAAACACCCTTTGCTTCCATCAGTCCTCTCTCCATCAAATTTGTCCGTCCCCCTTCAATCATGTCTCCTACGGTAGCTTTGCGTGGCCCCTTCACCCAGCCTGTCGACACTTCATTAGCAGGCATCTGTTAGCAAGTAATCTCATCTTTCTACAGTTGAAATATCCAGCAGCTCTCTTAGCATTCTGCAACCCAAAAGCAGGAAACAAGCCAGGCTCCAGCAGCAACCACGGCCAGCCTCAGCCCCAAACAGAATCAGTCCTGCTTTATTACATGTCAGCATCTCTTCTTTTCATTTTTTTCTTTTTTTTGTCTGGGGAAGAGATTATGCCCCAGGCCAGCAAGGGATGCAGCAGCAGTGGGATTGGAGGGAGGGCGATGAGGGAGTCTATGGTGAGAGGAAGAAGAGGGAAAGCTCTGAATTTCTCATCACTCAAACCACAGGTGTTTCTTTAATACCTTGCTTTGTTGGAGGTGATGAGGAAATGAGGGGGGAGGGTTGTTCTCCCCCCACTCTTTTCGCTTCTTCTTCCCTCCAGGACTCTCGCACAATTCTCTCCGTTTAAGACAAAGCCAATTTGATCTCCACTTTGGAACATATGGTGCGGCGCCCTCCTTCCAACATGCCTGTCGCCCTGCACACAAAGGCCACTTCCTCAATATATTCTGCTCCAGCTATTACGAGATTCATCAAAAATTAAAGCGGCAGTCGAGAAAGGCTGCAGGGGAACGCAGAACTCCTAAAGCAGGAATCACAATGCAGATACATGACTGAGGTTGAAAATCTGGTCTGTTTTATCATATTCATAGAGAAACACACTTCCACATATGGTGGGAGATAGCTCGGTTGCCCTGTTTGTAGCTGACAGGCTGTTATGTGTGACTCACTATGTTCATATTCAACACGCCAGGCTGTTGCCACCCGCCCTCCTTTTCTTTCTCATCTCACTTGGTGATAAATACGAGTAATAAAGGAGATACATTAGCAGAAGATTGTCTTTTTTTTCTTTCATTTTACAGGGAGACAGAGATAGATATTGATCATGTGGTGAGACATTGTCTTGCTAGGCCAATCTGTCTTGCACTGCAACTGGTAACGCATCAGCAATAATGTGCAGTGCTACAGGGCGAGAATCACTCTTCTGTATATGAAGATATTTATTCTTCACATTTACCATAATGTTAGATATTAGACCTTTTCGTGACCCTCTTACGGAAACCAGGCCAAAGCTACTTATATGTTCTAAGCATATCGTTAGATTACTTTTAGTAGTTAAAGATAAAAAAAACAATGCCTTGTAATTTAGATATCTGCATATGAATTTCAAAAACTTACTATTTTCTCATATAGCGCCAAATAACAACAGTCATCTCAAAGCCCTTTATACTGTAAGATAAAGACACTACAATAATAAAGAGCAAACCCCAACAATCAGATGACCTGACGAGCAAGTATTTCATGAGAGTGGTAAGAAAAAATTCCCTTTTAACAGGAAGAAACCTCGAACAGAATCAGGCTCAGGGAGGAGAGGCCAACTGCCGGGACCGGTTTTGGAAGATGGGAAATATAAAAGAAAAAAGACACGCTGTGAAAGAGAGCCAGAGATTAATAATAACTAATTATTAAACACAGAGTGGTGTGTTAGCACATAGAGAGTGAAAAAACGTGAGTGAAGAAGAAATGCTCAGTGCATTATGGGAGACTTCAGGGTCACCTGATCCAACCCTAACTATATGCTTTATGGAAAGGAAAGTTTTAAGCCTGATCTCAAAAGTAGAGACGGTGTCTGTCTCCTGAATCCAAACTGGGAGCTGGTTTCACAGAAGAGAGGCCTGGAAGCTGAAGGCTCTGCCTCCCATTCTACTTTTAAATATTGTATATTGTAATTTAAATATTATAGTGTTCGATAGGGTGAGAGCAGTGTGCTCTATTAGGGTGATATGGTACTATGATAAGATGGGGCCTTGTATGTTAGCAGAAGAATTATTGAATTCAATTCTGGATTTAACAGGAAGCCAATGAAGAGAAGCCACTATGGGAGAAATATGCTCTCTCTTTCTAGCCCCTGTCAGTACACTCGTTGCACCATTTTGGATCAACTACAGGCTTTTCAGGGAGGTTTTAGGACAACCTGAAAATAATGAATTACATTTGTAAAGCCTAGAAGTAATAAATGCATTAACTAGTTTTTCAGCATCACTCTGAGATGTGTTACTAAATTTAGAGATATTGGGCCTGCAAGAAAGCAGTCCTACATTTTTGTTTAATATACTAAACATAATATTTAAGCTCTTGTATTTCTATCGATCACACAATTGATTCAATCTATTAGATTGTGCATTGATGTAGCTAAAACTCTGCCAGTATGGACACAAACTTGTTTGAATGGTTGGAAAAAGAGGGGGGAGATTTTGAGGGAACATGCAAGGATTTTTACTGCTTTAGCAGCAGGAAGCACCTGCGCCACAACTAACTTACCGGATGTGTCTGTCAAATCTGCTTCCCAGGTGGCAGCCTTGCATGTGTGCGTGAAAGAGCTGTGTTAAAATCTTGTTGACTGTGTCTGCACACCTGTCTGCGTTTGCAGGACAGGTAGATTTGTGTGCACTCGTGACTGAACGCGTTGTTTGTGTGTTTGTCAAGTGATGTTCATATTTTAAGAGATAGACAGCGCTCATACACAGGTCAAGCCTAAAGGAAACCAGACGGATGTGTGCACTGGGCTGTGACCACTAACAGTTGTGCGAGCCTTTACTGTGTCCATCCCTTCATCTCCCCTCATCTTTCTTTCCTTAGCATCATCCCCTGTTTTCAGAACAAGCGAGGATACAGATTGTCTCACTCGATCAGCCTTGACTGCTCGACAGCATTTTCTTATTTACTGTTGTTGGTTCAACAAGTTTGGCTCAGTGAAATTTAAATCTCAGCAATACAGACGACCAAAATATAGCAACAGTCCCAACCCTACCATATGCTAATGGTAATCACTCAAATCAGTAAATGTGTAACATTAAATGTCATGTTAATTTTCCTAATCAGAGCATAGACAGTATTGAAGATGGATGGCGCTAATGTGACATCACCTGACGCTGGTTTGTAGTCCTGGTTTTAAGTTTCGAGATGAGCAGTTGCCATCACTGTTGCCATCTTTATGATACTCACTGGCTAACGACTTGTCACAAGTCATTAGCAAATAAGCTTTGAGATTAGCACAGATAATCCTCGATTTTTGAAACAAATTTAAAAAACAAACTTCCTTTTCTTTTTCTTTTAATTTAACATGACCTAAAATGACTGAGCCCATCTGGATCTCCTTCAGTAAGTGTTCCCGAGGTCAATAGAAAAGAGTTTGTTCTTCCATAAACTTCTATAGGACCAGACGTCTTTTTGCAACCACAGCTGTCGCCTACTGATTGAGTGCAGGTGTAAAGCTTCCATCGGCTTCCTTTCTTAAATCCATGTTTTACACTGTCTATGCATCACAGCTACACCAATCAGCGATCAAGAATTTGATGCAACAAATCACAGCCCTATACTTTTCAGCAAATAAAGACCACAAACACCCGACTAGTCTCAACCACTTCTTGTTAACACTGTTTCAATAACATAATAATATTCACTTTTTTTGACAAGATATGGCAAAAATTAATGTCAAAAGATAAAAAGGGCATTTTGTCTTAGCTAGCTTAGGCTGCAATAGCCCACAATAACTCTGACAACATGACTGATGTGATACAGTATATTGCAGCCAGTTACAGATGCTACAGGTGCTTTACCAACTCATTTTATGTCAAAACAATCCTGATTTCAATACATACAATTACAAAAATACTGTGAAAATTCTATAATAACTCTCACAAAGACGGTTACTCTAACCGGAGACCCAGGCGAGTTTGAGACAGGCCAAGATTTTACAGAAATAACTGTAACTAGATGCCCACACTGTTAAAAAAAACATCTTAAAAAAACGGTAATATTCCGGCAGCTGGGGCGCCAAAATACTACCGTAAAATAACAGAAAATAACTTCCTCATAAAAATACGGTTATTTCCAGTAATGACAATACTGTTTGTTGCGCTAATTTTACACGGGATCTTGCCTTTTCAAGTGATTTTAAACATTAAATTAGGAACATTTTAATGTGATTAAACAATGAAATTATCTATAAATAGGAAAAAAAAACAAATCCTAAAAAAACAGTAATATTCCGGCAGCTGGGGCGCCAAAATACTACCGTAAAATAACAGAAAATAACTTTCTCATAAAAATACGATTATTTCCAGTAATGACAATACAGTTTGTTGCGCTAATTTGACATGGGATTCTGCCATTTTCAAGTGCTTTTAGACATTAAATTAGGAACATTTTAACGTGATCAAACAATGAAATTACCTATAAACAAGGTCAATGAATGTGGCAATATGAATCATAATACGTAAATGTACAGAAATATACAGTTAACAGTTGGTTTAAATAATAATGGATTGCATGCCCTGGGACAGAGGCGAGGCTGCCATATCGCACCATCAGCCCCTCTGGCCATCACCAATAGGTGAAGAGTCCTGACCACGGACACAACGACCAAGAGTGTAAGAGCCGGGGATCGAACCGGCAACCTTCTGATCACAAGGCGAACTGCCAACTCTTGAGCCACGATCGCCATAAACAGCAAAGATAATAATACTTATGTGATGTAACACAAGCTTATAGGGATCATGTTATATACTTTTCCATAGCATTACATTTGAATTCAACAGTTCAATCTTTCAAATAACGGACAGATATTTGTGAGATCATGATACATTTGTGAATGTATTTTAACAATCTAAATATGCATATGTACAGACAGATACATTTAATAATCATGAAAATTATGTTGTATTACATTAGAGTGATTTAACGTTAATTTACATTTGAAATGTGAAATCACGGTCTATTTACGTAACTTTAATGATATTCTAGAAGAACAGAACAAAACTGTAACATGCACAGTAAAATACTTTTATATTAGGATTTTTTCCTACAGTACAGCCATACCCGCGACCTTGTGGTTGTTAGTTCACATTCATTGGCCGATGCTTAGCGTCATGTTATTATGTGTCCCAACATCCAGTGGCAGGTCACATTGTTTTCATGGCCACACCCTCACCCCAGGTGCAGAGGCCTATTTCTGTTCAGGAATGTTGTGAATACTTTGAGATTTATATTAATTACAATTCCTACCTCCACATTTATTTTTTGAAATATATAATTAGCACAGCGTGGCTGTGCAATGTTTTATATGTTTTTTTTAGTTTTTATTCCTATTAATTATATTTTCACTTGTTACCTCTGAATTATTGAATCAGACCTAGATGACATGAAATTTTCAGCAAAATTATAATTCAAATACTCCTTTATGTATTGATTATTCTCATTAATTTTCAATCATTTTATATATTTTTCCATAGTATTACATTTGAATTTAACAGATCATTCACATAACAGAGAAATATTTGTGAAATTATGATACATTTCTGAATGTATTTTTACAATCTAAATATGCATATGTACAGAAAAATATATTTAAAAAACAAGTAAATTGTATTTTACTATATTTACAGTGATGTTATGTTATTTTACCTTTGACATGTAAAATCACAGTCTACTTGTGTAAATTTAATGATATTCTTGAAAGACATTACAAAACTGTAAAATATACAGTAAGATACTTTGACATTACTATTTTTTGGAACAGTGCAGAACAGGTGATTGTATTGCCTTAAAAAATCTTCTTGCCCCCCTGAGAAATATGATGGATTTCTCTATGTACAAAATATATCAGATTTTTGTCTCTTTAACTGCTGTGCTATCACCCGAAGCACATTGTTTGAACTTTGCAAACTCTTTCTTATTCACTGCTTAGGGAGGTGGAAGGAACCACACTTTTTGGACAGGATCCATTTTGGCTGTCAGGCAAAGGAGGAAATGTTCTCCACTTTAAATCATTTTGAAGAGTGAGACAGGCAGTAGCCATTCTACAATTCAAAACAGTATTTGCTGGCATGAGATTTGGTGTGTTTGCATGCATTGTATTTCATTGCCAAGCATTTTATTTGTATTAAGTTACTGGTATAAAGGGCACTGACAATATCAGTTGCACTGGATTTTTCTCGTTTAAGGCTAATAACAAATTAATACATATTCCACTTTCAGCACATTGTTGGTTCTTCAGTTCAGCTACACCAACGTGCTGAACACACAGCCGCCTGGTAAATATTCCCACACAAGTCAGCTTATATTTCTGCGACAAGATCTCTGTCGTCCTGCATATATTTGGAGAAATAAATCCACAAAAACCATTCTGCCTCTGCATGCACATAAGGGGAGCTGATTTAAATGGTTTCTTAAATGATATATAAAGCAGTAAATCTCTATGCATGGAGTGCGGCAGAAGGCACGAGCACTGCCAGGTGAAAAAAGATAATGGTCGAAAAGAGAAAAGGGGTTATTTATGATGACAATGACGCTTTTGTTTTTTTCCCAGTTGCAAAGACTGACGACGTGCTTGAAGTACACGCGGCGGGTAATGAGAAGCTGTCTGGAGAGAAGAGTTTCCATTCGCCAGTTAATTGTGGAACTGTGACACACATTTGTATGAGATAGCCATACTTTGACCAGCACCACTGGAGACAGCCCTCTATGTCCAGTTTTTATCTGGTTAACAGTAACAAAAAGAAATATGTGAAAAGCAAACATAAGTTCAAATTAAAGGTATCATAGACATCTGGTTATTTCCACTTAGCATTAAAGCTTTTACTATAAAGACTTCCTGCGCCTTGAATACAGTCGGTCTGTTGCTAACTTGAGACCCCTCTTGCATTTCTGTGCACAAAAGTTACCTTTAAATAAACACCCGATGCACACATCTACCGGTACTTCAGTGGCTCTATGTAAAGCAGCTGCAAAGAAAGGCTGATAGGTGGCAGAGATCATATTCATGCTTCACATTGTAGAAGCCATATCAATATTCCATGTCCATCTAAGTGTCGGGCCATGAGAGTTGATTGATGTGTTTTCGCGGCAGTGGTTAGAATGTGAGCCCGGGAGACACGGGGGCAGCAGTGAGTGAGCGCTCCTGCCTGAAGAACACAAAACTCCATTTTCCCCACAACACAAAGTCAAGACAGATCACTCAGTTGGTTTCAGGATTAACTACTGTTTATGTATATGCGCGTGTCACTGGTAATAAATGTACACAGAACATGCAGACGGGGAATATGCTAACGCTTGAGTGATTCTGCAGACATTTCAGAAGGTGAGTAATTATTCAGCTTTGCTGCAGATACTACTGGTCCCTAACAGCACTTCAGATGAACTGTTAATATTTATTATCCTGAGGAGTGCAGCATACCGGATTAATTATTCACAAAAACTATTACATGCGTGTGATCCATGCTAGGCTTCTATGCAAGGCTCCAGCTTAATAATCACAGGCATTTGTTATTAATGTCTGCAACATGTCAGTGTACAATAATAACACATGGAGGAACAAGTCAGTCATCTCGAATGTTGAAGGGAGGCAATTTCAAAAGTATACAGTTATTTATGTTTTCCACAATATTAGGGTGGAATGATGGAATGGATTACCCGGGTATCAATCATTGTTTTCATTTTTTTTCTTCCTATGACAGTATCCACATGGGAAGGTTTCAGGCTGATATAAGCTTGTTTTCAGCGTATTTGGATGGATATTTGTCAGGTTGTGCCTGAGGCCATCCTGGCTTGGTTAACTAAAGGAAACATGTCAGATGAAACTGCTTTGATTAAAAAAAACAGAAAGAAAGTTCAGAAGAACCCAAAAGGGACAACAGAACTAATGCAGTAGCTATGTGAGTAAGCAGCTGATCGTACACCACATGGCTAGAATACAGCGGCCTGGGTTTGAGTGTGACCTTTGACCCTTTGCTGTGTGTCTTCCCGTTCTCTCTCTCACCATTTTCCTGTCTAATACTTAAAATCAAAAGCTAAACCAAGGTAACACGTGCCAAAATGGGACCAGGATAGAGAAGTGTAATGAGCAAGAAGTGCAGTAATCATATTTACATAAGCCAACATTTACTTTAATAACAGCTGGAAAGAGTAAATTTCACTTTGCATACATACATATACCTAATAGATTTAATAGAATTAGTGAAATAACTGCAGATTTAAGCATACCACCACATAAAAGGTATATTTTACTTAGCTCTTTATAATCCTGAAGAGCTCAGCTATATCTGTCTTCATACCATTGAAGTTTGTTGTGTCTGTGTTGGCGCGCAAAGCGGCCACTATCTGTCACTGTCTGAGCCTGGCTCTGTTGTTCTGTCAGAGACTTCCTGTGCCTCATAACCAGTCTATTCTGGCATCTCTGTCTGAGTCTGAGCATGAGCCTCAGTATATATCAGTTTCCGTGATTTAGCCAGCCCCTCTCTCTGAGACTGAGACAGTTTTTGCTTCTAACTTTCTACATCTGAACCTGAGCCTGAGGCCAGTCACCACTTATATCTGTTTCTCAGTCTATTCAAGACCCTGTCCATCAAGCCGTCACCCCGTCACAGTCAGATATTTGATCTCAGGAGTTCTTGCTTTATCATTTGAGTGCTCTAGGTATAGTGTGTGTGTGTGTGTGTGTGTGTGTGTGTGTGTGTGTGTGTGTGTGTGTGTGTGTAAGATTTGAATAGAAGGTGGGGGGGACTCCTGTGCTCACGTACCTTAGATGTTGAAATTGGGGATATCTGCTGTTACTTATATAATACTGGGTAGTTTTGGTGATTAAATACCTACAATATGAGTGAAAGTGACAGAAAACAACAGCTGAATAAAAGAGGCACACAGTGATCCCAAAAGAGACTCGTGACTGATTTCTTTGCTGTTTAGACCAGCATTCATTCTTCCTTGTTGAATCTTTGCCACTCTTCCAAGCACGAGTGTTTTCCAATAAAAACCACACCTGGTGTATCGAGGCACCATTGCCAATGGACACCTTGTGCTTTGTCTACTTTCAGTGTCTTCCATCTTTCTCTTTCTACTTCAAATGTTCATCTTTTGGGATTTTCCATATTCTGACCGGTTTTATTTACCCTCTATTTGCATTTAGATACTTCTCTCTCCTTTAGAGGTCAGCTGACACATTCACCTGTCTTCCAGTGTTGTCTCCTCAGTCCCAGTGAATATATGGCTTTCAGAGTCTTTGCCAGACAGATTATGTTGCCAAGCTGCCACTGCATACGGTCTGTTGCCTGCTACCTGCTTGTATCTGTCTCTTGTCTGATCACCTGTAGCTTCTTTGGATTTGTTAACCCGATTTGACTTCCTAAATATGAGAGCCAACATTTTTTTTTTAAATTAGGATAGATTTAATCAGCATGTTAGACCTCTGGAGCTGAAAAATGAAGCCAACACCAAGATGCCAAAAAACTGCCGTTCCCCTCTGGTGGCCACTTGTGGCTGGCTCCAAAAAAGCGAGTCAGTCCAAGCAGATCGAGGTAAATGGAACAAAAAAATATGACGACTGATGAAAAGACAACTTGCGAAGAACTTGAAAGTAAAAGGCAACCTTTGGGCTTCTGCTATTAGATCTAATTGGCAACACTTGTCTCAGCTCTTCTTCTTACTTAGTGTAGATGTCTGGAAAGTCTCTTCATTTAAATTCGAATGTTTACTTTCAAAGGCTAATAGAGTGGCCACTGGATGATTTTTCCACAGAGTTTTCTGTCTTTACTACACTCTGCATTAAGTTGTATCAATGTTCACACATTACTGTTAAAATGCAGGCTGTACTGTATGTAAGTAATAATGCATGTGATGAATCTCACCTATTAAAAAAGTTGCATCAACATAAAAAAAATCAGGCTGTACCGTAGAAAACCTGGGGCCCTAATTGTCAAAAGTGCAAGCAAAAGTAGGGGCAAGTGTACCTGGACCTGGGATGTAGAGTATGTTTGGGAAGTGTGAATGTGTGTACAGCGTCTATTTCTGTCTGTCTCCACGTTGGGTGAGTGCCGAATGTTTGCTTATGTGTATGTGGGGGTGGGAATGCACGTTTGTGTCTGCGTGCGCCTGTTCGTCTGTGTCTATATGTCAGGTCGGGTCTTAGACTCCACCTCTCTGGGAACACCTCAAGCTCTCCGAGGTATGGAGGCCTATCTCCCCTCACCACACTCCCTGCCGGTGGCTGATGCCCTCAGACGTTGGTACGTTGGTGGTTCTTGGTGTCTGGGGCTGGGCGCTCATGTGTGTACCAGCTCACTCCTGGTGCCTGTGGCCCGGCTGGGCCCATTCCTCAGGCCTCTGGGCCTGGGGCTCGGTCCTCTCTGGCACAGCTAGCTGCCGGCAGAGCCCGCGAGCACATCACTGCAACCCCCTTTGGCCTCTGCTCCGTGGCTGCTGGGTGACCCCTCGTCTGGGGCTCTCCTCAGCTCGTTCCAGGAGGGTGGCACGGTTGCCCCTTTGGTGGTCCTTCTTGGATCCTCGTACTCTGGGCCCTCTGGATGTCTGGGGCCTGGATCTCCTCCATACCTGCTTCATGCCCTGGGGGACGGGGCTATGGCTCCCCACACTCCCTTGCAGATCGTTACATGGAGAAACCTTTTGAATACAAGCGTGCTGATCCACAAAGGTGTGCACACAGGTGTACACACAGGTGTTCACAGACACAAACTACACCTTTCTTGGCTGCTACCTCAAAGCACATATATTTAATATTTATTATTGCTGCACAATAACATTAAATATTTTGTAGTACTGTTAGCTAGTTTATCGTGATGGTGTTGTATTTATTATGTTGTTCTTTTTTGTTTGTTTTCTCTTCTGGTTTTTCTTCTTCTCTCCTTTCTCACCGTCTCTTCTCCCCTCTATTTTGTCTTTCTCTCCCTCTCTTTCTTTCATTCTTTCTCCCTGTCCTATCCCCCAGTCATGTCTGTCCCGTCTGTAACAACTGAAAATAAAATAAAATAAATACATAATAATAAAAAAAAGATAGCAACTTGTAAAATGCAAAAAAAAAGTGCAAGCTCTAACTTGAATTGTTTTTGTTTAATATTCTTTTTTTTTTCTTTAAATTGTGTAGTTTTACTACAATAAATGTGTACTCTGTACTGAAATATGTGTACACTGAAATACTACATAGTACATAGTACATAATACTACAAAGTTCATGGTTGATATTGCTATCTTTGCAGCTATAATAGTTCGTCTACAACTGATATTAATCAAGCTGTTACTTTATTGGGGATTTAGTCTCACCAGCCATGCACTACTAAGAAATCCAGAGTACAGCTTCCTTCAGATCAATTGATCTTGGTAGGTAGAAACTATTTGTGGAAGCACTGCTTCCCATAGACGTTGGTTTTAGCTACAGAATTCTAATTAACATAGCTCAATATTGAGTGTTACCATGATAAATAACACTCGCTTTATCTCACATGCTCCTTTTCCCTTAATTGAATCAACAGAGAAATTGACATTTTTTTTCTTTTTCTTGCTAAACAGGATGTTCGATTTTTGCCTGGCCAGATGGGGAGCAAACCCTTGGGGACTGGGGCGCTCTGATGACCTTGGGATGTTTTACAATCACATCACGACCTTGCCTCAGAAAACACAGAAGGGCAAACCAAGGAATCATGCCGTTTTAAACGTTTTACAGTGGTTTATAACACATTTACTCAATGACTCCTTAATACTGACTTTAATATGAGAAATGTTTAAATGGTACCCGAATACTTTCATACAAGGTGTGTGTCGGTCCTGCTCACTAATTTCACCCATGTCACCATAATTGATGGGTAGAGGCAAAAAGTCTTGTTTTTTTCTTTCTGGTTAATAACTGTTGAAGCTTAAAAAAAATCCCATTTCAATTTCATTTTTCAGGTTCATATTTTTTGAGAGGAAACATTAAAGTCAGACACTAATTTCTTATCACAGTGCAGGTAAAAGCCCAATGAAAATACCTGACGCCTCTGGTAATTCAAAAATCATTCATCACTCATTTTTGCAATAGTGCTGTGTTTTCTTCATGTCAGGGTGAGACAAGGACAGAGTCAGGGACTAATTTGCAGTGTTTGTTTGGGGGGGAAGTTTTTTATATTAATACGCTATTTCAGAGTGAAAATAAGTGAACTCTAATGGTCCAAAATGTGGTCCAGGAAGTACAACAGGCCTGCAAAAACTGCCAGTATCTCCAAAAAGATAAATAATGGACCTCTGTGCATGGAAGAGATGCGTCAGGGGAAATGCTGCAAATGTGGTTCTTAACAAAAATATAAACTGATATGTTATAGCTGTATTTTTGTTTGTATGGTTTGTTTAGTTTTTAACCAGTATTAATTAAAAACCAATCTCAGCACAGCATGGTTGTTGCTTGGTTTTAGAACTTCGCCCACATTGGACTGCAGCACTGAGTTTTTAGCGGCCTGCTGTTGCTGTTGACATGATTGGGTTTCTTCACATCCTTTCTGAAACCACACTGAGGCTCAAACTTGTGCAAAAGACGACCTGTTTGCATACTCCAAAATACAGGAGATTTCAACTCCACATTTCTTTTAGGTCCAACATACAATTAGTGGAGTGTCTGGCGGCGTAAAGACAGAAGACAAGCCACTGTGCAACAACGGACATGAGGATCTATTGATGCTGAAGCACAGAGCACCTCATAAGCAGCTAGTGCTAAAATTACAGCGCTTTATATAAATGTCTCGTGCCATGGCAAACTTATTTTCTCAGACTTGTGCCTTGAGATCCCAAAACTCTATTTCCCACAACTATGTGCAGGAAATGGTTGTTCAAATAAAAAGTGACATGAATGGAGTGAAAGTCTAAAATACTATGCAGTTACACTTCAACAATAGTGGCTGAAAAAAGATTCAAGTAGGAAATCTAATTAAATAGAGATGCAATCAACTAGCACTCTATTACTGAGGTGTTAGCAATTATTTTTTTCATTTTTATCCATTTTATTTGTGAGCTTATTTCACACATTATCTGCAGGAAACAATAGGAGGTAGCGGAATAGAAGTGGACCATTCCTCTCTGCAAGGGGAGGTAAATAGACAAAGATTGAAGCCAACATGGAGCAGAAGCACACTTATGCCAGAGAGACATGGAGGACATTCCTTTCTCAAGGAAGGTCATGAAGGGAAAGGATGCAGTCAGTCATATTTTTACAGCTATCAAGTGGCTGTGCTATTGTAATAATAAGTCAATATATGACAATAATAATAAATGTTATTGACAGTCTGCATGTTTGTGTCACGGCTGGGGCAGCAGTCGTGTGGTGTTGTGAGAAAAGGACCCAAAATGCAGGTACTGGCTGGGGTGCGAGTGAGCGTTTATTTACACTGACCGCAAAGTTACAAAAACAGGAAATAAGGACTAGGTAGCTACTAAAACCTAGGCTGTGAAAAACTAATAAACAAACCTTAAAACATAAGGACACGGGATGATACGTGGAGATGACATGAGAATGCAGGGCAGAGAGACGCGGAGTAATACTAAATAACACAGACGGAGAGACAACGAACACAGGCAGGCACACACTATATACACACAAGGTAACGAGGGAATGACACACCAGAGGGGAACACAGCTGAACCTAATTAGGCACGTTAGACACATTAGACCTTCAAAGTAAAACAGGAAATTCACAAACTGTTCTACAACACAAACTCAGGGACACGAACAGAGCACAGGGGGAAGAACACAGGTAGGAATAATAAAACACTAACCACAAGAACCAAACCCTAAGAACTAATACAAAATCAGAGGAAACTAGAATATAATGACAATAAACTCAAAACGCTGGGTCAGCAATCCAGGACCATGACAGTTTGGGAGCAAGTAGAAGAGAGCCTGGAAAGGTGGAGGTATGCACTAAGAAAAAAAAGAGGGATGAAGGTCAGCAGAAGCAAGACATACGTGTGTGAATAAAAGGAAGACAAGTGGAAATATGAAGATGCAAGGGGCAGAGGTAGTGAAAATGAATACGTTTAAATACCTGAGACAGTCCAAAGAAATGGACAAGAAACAAGAGAGGTAAGGAAGAGAGTGGGTGGAGATGAGTGTCTCGGATGATTTGTGACAGAAGGATAGCAGCAAGACTGAAAGGGAAGGTTTACACGATGGAGACCTGCTATGATGTATGGATTGGAGATGGTGGCTCTGAAAATAAGACAGGAGGCAGAGCTGAACATGATTTTCACTGGGAATGAGCGGGATGGATGGGATTAGAAATAAGTACATCAGAGGGACGGCTCGGTGAGCGGTTTAAAGACAAAGTTGGAGAGGCAAGGGTGAGATGTGCATATATACGTATGCAGAGGTGGGATAGTGGATATATTGGTTGAAGGAGCTGCCAGGCAGCAGGAAAAGAGGATGACCACAGAGATTTATGGATCTAGTGAAGGAGGACATGCAGAGGGTTGATGTGACGAAAAAGGATGTTAGAGATAGAGCAAGTTGGAAGTAGATGGCCCACTGTGGTGACCCCTAAGTGGTGCAGCCAAAAGAAGAAGAAGACGTTATATTAACTCTGGGATTTAAAAAAATACAATGAAGTCTTTTGAATAATAGGTGTAATCAGCATATATTTAAAAATTCAGCCCTAATGAGACAATTGTAACATTGTTCTTCTTTATTTAAATGATGAGGTCTCAAGTAGTTTATCTGTGTAAGTACTAAAGTTTAGGACAATTTAAAACATTTAAATAGCCATGCTCAATCTAAAAATCGTTAATATTAACACCAAAATGCATTTCAACAGAGTACTGTAAAGTCTGTCTCTCTAAGGAAGTGCTCACCATTAAGCCATTTTCAGATATGGGATATTTAACATAGCTTAATTTATCATCAATCATTCTGTCATTCAGACATAATTAATTTTTACATACTGTCCCTAATGGCTTTGAACATGATAGAAAGAGGAGCGGAGTGCACACAATATTTGCCATATGCATTAGAGCATCCTCACTCTGCCCAGGTTATTCCCTAATTGGTGTTTGGAGATGCTGCTGCGGAGGTGAAAGTGGTGAGAGAAGAGAAAGACATCAGGCTCAGAAATTCTCTAAATAAGTGATTTTGAGTCATCTTGATAGGCTTCCACTCTGCACAGCCTAGTCTTTCCTTTCCTAGTTCCTTGCCTCTCTACAAACTCTGCCCCATTTTGCTCCAGGATATAGGCACCCTATTGTTGAGTTGATTAGCAATTAAACTGTTAATTAGGATAATGTATAGGTTAGAACCAACAATTTATGCCAGAGACTGCTGTTTGTGAGGGGTCTTATTGAGGGTCTGGTAAATCCCCTTCTTTAATTTTATCACCTATGGATGATAAACAGAGGACACGAAGCTGCCATTATAAGCTTATGACAGACGGCCACAGCTTACGAGTCTGAAAAATAAAGCTAACCTGATCTTAATAAGTGTCTTAAAACTGCATTTTTTTTAAATGGCCAATAGGGGGTGACTCTGCCAGTTACACAAAGACTTGAGACCATTTAGAAGTTATGAGAAAAAGGCACAACATTTTTGAAGAGGGACCAAAAAAATCTGTTGAAACTGAGGTTCAAATTCTGCTATTAAGTGACAAATACAACAGACAGAGGAAAAGCAGTTTCCCTGAAATCCCTTTACTCAGTAATGATACGTGTTCAACTCAGCTCTTATTGATCCTAGTAACCATGTCCTTGAACTGGTAATGGCTTAATGGAATTGCATCTACAATATTGTTAGACTTTCAAAGGGAACACACACATACTGTCCATAACAGACTGGGGCTGTATTGATTCTACTTTATTAGATGACAGGGATTACGATGATTTTAATAATGACTGACATAGTACAAAGTTGAAGGAGCTTAACAACATAACTGAAGAGAATTTATTTTTTTATTTTGTTCATTTTTTTACCTTTATTTAAGCAGGAAAAAATACGACTCTTGAGGGAAAAAATAAAAAAATGATTCTGAAAAAGTGTCACACACACACACACACACACACACATCCAAATCTACATACTAGAGATGGCACGATACCACTTTTTTATGTCCGATACCGATACCGATATCATAAATTTGGATATCTGCGGATACCGATATGAATCCGATATAGTGTTTTTTAATCAACAAAACTGTTTTTTAAATATCTTGCTGCATTTTGTATAAGTTCATACTCAAGTTTAAAACAACAACTACACTAAAGCTATTCTGTTATACCTGTATGCAAAAAAAAATATTTCATAGTTCAGCAATACTGATCAATCTAATAAACTTAAACCTACACCATCCTCCCTATTCTGGTATTTTAAAGAGTACTTAGCGTAAATATTAAGCAACCTAACTAATAGGGTTCCAACTCCCAGCAACAACAAAAATAAATAAATAAAAAATAGGGAACCACCCCTCACGCTCCACCTCATGATGCTTAATCGACGTAATCAACCTTAATTTGATGCAGTTTTTTAAAAAAAATGCACAGAAATCAATTATTTTTCAAGAAATATTAAATAGATTCAACATCTTTCTTCAACAAAATTGCAGACTGCACAGATGGTACCTTCCCAAAGGAAAAAGTACTATAGCTTACTAGGGTATATATATTAGATTTAATAGTCACTATATACAGTAATGGACTTCTATTCATTTTGCATCAGATTAAAACTTTGGGTGTCAGATAATTATTTATTAAAAGATAGACATTTTAAATGAGAATAAGAAAGAAAAGTATGTCTTTGTGCCCCCTTTTCCCCTGTTAATGCCCTATCCGCCCCCCTGGCTAAACTTTGCTAGATCCGCCCCTGCACAGTTACCAGCGTCAGCTACGTAGAAAAAGATCCTCGAGTAGAAAGTAATATTAAATACATTCTAACAACAGCTGATCAAGCTTAAACGTGCTGCTGTTGTTCAGGCGCTGGTTTCCTCTTTCTGGTGCAAAGTGGGCCAAAAGCAAACAAGAGAGACGGAGTCGCCACAGAAAAGCCGATCAGCTGATCATTAAGCAGTTTCATGATTGAAGTAGCAGCAAGAAGAGGCAGTCGCTTGTTAAGCTTAACCCAGGAATGCTTTACAAACATTCAGAGATGGACTTACACACTTGCTTTACTTCTCTCGGGATAACTTTGTCGGAGATGAAATGCCGGGTTGCTAGCGAAGCTCCAAATGCTATCCAGACCACCTACAGGTCCCGCATGCCACAGCCGCTCTATCACGTGATGCATACTGCTCCGATGTGCTAACGTTCTGAGGTGAGTTACGGCGTGTTGCAAGTTTTGTGAGGTGCTTTCGTGATATTTAATGGATCGGATTACATTTTTTATTTTTCTCCGATATCCGATCCAGTAATTTAGGTCAGCATCGGACCGATACCGATACGTAATATCGGATCGGTCCATCTCTACTACATACTAGTTGAATATGGGCAATAAATATTAAAATAAAATACAGAAAGAACCAATATTTTTAAACTTCAGTGTCAATAAAGAAGAAATACCTTAATAAAAGTAATTGGCTATGACCAGAATCATCCATAATAGTGTTCAGGCATGAAGTAACTGTATCCAAGTCATTTAAAATCACTTGAAGTTAATTCAGTGAGGTTGTCCTTAAGCTTGAGATGATTCTGTAGATGATTGCACAAGAGAAGAGCTGCAAATTTGAATGCTCTTTTTCTAATTTCAGAGCGAACTTTGAAGAGAAAGAATGAATCTCGGGACCACAAAACTCCCAAACTCTTCTGATGAATACAAATCAGCAAGTGTAGTGGCAGTAAACCAAGAATAGACTTATAAATAAGAATATAGCATATTTCAGCATCTTCTACGGAACCATAGTATGAAACTCCCAGCTGTAAAAACATTAGGAAACTGCCCAAACAAAGCTCACAAATGTCATGAAAAAGCCCATCAACAGTCTATTGTTGTACATTTCAGTCTTCAGCGTCACCACTGACATTCAGACCAGCATTGCCAGGATACGGATCTTACTCTACGAGGAGGGTCAACGTGGTTCAATGTGAAAAGCGGCTTCAGGGTTCGCCAACTTGTCGAGCCATAGCAGGTACATTTAATGACAAGTTTTGTTCACATTACGGGCGCCAACATGAACCCAAAAACGACACCCTCACCTGCCATGTGTTGCTAACACTCTACAGCTAGGTTCTTCTGCCACGGAGAAGTGTTGCAGACTGCAGTGCCAGTCAAAGGTAAACAGATGTAGTTTATAAAACTATGTGATTTGGAAGCAGTCAAAAAAGTGGGAAATACACCATGAAATTGAAACATGTTTTGAAAGTCATTTTCATAACTGCATGTATAACTGTAATCAGCATCTGCGACAACTAAAATGTGAGAGCCTCCTGCAGGTGCACACGTAAAAAAGCTAAGAATGGATACGCAGAAATCCAAATATCCAAATTCAAACTCATAATAGAAAAATATCATAAATTGAAAAAGGCAAAACAAAACACTCTTATTTAACTTTGCTCACATAATCTCTCTTGCACCCTCTCTGACACACACAAATGTTGTGCATACGCACACACACACAGATGGCCCTGTGAAAGCCTTTATTGATTGGACTGCAGGACAGAGGGAGGACACAGCAGTGGAAAAATACATGCCAAAATAATTTCCTAGACAGCTGGCCCTAACCAGCCCATCAACTGTCTTAACCTATTAGAATAAGGTGTGGCTGAGAGATACATTTGGCACAGTGATGTTTATTTGATTTTCAGTATGACATTGTTCAAATGTACAAATTACTGTGATACAATGCAGGGAAACACAGTCCCTCACACGACTGCTGCACTTAGCTCAGGGTAGGTGTTTGGCAGCGTCCAGGCTTGCAGTATGTAATCTATCACAGGCAGACCATCTACATTAGTGCCTGGCAAGAATGAGGGTTAGTGGAGAGGGGTGCAAAAGCGCTGGCACAGAACAAAGATGTGGCCTAGTTTGCCCTTACAGATGTGTGCAGTGGAAAGATCAAAGCTCCGCAGTGCATCGCGTGCTCGCAGAATAAAGAATCAAAATTGTTACCTCATGAAGAAGAAGAAAATATATAACGCTGCATTTACCAGAGCAAAAGCACGATGGGGTCTGTGTTTAAAATGAGTTGCCACGCCCATACTGTTTGTTGGTAAATTACTCTTCCCTAATTCCTCTCAAGTGGCACAGCAAGATCTAATAGTCATCCACAATAATAACATCAATAGCCATTAAACAAGACCAGTGATTCAGTCTGGAACCCATTTGGGGAATTTCTAAACGAGTCATCAGACTTTTCTCCATCTCACAGGACAGGCCTGGCTCGGTCGTTCTCCCATCTGTCAACAGATTTCCTCCATGCATATACAAACTGCATAGCAAAGTCATTACACCCCTCAGAAAAGCCAAATGTAAGTGTATGAACGCTAAGGAAAAACCACCCTCCAAATGTTATATTTAGCCTGCATGGTCTGGTAACTTCCTTTATGTTCTCCAGACTCAATCATAAACACACTTCAGAGTCCCACAATAGTTGGCAGAATTGAAACGCGACAATTATACTTCAATTTGCTCAAATGGATGGAAATGACTCAGTAAAGGCCAAAACTTACCAAATGAGTTTTCGAGGTTTCCGTTTACCCTACAAAAAAAAAAAAAAATTCAAGGTTAGCGGCGAAAGTTTTGATAATTGTTTGTGGCTCTTAACAGCATTATAACTTTAATTAAGATAGAGAAACAAAAACAAAAAAAAGCACAATAAATTACTTTATTTGCATTATCTTTCACTCTACATGTGTCACCTGCTAAAATAACACTTCTCCATAGACTTTCATTTCTTTACGTATTATTCTGAACCCTCCTCCCTTCTCCTCCTCAACAACGGATGTTCTCTTAAAAAAAATTTCCACATGCTCTGACGTTCTGACAGCAAGGACGCTTTTTAATTAAGCCAGGCTTCAAACATAATCTAAACAAACAAGAGGAACTACAAACAAACAACAAGTCCAATTACAGCAGTGTTAAAATGCAGGGCAAAGAAGCATTAGACTACCACAAATAGTGGGAGGAAATGGGAGGAGGAGAAGGAGGAGGAGGAGGAGGAGAAGGAGGAGGCGGAAGGGGCTTCTTTGATCCATGCTTGGAGATTCAACTTCAACGCTGCTGCTTAGTTCAACAGGGATTCGTATTAGTGGTCCTGTTGGTAATCAAAAGGCCTCGCTCACTGATGCAGTCCAAGAAATCCTTTACACATTACAGTAACAAATATCACAGCGGGATTGCATCAGAGCCCCGAGGATGAAACATATTTGAAGGGGGACCAAAAAAATCAATCCAGAAAGAGGTTCAAATTCTGCTATTAAGTGACAAATACAACAGACAGAGGAAAGGTAGTTTCCCTGAATCACCTTCTTTATGGGGTAACGCCATGTGTTCAACTCTTATTGATTCTACGAACCCTGCCCTTGAACCGGTAATGGCTTAATGGAACTGCATCTATAATATTGTTTGACTGTGAAAGGGAACACACGCATATTGTCCATAACAGACCTGGGGTGTATTGATTCTACTTATTAGATGACAGGGTTGCGAGCTGTCAGAAGGGATTCCGGTGATTTCTGCTGTTTCCGGTGTGTAACATTTGGGACACGGAACACACACACACACACACAATCCGAATTAAAGTCTTCCCTAGGAGGGAGCAGATGTGATGTTTTCTTATAAATGAAACAATATCCGTCAGGTTGCTGTACTGTTATTGGATTGTCTTAATGCCAGAGGCCATGTCAAACTGTGCCATTACTCCACGACGGTAAAAATGAGTAACTATGAAAAAGTGCCTCGAGCCATGTCTACCCAACTATTGACCCAAATGAGAATTTCCGGCGTGTCACCGACATTCAGGCTTTAAAGTACTGTGAGTCCATCTGCACTCATCTGTGTGTTTGTGTGCTTTAGCCACGCTAACAGTGAGCTGATTGGTTGGCAAGGTTAATACAGATTCATAATCTAAGCTACACAGCTGCAAACCCCTTACTTATAGGATGGTTTAACGCTGGTATGTATGTGTGTGTCAGTCTGCGTTTAATCTTCATGTGTGCTTATAGACATGATTTTTTTGTGCGGGCTCGTCTCCCACATTTGAGCAGCACTGCATGTGCCCTGTAATCTGGTTTACAGGAAACACACCACAGCCAAACACATGGTCGATTCCCCCTCCCGGTCCTATCATTAGCCTGGGGCCTAATCCTTAGTTATAATTCAGATGATGGGCCCTGTCAGTGGGGGCCCGCTAATAAGTCACATAAATCACAGTGTGAAACTGAGGCTGGGTCGAGGGCCAGCGGAGTCAGCCATTTTCCTCTTCTGCAGGCAGAGAGATCTTCATGTTGCTTGATTACCAATAAGGGCCAATGAAAAGGGCAGTTACACCCTCCCCTCCCTGCACACACATGCAGAAAGAGTGGTAATCTAAAGCTGTTCATGCTTTGAATACTGAGCACGGTGAGATACCAGAGGAGTGCAGCCGAACAGTGGGGGAGATTATATGTTATCGTGTGTTGAATGCTGCACAGCCGTTTACTTTTCTCATGTCAACATACTAAGGACGAGGAAGAAAAACTATTTGAAAAGGATATAATAATATTTTTTCTTATCGTCTGCTTTTATTTTTCAGTGCCTAATTGGTTTAGCCAATCCATTTTAGAATCATGACATTGAATCACCTTGACACATGCTCAGGCCGTTGTATTTGTTTGTCATCATGTAGAAAAGGGCCATGTGTTAGGAAAGCCGTGGTCTGATATGGGATTATCACAGCTCTGTGGCAGGCGAGGAATGCCTGTGGATTAAATCTCACACCAGATTAATCCAGGACAATCTGCTATGACTTGATTTTGTACAACAGGATTATTTTGACATATGCTTTTCCTATTAAAGATCTTAAACTTCATTTTGGAGATTAACACAGCAGATTTGTGACTAACCTATATGAAATCATAGTAAAACCATCATCTTGTCTATAAAGATCAGGTAATTAAATTACTACAAAGTGTTACACCTCTGTAATAAATAATATATTAAGTTCCTTCATTGTAGATATGGTCTGACCCAAGGGTGTGAGTTAGCCATTGTCACGATGAGGCAGACGGTGTAGAGAGAAGAGGATGTTGACCCAAATGCAGACACAGAGATTTAACAAAAAGTCTTTATTTTGGGCTGCAAAAAACACCAAAAAAAAAGGGTGACGGGAGACTGCAAAAAAGTAACAAAAACCTAAACTGGGAAACACTGGGAACAAGTATAAAGAAAACAAGAACCTGAGACGAGTCTGTGAAGGTTCTCAGTCATCCAGGTCATCGTAGTCAAAGGAGCTTGCAAAGAAAAGCGTCTGGACTTCTTTAAGTTGCTTGAAGACGTTTCACCTCTCATCCGAGAAGCTTCTTCAGTTCTAAGGTCAAATGGTGGAGAGGCCCAGATATATCTGGGACTCTCCACCAGGTTTTTGACAACCTGAGATGAGGGCCTGAACATGAAACTCAGAGATCAGGTCCATGGACTCTGGAACACAGAAAACGCAGAGGATGAAATGCAAATGAACCAGCAACAAACAGAGGAAGCCACAGGGCTTAAATACACAGAGGCATAATGAGGGAATGAGACAACGGAAGAGAGCACAGCTGGAATTAATCACACATAACCAGACAAAGGGGAAGGGGAAAACTCAATATACTGAACATGGTACAAGGACTATCAAAATAAAACAGCAAGCATGTCAGTGCAAACAAGACACGCGAGTTTACCACTGAGACTGGGGGAATGAAAACAGAGACAAGACTAGACACTGAGACATGGAGACAAGAGTAACTAAACGTGGAACCACAGAAACCAAGAGACTAGAAATTCTAAATAATAATGACAGCAAAGACTATTAATCAGGGGTGTCCAAGTCCAGTCCTCGAGAGCTATTGTACTGCAACCTTTAGACACATCCTTGTTCCGACAAACCTGAATCAAATGCCGGCTTGTTATCAGACCTTGCAAAACTTGATGGCATGCTGAAGAGGTAATCCAACCATTTGATTCAGCTGTCTTGGAGTAAGGATGCATCTAAAAGCTGCAGGACAGTAGCTCTCGAGGACTGGACTTGGACACCCCTGCTATTAATAATACAAAACACTGGGTCACCGACCCAGGACCATGACAGCCATTAAGTTTCTAATACGTTTTAAGTAAGAGTTCAAGGAGGATGGTGAAGAGAAGAAAAACATAGGGAAAATATGTTGGGTTAGCATTTACATGACTTTCAGTGAATCGATCTATGAAAACGTAACACATCCTCTGTAATCCATTGCAAATTTCAGCAATCACTCAAACACATTTACAAAATTTTTAGACAGTTAACAGCAATAATAATCTGAAATCCAGATTCTAGTGGTAAGAGCAATGTACATAGGCAGAAGTGCACCAAACCCAAGGCAAAAAGTTTGTAATGGAGCCTTACATTGGCATACATTGCCAAGTATAAAGTATGCAGAGCCCAAACACATTACTTGAAAAGTTTGTATCAATGTCAGTTTATTGTAAGTGGAGAAATTAGGGCAGGCAGGGTGCCTTAGCATCTGCTTTGTATTACCTCTTCTTCTTTCAGCCACTCCTTTTAGGGGTCCCCACAGCAAATCACCTGCTTCCATCTCATCCATTCCCTAGCATCACTGTCTGTTACCAACCCTCTGCATGTGTTTTGTAATACCACTATTTGTTCGTATTTGTTCAATCAAATCCCCTTTACATACAAAAAAGCAAACCTTTATGTTTAAAATGGCTTATTTCAACTCAAATTAATAGTAACATATAGTTGATATTTAGTGATGCTTTTTATAATTTATTAGAAATGTATGAGAAATATTTAAAAATATAACGTATATTTCTCGATACTGCACAAATTATACATGCACTCGAGCTTTTATTGCATACACAAATGTGTGGGAGTTTGTGTGCTTGAAATTTGAGCTTGCACTAATGCACAGCAATGTGGGACTTTATTTTTAAACTCATCTATTGTACAGGACTCTGACCATACTTAAGCACCTAAGACTCAACTGAACTGTCCTCCCATCATTTGAAAGAAGCTTACATAATGCTTCATGCTATAGCAGGCAATAAACATATCCTCTATCTATATCTATAGCCTCCATTGTTATAACTTCCCCACTCATTCATCATCATCTTCCATATAAATATGCCTGAACTGATAGCAAAGAGGTGCTGTACCAAAACCTTCATTGTGATTGCTCTGGTCACTAGCGAAAGACGCAGTATAACTTTTAGTTCGAAAAGTCTCCATTTCCATTTTGCACCATACTGTTTCAAGTTTCAATACAGGTCGGAGAATATGTGACGACTGTTTCTAGACAAGTCAGCATCTTCCATGCAGTTCTGGGACTCTTCTAGCAACCAATCATAAGGAGCGTTTTGGTACAGCGCCCTCTTTAGAACTCTTTAAAACTTTAGAACACCGACTGTTTAAAGAATGAGGTTGCGACTAGTCTCTAAGGCTGTGTGAATGGGGCCTTGTTCATTTGGCAGACAAGTTAAGCCAGATTTTGCATTTGCATTGATCCTGTATTTACTGCTATCTTATGACTGTAGTTGGGTGTTGTCTCTCAAAACTATGGCTTGGCTACCTACCACTGAATCTGCAGTGCCAGGTAGCCAAGCACAGTTTCAGTTAATGATAAACATTTTAATGATCACGTCTTTATACTGTGTATTTTAAACACTTGATATGCAAAGTAATAATTATAATACACCTAACATTTTGTAGGCACAGGAAGCTGAAGTAGAACAAAATTACAAAATGATACGTTTCCATTTGTGTGTTTGGTGTGTTAAAGTTCTAAACTGCCCATTAAGACGGTTTGGTAAGGACAGAGAGAGGTCATCGAGTCTACTTGCCTTTTAAACTGGACAGCAGCAAATACTGGCAATCATCCGTGAAAACAAACAGAAAAATAATTAAAAGTTACAATTAAATGTGAACACACCAAAAAAAAAAAAAGAATTCAATTCACAGATGAGGCAATTACCCAGAAGAAGACCAAGCTGAATGCAAGACAGTAAATATAAGAACATGCTGGAGAACACTGGACGCTAAGTCACTCTGGGAGTCTGTTAATATGGGGCGATGAGAGAAAGAGCACCCTGTAATGAGTTAGTTATCCAACACCTGCAGCCGGCTCTAGAGATGTCAGTTAGTAATTAGTCCAAGTTTAGGCTTACTTCTCCCAAGTTTCGCTCATGAGTTTGTGGATTAAACCATGCAATAAGAGCTTCATGATGGCAAAGAACTAGATAAGCACCAAATTAGCACAACATTAATGCAGGTCATTATTATAGCTGCTGAAATTTTACAAGTCTGCTCTGCTTAGCTCTCCGCTTCATAAGAAGGTATTTACTGTATAATGCTAACTGACATATAGAGGTCTCCGGAGCAGTAGTTACACAGACAGAGTAGGATTAACTCACTGCCTCAACTCTCTCTCACGCAAGTATCCGCTGCTCTTTCATTAAATGAATAAACCATCCCTTCACTCATTGGCAAGGAGAGAGAAAAAATGGAAGCTTTTTTTTTCTTTGGTAGTCTGACATGAAAATAAAGTGGCAGAAACTTGTTACAGGAGCAACATATGAAGCTTCAAACTTTAATTTTCATAACGGTTGGATTACGTTAATCCTAAACACGGAGCAAGGATCTGACAAATGCTTTATGTGACTCAACAGGAATTAGAGTATTAAACATTTTAAATGGTTACCATGGCTCACAGTGAGAAATGAGAGATGAAGAAACCTGCACTATTGGGCTAAATGTATGCTCTTTTTTTTTTATTACCATGTTTCACTGCAACGATATATTACATGGAAAACAACACATAACTAAATACCAAACTACAGTTTGCTGTTCATAGAACAGATGGAAGAAGCACTTTTACACAATGAATGAATCCCCTCCATTTTCATTTTAGCTGTTACAGCTGGTGCTGAATATTCAATTGAATTGTGGTTTGCAGTACTATGTTATCGTTTCTTTGGCTATTGACCAATGACTACTTCCACTTTATAATTTTTAATACCATCTCTCAGGAGTGTGGTATTATAGAGCAGTGTCTCTCACACCTACTGGGGGGACTATACTGCAAAAAATAGTTCATCCTTCTTTGTTACGCATGTATGTCCACCTTCAGTTAATAACTCATCCACCTCTTTAAATATTTCACTAGGGAAATAATCTCAGACACTGGGAGAAAAGGAATTATCTAATATTATCACAGCTTTGGCAGCGCACAATAAGGTGCTAATTAAAACACTACAGCAAGACAAAAGCGTGTGCGCATGAAAATATGGCTAGAAACGTGTACACGGGCCCAAGTGCAACTGCAGATCATTTGCCAGTTGGTCATTAAATACTTTTGCAAAACAAAGGGAAAAAACGAGATTGGTTTGTGAATAAAACTCTGCTGTGATCATTTTATGGTGTAACTCTCATATGCCTTCATGGCTCTACATGAATATTTATTTAGCTATTTTACAGCTTACACTTACAGATTTGCTCTTTTACTTCTTCTCAAAACTTCAAATTTTCAAAATGTTATAAATTGTATATCCATTATCCATATAGAGTAGACTTAATCTGGGAGTTACACTGTAGAGTGTATTGTTAATTTTAGGAGTATTTCTTCCCTATAATTCCCATCGTCTCTCTCCTTTACTTTTTAATAGTTTTCGACTAAAGCATGTTGCTTTTGTTTCTTACATTTGCAAAACCTAGACAGCTGCCTACATCACTATATAGGCCCATATAGACATCTGTATTACAGTTTGGATTCACAAGTGCAACCAAATGCAGACTCATGGTGGACAGAATAAAACACCCAAGTCCAAAATCAAATCCAAAAGCAACCTCCAAAACAAAGACCCAAGCAGGCAAAACAAAGAGCACATGAGAGGAGATACACAGATGCTAAAACAAAGAGTAAAGGGAGGGTTGGGACTATTTATGTACAAAAGGCTAATCAGGGGAGAGGAAAAAGGAGGGGAAAGAGACACAGCTGAACATAATCAGGACAATACCAGGGGGAAGTAGAACTCAAAAAAAGGCACAAGAGACAACTAATTTTCAAAGTAATACAGGAAAACATGACAAAGAGCCCAACTACTGCAGAGATGAGGAAACCCATAATGAACAAAATATAAAGAAACACTAGGGAGGCTAGAGCAATAAGGAAATTAAATCAGGAATTTAAAAATGCAATAAGCACAAATAATCTAAACTTTAATCACAGGAAAATAAAACCTAAACAGAAATTCAAACCATAAGACAACTAAACCGAAACAAAGATCAAATCCAGGTACACATATAGATATCTTTATTTTGCAGCAACTACATTCTGCAGATTAGGAAGGAATGTTAATGAATGGTCACAGGACTGAATGTTAGATTACACTTTCCTTTGATATGCTAATTGATGGTTAGCCATGCAGGAATCTGTAATTTTAGCCTTGCTTTCAGTTGAGATGTAACATTATCGAGGTTGCCAGAGAGAGAAAAATGTTGATGAGGTGATGTTCATCTACTGGATTTGGAGCTGACAGGCTGTGAGGGGGCTGACTTCTTTCTCTGTGTGAGATGAGCATCTCTGAAATTGAAGCTAAAGAACCTCACCAGCCCACAGTCATGCTAACAATTCATCCTCATTTAGCTAATGAACATCCTCCTACACTTCCCATCTCTTTTGTCTCCCCCCGCCACCCGCCACCCTCTCTCCATCTCTTTTCTTCTTTGCACTCCATCTCCCTTTCTGACAAACTCACTGCCTCCTCTTCCTCGCTGTCTTTGCCTGGTTCTCCGACTCTCAGACTTTCTCGCTCGCAACAACTCCCTCCCTTTCACTCAATTTCCAATCCCCTCCTCCACCAGTTCTTCTCGTAATGCTAATTACAGTAACATGAAATCATTAGAATAGCTATCACAATCTCTGCCATGGTAATTCCATAATCATTACCGTCTATGCTTGCAGCCCTTGCAGCTATGCAGGAGTCACTGCAAGAGCTGGACTACCTGACTCCATCTACATTATTACTAAAGTATTATTGCCTAGGATCTATAGCACCAGTAAACAGTGGAACTTCTGTCTGTGTATGCCCACATTACCCTTAGGATAGTGTCTCAGCTGCTAGCCATCAGTTTCAGAGCTATTGCTGGAACGTGTTCACATGCACACAACACTGAAAGGTAATCTTTCTTTACACAGGATTTTTTTTATTTGTGGAGATGTACCAGTAGAGTAAATAATAAGTAAATAAAACCCGCAGTTGAGATGACGATACCTGTTATCCTTAGGCAAAATTGGAAATCTGACAATTTTAACAATAGCTTCTGCATAAATTATAGAATATTTGAGCAAGATCTTCAGCTGGAAAATTACCTGTGCAGTTTAGATGATTCTGCTTGATGTTATTTGATGACCGTCACATGTGGGTACTGGGGAATTCCAGGACTTAAGGGCAGATTTCTTGGTGTTGAATATGCAGGTCATTTATCTAAAGATATCACAGTGAAGCCAAATGTGCCATTCATTTCTTTTCTTTGTTTTCTTTCTGTTTGTGTGAATGACCTCCTGTCTTTTTTGTGTATGTCTTCTCTTTTACTGCAGGAGGGGATCTAATGAGAATGAGGAGAAAGTGAAGGAAAGCTAATGGTTTTTTCAAATTAAATCCTACAAGACTAACCTTGTGATATCACCGGTCTAATCATTGCAAGCAGCAGTCTTAATCAAAGCTGAATATACCAGACTTAACTTTTCTGAAGGTTTTGGGAGTGTTTTTCCATAAGTACAGTTGTGATTTCATTTCAGGACTAATAGGTATAAAGAATCTATCTCTATAAAGTCCCCCTACTCATTCATTGCCATTGTCACAGCTTCAAAGAGTGTGTGCGCGTGTGCTGATTGGCACAGATTAGTCTTGGCACTCTTGAATGCATTTATTTTTGGCCTCTTGTAGGAGACCCTTTTGCTTACTCACGAGCACAAATAGAGGCAGCAAAAAGATAACACAGGAAATTCAGTCCTGTGCAGTTTTAGTTGGATTTCATGATATGTAATTGGCTAATTAATACATGCAAAGACTTGATTGCTTGATTAGCGGTGACTAGCTGATTGCTCAGATGAGAATCTAGGAACAATGAATGAATACACTTAGCGAATAATATCACTTCTGTCTGACAAAGAACAACTTAATGTGCTTCTGGATATGCTGCGGCAGAGATGACCCCTCTCTCTGCATGTGTCCAGGCTGGCCATGATTCCGCATACATTACCCTTGAATCAAGGCAGCCAGAATGGCAGAATTTAAAAGAGGCTCCCTCCTACTGACATCTACTTGTATTCTCTACCAACTGTGGCTCTATGAAATTTCTTACAATCCAATTTACGTTTCATGAGGTGTCAGAGCCAAACACAGCGCAGGAATAATACTGTCAGCAGGAACACAAAGGTCACCTGTTGTGTGGACATAATGCGCAAATTCTGTCAGCTACGCAAACACACAGGAGCACATGGGAGAGAATGAACACAAACGCGGGAGGATTCTGGCTTCGTGACTGGCAGGTGTCTGTGGCATTGACAGATATGATGGAACTGGCTATTATACAATATAGCAGCAAGTCTCAGCTAACGCTACCTGACACATTGCTACCTCACCACTATTTTGACCGTATGCTGACCGCTCGTGGCTAAAGTTACTGCAAGCCTTTCACATTATGATTCTGATCCAAGGTCTGACATTGTGCTTCTCCTTCAGCCTCTCAGGTAATAATTGGTCTTGAGCTATAATCTGCGTGTAAACCTAAGCTCAGTCTCTGACAAGGGATTAAGATGACAATGTTGCCAAAAGCCATGAATGCACACTATCTGTCCCGCACTTTTTCCTTCCCAAATCTGACCCCGTCAGAGCTCTCCTTTTCTCTGTCCACTACCCCTCTCCCTCTTCTGGGGAAGAGGCTTAGACAAATGTTTTCTCTTTATAGACAAATGCTGCACATCAGTATTTATGACATGAAAATGCCTGCTGACCATTCATCTATGAGCGCACTACTCAGCCCAACGCTTGCATCAGGTAGAAGAGGATTAAAGGATGAGAGAAAAATAATGAAATGTGTTTTTTGACCTCCACAGGACATAGATAGGCAGCAGCAGACGTCACATACTTGATTCTGATGTGGTTTATATTAAGCTAACTTTTACAAGGCACTGATCCCTCTATTATTACCTTGAAGCTCTGAGCTTCTATAGGAGCACTGATAGGCTCAAAGGCCATTCTGCTAAGCAGGACATTTCCATTAGCTTGATGAAAGATGACATTTCAGTAATCTGAGTGGAGATTTTTCCAATAACTACAACAAAAAAGGATAGTGTAGAGAAAAAAAATATAACAACATATTTTAAAAACTAAACATTATAGAGCATAAAGAATAAAGATGTATTCTCGGTGTCATGCAAAACTGACAATGTAACTTTAAGTGAAATACAAAAATGAATTCATATCTTAAAAATATATGAGTCGCAAGTAAGAAGTGAAGTTATTATAGTTCCTTATGTTTTCTCTTAAGTCTGTTATTGGTAATCAGTAATTAAGTTCTTATGCTTCTGTAATGCTTAATCCATCAGTATGCACAAGCGTTTTCACAAAATGATATTTTAAATGGTAAAATATATTGTTGTTAACCCTGAATTTTCTAATTTTGTTGTTGCTGCCTGTGAAGTTGTGTGTCAACTTGAGGAGGTCAAGATAGCCCTGTTGCAAATGAGTATCTCATCCAGCAGTAATTTCTAGTGTTAATTAGTATCTGAGTATTGATCTGAGTACTGATAATATTTTTAGTCTAATAGTATTGTTTCCCATTCAGACTCATATAGTTTGGCTACAGTCACAGATCATAGGACGGTCCTTCCATTACGACAGCTTCTCTTTCGTATTGCCACAGCTACAACTTCAGGCATTCACAGGCCTTATAATAAACGGCTCCTCCTCCACACTAAAGTCAGCACCTAGACTGCTGTGGGATGGGTTCCTTGCAATTTGTCAGTCCTTGGCCTCTTACAGCCCCTTGCCCAGCATTTTGTTCAACACATTTTTCTTTCTTTTCTAAAAATATTCAGCGGATTAAGGGTCATTTGTGAAGTTATACTTTAATAAAAATAGCTGCGGTGGCGGTGGGTGAACATCAGCTACGTTGTACTATTTTGAGAGATTTTGGTAGAAATATTGGTACAGGAAGTTTTGAACTTCCAAAGGCTGTTCAGTGGAATTTAGTGGGGAGAGGTTAAAAAAATGTGTCAGTTCACTGCACTAGCAAACCTAAAGAGGATGTCTGCACACCATGACAAGACACAGCAGTCAAGGGGGATTGAGAGACAGCGTGGCCGGGATAGCGATAAGAGCAATGAAGAACGGACCTGGTTTGACCTCTCACTTTGATCTAGCACACTGGATTCTCTGTGTGTGTGGTATGTGTTTAAAAAAAACATGGAGACAAAATAAAATAAAACCAAATGCTTCCTTCTCTCCTTAGACCATCAAAAGAACTTGTGTTGAGGTATGCTCTGTCACTGATGCTGTGCCAATGTTTCTCTCAAAGACATACAGCCAAGGGCAGCGTGGAAGAGGGAAGGCAGGCGCAAAGAAACAAGAAGGGAGTGGTTTTAGCACAGGGATCATAATAATAAGGTTTTCAAGTCCTCCCTCAGCATGTGGGAGAAAGATGAAAACGGAGAAGCCCAAAAACCCTTTTCGCCCCGCAAAGAACAAACAAATGTTAAAGGCTGTATACATTTTCTCCTCTGACTTTATATAATGTGAAAAAATACTTTTAACCACCATTTATTTGTATTCAGTTAATTATGAACAGGATTCCCATTTTAACCCTCAGACACACACAGGTATCTATATCATGACGGAGAGAGCAGCCATTACTGGATGAGAGCACCGAGGGGGGAGCGCTCCTTCCCACCCTCTGCTCTTCTTGCCTGAAATTCCAGAGGGAGGAGAGTCATTGATGCCTACTTGACCTGTCTGGTTTACATATTCATAAGGGGATGGAGAAGATGGATATGGCCCGGTGTCCCATTTGCTCTAACTTAATTCTCCCTCTCTCACTTTCTTCCACTCTCTCCCTCTCCGTCTGTCTCACCCCACCTCCGTCTACTAACCCCCACCCCCAGGGTGCACGCAGAGGCTTACACAGCAGGAGGTGAGGGTGACAGACAGCAGGGCTCGTCGAGTCAGACTGTTGCCAGTCACTGCATGTCAGCACAGTGCACTATCAAGCGGCAACAAAATGAAGGTCACATGAGCAATGATGCCTCTTTGTCACTCAAGTATGGTCATTCGGTTAGACTAAATATAAAGTAACGGCTTTCTGGGAGTTTTCCGTAATCTTTTGGGGATTGTCTATCCCTGTGATTGTCTGAAACTGCTAGCGTTGTCTAATTTTATCTTCCTTCGACATTATAAAGACATTTGTTTCAATTTTAAGATCTACACTTTTGCGGCACAAGACAAAACTTTGGGGATTAATGATGTTCAAAACTGTGTGAGGAACAAAAAAAAAGGAAATTGTAAATTATTTAGTTTCCCCCCCATGTTATATATAAGATTTATATATAACCACTTTTTGGCATTGAAACTGGGCTATACATGATTAAACACACTTTTCATTTAGGCCTGGAAGAATGGTTACCCACAGAGATATCAGCTTTTGCTTATTACTTCCAGATCCTCGTAAATCACACGCACCCTTTGCTAAAAAAAAATGTAAAAAAAAAATCATAATTTCCATCTCATTACATTTCTTGTTTTCCTACAAATGGAGAAAGGTTCCAGAAATAAACTTGAGAAACTGAAGGGACGTGAGAGACAGCGAACAAGCGCGCATAAGCCAAGAGGTAGAGCATAAGGAAAGATTGTGTGTCGTGGCTTGGCATTGTAACAGTTGCAGATTGGTGGAGGAGGAGGAGGCCTATAACTCAGCATGATAATAGCCGAGGCCAGAGACCGTGGCTCACCTTGCTGCAGCTCTACCACAGTCCACCTTTGCAGCGTAAACACCTCTCATATGCTCTCTGGACCTCATGTGCTTCTCACACCTATCATCCCAATTATAGTTCTCACTTTCCATCAGTGGGCAGACGAGAGAAAAGATGCCGTTGATGTGCCCTCTCTCTCTCTCTGACAAGCTTAATAGAGGTTCGGCCAGTGCCAGCTTCTTCTTGGCAACCACTAAGATTCATCGATATATTTTAAACAGTAGTTGTGGTCACTATATAAAAGGAAAATAAATAAAAAATCTTGGTAAACCTGTAATCGGATGTGATTCTGCAGAACAGTCTTGAGAAACTTTATGTTTTGCTTATACAACAGAAGTATTTTTCCACTAGCTCGTTTATATGACAATTACATCGACTAGTATCTTCTACTACATTGCAGAATAAGGTTTTACATATACAGTACATCTGATCCACAAATAAAATTTTATAGTCTGAGTATTGATTTCAATACATACTGAAGTTGGGCTATGATATTTAGTTCTGCAGACGGAAGAGCTTGCTGTATGGATCACAAAACACAAAACAGCATTACTGCTTTTCATCCCCTAACCTTTACCAAATGCCTGTTGTTGTACCTCTGTTGCTTCAGGTCTGCTTACATGGATGAAATGCCAATTTAAACTATTCCCCCTCCTTAATCTCCTTTTCATTCGCAAATCTAAACAAACTTTAATCATAGCATTTTACCTGGTAAACCTGAGGCACTGAAAAGGTGCAAAATTAAAGCCATTCTGCTGATGCAGATCATACGGTCATTAAATACTTCTCTCCTTTATGCCAAAAAAGCACAGACATTAAACATATTTTGCTGTTTCACTTGTAAGGTATGTTATCTATACAAATATATGAGCGGTATATGCCTTTTCATTAAATAAATAAATTTCCTCAGTTGCTTTTTTGGTTTGGTTTTGAGTTTTTTCGTTTCCCCATCATTTGAAAATGCAGAGTTTTTTTTGTTTTTGTTTGTTTTTACATAACAGACTGAACTGAGTGTATGTTCATAATGGCGTATACTGCTATAAAGATATCTTCAGAGAGAGCAACAAATGCGCACAAGCACCCAACCTTCTATAACTGAAATTTTAGCATACCTCAGCTGATAATAATGACCCTCCAGAGAGCTACATTAGACCATTATAGTCCTAATGGGTTTTTGTCACTCAACACTGCCTGGTGATGTGTATGCAAACAGCCCTTGTGTATTTTAGTGAGCCTAAGGTTCCTGTGGGAGCTCCCTGTACGTGCCTTCTCAATGCCATAGTCAGGATGGATGGCAGCTCAATTGAATAAAGAGGCTCACTGCTGCACAATACAGCCAACGTGGTGAATTCACAATGAGGACTGGATTTACACCCTGCGTCTGTGTGTGTCTGAATTAGCATTTCGTACCTCGCCTTTTCTCTGCATGTGCATGTGCATGTGTGTTTATGGTAGGTTTCATCACCAGCTAGGACCTCACCATAAAGCCGCAAGTCTCCCAGTGGAAAAATATTGGTCTTGTTATTGAGCGGTGTCCGTGCTTTAAGTGGACCACAGCCCAAATAAAGATTTTGTGGATGAAAGAAGGGAGAGGAGTCATCATTGGAGATTTATCTGATTCACCCTGCTTGCTTTGGGTGTGGCAGGGGAAAGCTACCTGTATACAAGAAGTGTGCAACACCGGAAATACAAAACCAAAAAAGGAAAAGGAGTGAAAGTCTGCATTAAGGCACTTCTTTATAGACATTTTAAAAATCAGAAGAGAACATGGGGATTCTGGACACGCAAGGCACGCTAAGCTTGGATCCAGGCAGACTATAAAATTCACCCATGCTTGCTTAACATTCATGATATTGTGCCAGGCGGCAGTCATAGTCGAAGACTTTGTTTGGAAGTTTTTGTCATTTGGGAGCGAAAATTTGATCCAAGATTGTTTTGAAAGCGCTTCCCTAGCAGTGGTGATGGGAAACAACAGGACAGCACTAATTCCACACCTGCCGTCAATACTGCTCCAGATTTCTATGGCTTCGCCACATTTACTACAACAATAATCTTGCGAAAGGCTAATTGCATGCTTCAAAAGTGTCCGGTCCTCTGAAGCCTCCTGTGTCTGTCTCAAAGGGCAGGATGTTCCACAAACCACAGACACAAAAAAATTAGATGCAAAATTAGCAATAATGACAGTGTTTGGGTATCTGTGAATGTATCTTCACATACTAAGCTGGCAGCTCTCAGCATTATTCTCACTTACAAACAAGTGACCAAGAGAATGAGGGGATCGATTTGTCTCAGTCTGCTTCTAGTGTGAATGGATCCCAAATTCCTTATCTCGTCAAAACACTGAAACTCCCTGTCTGCTGTGAGCTGAGATGCTTCCATTATTTGCCTATGAATCAGTATTTAGGGAGGGGGAAAAGCCAGCAGAATATGGTATTATCTGAGTAGAAAGACTGAGTGGTATTAACCAGCTGGAAAGACTGTTGTGTTTGTGTTTCTACGCACTCATGTGGGCTCGCACGCATGTGGTGGAAATTGCAGGCTGAATGAACAAAAGGTTTGGGTGCAAGTTGATTAAGTGTATCCAAGAAATCACCAACACACACACACACACACACACTTCCACAGTGTACACTACAAAGCTAAGATAGCATTCTGAGTCAAGCCTCCAGTCGTCCTCTTCATCTCCTCTTCTCACCACTCTCCTTCTTCCCCCCCCACTTTGTCTCTTTCTCTCCATCTGTGTCAGTGGAGGTTGTTACATCTCAATCAGGCTCACAAAGACGCACAGGAGCACCTCCTCTTTGTCTGCCGTCACCCTCATTCAGAAGTAAGTCACTTTTCTCTTTTCCTTTCTTCTTTCTCCCCCTCTCTCCACTGAGTGCGCATTTGCTTGTCCGATAAAACAGAGGAGGTGAGACGGGGATGTCATACAGTTCATCACTCTCTCTCTCTCTCTCTCGCTCTCTGTTCTCTTTACTCCTCACTCCCTGTTTGCTGTCTCTTATGACTAGCTCGTGCTCCGACTGGTGAACAACCCATCTATATTCTATGGAGATTACAGGGGCTTTGTGAAAGTGAAGGCAAGGAGATAGTCATGTGAAATGTAAACAGGGAGACATTGATTTGCTTTCTGAACTCGGTGTGTTTTTTATTTTTTATAATTTGTCTATGTGTCTGTGTTGCTGTGTGCATGTCATGAGTCTATTTGTCTGTCTGCCTGTTGATGACTTGTGATTACTTGCCCTTACTCTCAGAATGTGCTACATTAATTCTGCTCTTTCCTAGGCGCAGTGCATTAAGATGCCCAGCAAGTTACAAATGAGATTTGGTTACATTAAAAATGAATGTCCAGGAAAAAGAAGTAGCATTTACATGCCGGACAAGCGTAGCATCATCTATCAATTCTTTCATACAGTGTTTTGCATGGTTCTTTCCTTAAAAAAAAAAAAAGGCTTTGTCTCAGCGGCTTAGTGTCCTGCTGGCTACAAGGGCGACTTAATCAGGCAGCAATTGGCAATGCCGCAGGAGTACAGTTTCTGCATCTCACTGATTATTTCATTGACTTATGGTTGTGATGGCTGGCAGCCTATCAATGCAAAGTAATTACAATAGGCCACTGTGAAGTTGAATAATTGATGTGCTTTTTTGGAGCTGATGTATGCTGAAAAACCTATCTGCCTCAAGTCCCGTCAGTAGTTTATCATGGGGTGAAAGAGGGGAGAGTGCAGAAGACTGCCAATGCTTAGTGTTGTAATAATGATGCTGGTCTGGGCCTGTCAGCACCAGGAGCACTGGGAGTTAGCTCCCAAGTTGGTTGCAGCTCAGCTATCAGCTTTAGCCTTGCCCTCGATCAATACCTGGAAGAGGAATAGCTCCGAGCTAAAGACACTCCCAAACTTTCAGACTGTCGATCAGCCTCCTGTTAAGAGTGTCAGCCATGCATGATGGCTCCTCGCCGCTCTCTAGTGATTAGTGACAATGTGAAGAGTACTTTGTGATTGTGTGAGCAAACTGTAACCAACTGAGATAAAGACAGAAAGCCATACAGATCAAAAACAGCACTGTGTTGCAAAAACACATGGTGCCATCAGTGTATGTGTGTTACTTTCGGTACAGGTGAGCGACACGACACAGGCAGCTCAAGTATTAGATTCATGAGTTTTGAAAGCTTTTCAGCTACACTGTACAAGACTGAACAAGTCTTTTTTTTACACTATGAGTCAAGACTTTACAACTCTGGAAAGTTATCAGGGTGTTATTTCTTGTTCTTCTGTCGCAGGTTATGGCAGGGTAAATAGAATATATCAAATATGCCTATGTAGCGCATGGCAGCACATTGTGTTGGAGCCTCTGAAGCTGAGCCATATTTAACTTCTTTTGCCAGATGGCCCTGCATTTTCTGTAGGTATTCATATTTCTGACATCACTGTGCCAACGCAGTGCTTTTATTTAATAAATAGGAAGATTCATGCAGTGACAATGTCTGACTTGATATAGCCCAACCTGTAGTTGTCTGATTCCTTTTAGAGGTAGACACTGACTTTATTTCAGTCCTTTTTGTTTAGTCATAGATTTGTCCTCAGTGACTCCAGTCTATCATTTTCTGTGGTCTTTCAGTACTCACAACAGTAAGTGAAAACATCACCATTTAGAGTGCCTAGCATTCTGCTCTGATTCTGACTATTGTCAATTCATTTTCTATGGTTATTTGGACAAACCCAGCCAACACTTGACATAAAATTAGTATCTCAACAGACTTTTATCCATTACCAAGTTCTCAGGTTGTTGTGTTCTGTAGCTTTTGTGGTCTATGAACACGCTGCCAATGACAAACTAATGCACTGTGAATCAAAGCTGCACTAAAAACAGCATGTTCAATCCCTACTGAGGGAGAATCCATTTCTAGTCACATCAGTATTGTTAGCTCACTTGTCAATAGGTATTTTTTCCAAGTACATCTAAAGTTTTTATTTAGGCTTTTCAGAGTGTTTGCTAGTCAAGTAGCTAAATAGCAGCATAGTCTGGGGGGATTGATTGGGATCCTGTCATAATAAACCTCTTCCTCTATGTCTGGTTCTAATGATGGCTTTACATAATGTACCTTAGGGCATTCAATAAGAAAACAAGATGAAGATAATATTTATCCTGATATAGGGCAGATATAATAAGCACTGATTAGAAAGGCATACTTCTTGTTTTATTCCATTTTTCTATACTATTCATGTTCATGTTATTTTGTGCCAGACATAGGTCCCTGACAGTGGTTTTGCGACCGTCTACCATGATTTATTTTCTTTTCATGAGGCAAATAATCTCTCTTTTTGCTTAGTTGCCAAGGCTTGGCTCAGACTCTTGGTCAGTCTGCCGCTCTCCATGTCTCTCTTTCCTTCCCATACTCTATCTCGCTGCAGTGCCCACAAGCCCCAGAGCCAAACTCCACCCTGACTCACTCACACAGCATCCATTATGTATGGGCCAGAAATTGAAGAATAACAGGCTTGGGGCAAAGAAGTAAAACATAAATAAAATACAACAAATTTAGGGAGAGAATAAAGGAAATGGCAGTGGTTATATCTATATTTGTGTTTTGAATATGCATACCTTTTCAGCATTAGAAGACTGATATTAGCTAAAATATCGCTAAGATTATTCCACGTTTTATGACTGCAGGCAGAATGTAACATGCAGTTAGGTGCATAAATATTTGGACTGAGATAACTTTTTTCCAATTTTGGTTCTCTACATTACCACAATAAATTTTAAATGAAACAACTCAGATGCAGCTGAAGTGCCGACTTTCAGGTTTAATTCAGTGGGCTGAACAAAAAGATTAAAATGTGAGAAACTAAAGCATTTTTAACACATTCCCTTCGTTTCACGGGCTCAAAAGTAATTGCACTAATTAAATAACTAAAAATAAAATGTTCATTTCTAATACTTAGTTGAAAACCCTTTGCTAACAATGACAGCCTAAAGTTATGAACTCATGGACATCACTAGATGCTAGATTCCCTCCTTTTTAATGCTCTGCCAGGCCTTTACTGCAGCGGTTTTCAGTTACTGTTTGTTTGTGGGCCTTTCGGTCTGAAGTTTAGTCTTCAACAGGTGAAATGCATGCTCAGTTGGGCCAATATCAGGTGACTAACTTGGCTGTTCAAGAATATTCCACTTCTTTGCTTTAATAAACTCCTGGGTTCCTTTGACTGTATGTTTTGGCTCATTATCTATCTGTATTATGAAACTCCGCCCAATCAATTTGACTGCATTTAGCTGGATTTGAGCAGACAGTGTGTCTCTGAACATCTCAGAATTCATTCGGGTGCTTCTGTCCTGTGTCACACCATCAGTAAACACTAGTGTCCCAGTGCCACTAGCAGCCATGCACGCCCAAGCCATCACACTGCCTCCACTATGTTTTACAGACGATGTGGCATGCTTTGGATCATGAGCTGTTCCACGCCTTCTCCATACTTTCTTCTTGCAATCATTCTGGCAAAGTTTTAGCAAACTCCAATCTAGTCTTTCTATTCTTGAGGCTTATGAGTAGCTTGCACCTTGCAATGAATCCTCTGTATTTACATTTATGCAGTCTCTTCTTTATGGTAAACTTGTATACAGTGTTGGGGAGTAACGGAATACATGTACCGCCGTTACGTATTTAAAATACAAAATATGAGTAACTGTATTCCGTTACAGTTACAGTTTAAAAAGGTGGTATTCAGAATACAGTTACTTTGTTGAAATAAATGGATTACACAGTGGTACTTCCCTGTTTCATATTGTGGTGGGTCAGGACTGTTTGGGTTTTGTTTGACAGCTATGTTCTGTTGTTCCAGGCGGCAGCGTTACGGTTGCCATGGTTACAGGCTGACGCTCTCTCTCTGCGTGTTTCCTGGGTGAGAGAGCGCCTTTTTGTTGTTGTTGTGCTAAGCTAATAGGCAGAATGCTACAGGTATAGCTCTAAAGAATGTGGCATCATAGGCAGTGTAGTCCGTGCTGCAGGGAGAATGGACTACCATACCCGTTATGTGTCTGTGAGCGAGGGAGGGAGAAAAAGGAAAAGTACGAGCTGTCATTGAGCAAAAACGGGAGCTGGAAGCATGTAAATATAATAATAACCACTGCAGCCAAGAAGAGTGCCTGACGAGCCCAGTTGTAAGTAAGCTATTAAGACTCGAGTGTACACCGTGTTCGTGTTTTCCTCCAAAGACAATAAGTTCTGTTGGAGCAGCCTTTCAACGCCTCTCTCTGTCTCTCGCAAGCAAAGTTGACCCACACAACAAAGTAAAGCTATTTTTTGGCTACGAGCCCGACATGTTAGCCAGAGGTCCCTTTACTACAGTTCGGAGCCGCGGACCTTCAGTAACAGTAATAAATCACAGCAATAGTACATTCACGTAGTTGTAAACAGCATGATAATATATTAAGTAATCCAAAGTATTCAGAATACGTTACTCTCATTGAGTAATGTAACAGAATACGTTACAGAATACATTTTGGGGCCATGTATTCTGTAATCTGTAATGGAATACATTTTAAAAGTAACCTTCCCAACACTGCTTGTATATGCCTATCTCCTGAAGAGTGTTGTTTACTTGGTTGGCTGTTGTGAAGGGGTTTCTCATCACTATGGAAATGATTCTGTGATCATCCACCACTGTTGTCTTCCGTGGACGTCCAGGTCTTTTTGCATTGCTGAGTTCACTAGTGCTTTCTTTCTTTCTCAGGATGTACCAAAGTGTAGATTTCTCAGATCTTTTTTTTCTGTTTTGACAGCTTAAGGATGGCTTGTTTCACCTGCACGGAAAGCTCTTTTGATCACATGTCGGCAGTTCACAACAAAATCCTCCAAATGCAAGAAAAGAACCAAAACTTGCGTCAGTGTCCAAATAGACATGGACCTAACTGTACATACAGTGGATTTCAAATATTCAAAATAAAAGATGGCTCACTATCTCTAAGAGGAATAGCTCCAAGCAAAAGAAACTTTTACATTGTTGATCAGCATCCTGTCAGCAGTGTAACCCATGCATGATGGATCCGTGCTGCTTTCTATTATATGATTAGTGACAAGGTTAAGTGTTCTGTTAATAATAACAGGCCTGGAGCAAAGAAGCAAAAACCTAAATAAAATACAACAAATTAAGTTACTGATATATCTGTTATTGTTATAGTTACATTTATCTCTTTGCTATATGGGGTGGATTTGCATTGAGATTGTGCAGACGTGTGGTCACTAACCCCGTAACATCAACTTATCAGTCATTTGAAAGAGCCCAAGTGAATAAGGCCCCAGTCACACAGGCCTAGAGACCGGTCAGTGACCCCTTGGCAACCAGATGTCACTAGGGAAAAATGTGTATTCCCCAGCTAGTTGGCAAAAACCTGCTTGTGATTGCTTGGCCGCTAGCATATTGTTGCACTTGTTTGCATCAGAACAACAAGTAGGAAAAGTGCAACACAAACCGGAAACAGGGACCATTTGCCTTCAAAGTAAAAGCCACCTACAGGAACACTGCCATCTAGACATATTTCCCTAGCATCCACTGACTGTATTACATTCAATATGTCAGCCAAATCCTGAGCATTATACGCATAATATCACATGACTGTACACACGATACTGGTTAATCTCTTGAGCCAAGTGCAAAAATGATGGCTACGGTAATAAAATGTTGTAATTATTATAAAATAAAAATTCATAGCAGTTCATATTTACAAACAAACTTCATCTCCACATCACTGCAACTTGATCTGCTGGTGACATCAAGCACTCAAGGTTGGTGATACTTTTCGTGGAATCCTCACCAAAACCACCACACACCTAATAATACAGCTAATGATAAGGGAAATCAGATATATGATTAATGCCTAAATAATTGAAAGTAGGAATAGCATTTAGGTTAATATATCACGTATGCTGGGAATTTGTAGCAGCATGTTGTTGTTTGGTCCATATTACTGACTGTAATAATCATTCTTCTTACTGTGAGCACATTATTGAAGTGTTTTGAGTTTTTATGTTTTGTTTTGTTCTGTGGTTCATCTTGGCCCTGACCTGCTTTCCTGCTACAAGAATCTCAGCCACGCCACTTCTCATTTGGCTCTCATTTTATGCAGACATCCCACAACCACATGACCCTTTTAACCACAACAAGAGACGAGGCTTAAATTGGCTATAAGACGTGGAATCAAAAGTGTCCTCATTTGGTTGGAAAATGAAATGGCTGTGCATATTCATGCACATCGTAAATTTGAATTAATTTACAATGCAAATTATAAACAAGCACGACTTTATTTGGACGAATGCTCATTGAATGAGAGAAGTCTATAACTATCCTCTATAGCAAGCTGAAATGCTTTTTCTCTAAAACACATTAACTGAGCTCTCTGACTGAAGTAAGGAGTTCTTTGTCAAAAAAAAAGAAGAAAAATCCTGTACAAAGAAATGGATTTTGTGTCTCTTCCTCTTCTCATCCGCACAAAGATTAGGTTATAAGGTTTCTTCTCTTCCATCTCCTATCAGACAAAGATACCGACTACAAGGTTTTCTTCTCATCAAGAAAAAATCCCCAATACATTTGCTTATGTACTCCAACAATTTAGGCATGTCTTTTTCTGGAAAATAGAAATGCCATTTCCTTTTCGCATGGCAACTGTTGGAAGGCACGCAGGTAGTCAAGCATGTGAGATAATGACTGCAATCGTGCAAAAACACACACACATTTACCTGCTATCGTTTGCCATTATGGGAAAAAAAAACTGAATGGTATATTAAGTCATTTACCTCTGCTTCATATCAGTAAAAGCATTCAGGTGTGGTTTATGATTCCACCTACGCTATTTGTTCCCTAACAGCACAAACTGACCTTAAAGGACAAGAGCTAACCGGTCATGTGTTGGTGTTCTGATGTCTCTTTCACTAAATTTGCAAACTCAGATGTCATGTAGGGCCACTGCTAATCAGTTTGAAAAAAAACAAACAAACAAAAAAAAAAACAACTCGTAATAAATTCTCTTTTGCATGTTGGAGAACAATACAAAAGAATGAACACGTCAAATAAATGAGAAGCAAAAGTATTAAATTACTGCTACTAAATAAGTCACTTAGTGTTTCGCACTACCTGCCTTCCTCTGCTGCCACATGCTCTGTCAGCAGATTAGCCACTTAAAATGCATTGGGCTTTCTTTCCAAAAGACCGACTGTTTGTAACAAATAAACCCCATTAGCTATTTATTGCAGGTTCTACAGTATGGATGAGGAAGAGCACAGTTAGATTGTTACACAGCCTTTTTCTCTAAATTTGTTTTTATACGTGAACTCTGAACATTTACTGACAAGAGAGCGTCTGTGTCACTGCCGTCTCACTGCTGGTAATATCCAAGCTCATGCGCTTGCGATCATACATTACACCAATGGCAATGTCAGTTTAATGTATGATCTGACCTGATTTAGATGTTTGTGTTCTCACATGCAGCAAAAGCTGGAGAAGTTAAGAGCTATAGTGAAATGTGTGAAAGTGTCGTCTTAAGAGAGTCTTATTGCATCTTTGTTCCATCTACCGCAGATGAGCACAGTCTGGATGCATTATGAGAATTCATACAAAGATTTTTTTTTAACTAACTTGAATAGAAATTGGCAAAAGAAGGTTAAAAAAATTCAATACTTGAGAGCACTGGGGACTAAGACTTGTATAATTAATGTCCTTGCATATGGTGTCTTGCCAGCAATAGATCTCCTTTAATAGGCACACATTGTGAAATATATAATGGAAGGTGGTTTAGCACAGTCTCCCAGTCTGCCACTCTCACAGTCAAAAGATTGGTAGAATAAAATTACATTAGCATATTTAAACTATCCGTGCTTAGGAAATAAAGGTGTCATAAAACATTTATAACCACACCAAGTATATATATATATATATGTAACACCTTACAATTCTATAGCAGAGAGGGTTCACTTCCAAAGGGCATTCTGATTACTCTCATCCCTTTTTTAAGACAAACAGCATGCAGGCAAGAGCCAAACAGAAAATGCTTTGTATATACTGTGATATAATGCATAACAGTCTCAATATTCCCTTGTATTATTGTTCTTCAACACTCTTAAATAAAAGGATAAAAAAAATCTACATTTATGTGTCTCGCTGCTATAAAAAAATATTTTAGCATGGATAAAATCATGCAGGTTGCACCATTGCTGAAAGTTTTCAAAACATAAACTTGTCCTCATAAAAAGTAGGTTTATTTCTTTTTTGATCTGGCTAGCAGGGGCTGGCAATCAGAGTAAAACAGACAACAAAGCTGGGGTATTTTTTACTGCCTGGATACATTTTGATTGACATATGAGTGTGCAGTCTACATCCCTCCCTGATGATGACTGGTTTAAAAAAAAAAAAAAACAAGACAGCTGAAAAAGAAGTCCACTGACCAATGGGTGACTATGTTCAGTAGTAATTTTAATCTATCTAGGCGTATCTAGTCTGGGGTAGCTGTGCTGGCTGATAAGCTGACCAACTGGAAACAGGAGGCACCGGAGGCCCTGAGGTAGGTGGAGAAGGTGAAGACAGCATCAGAAAAGTCAAAGTGATGCTGCCAAGGGCTGAGGCCTCAGGAGCAGCACTACATCTTATCTCCTGCTGCCTCTCAGTAGACCTGCAGCCCTGATTCGGATGCAGGTCATTTAGAGCAAGGAGGGCGGCTCTCAATCAAAGCAACTGGACTCTCTGAATCCTCGGAGATGCTGCTTTATATGAGGAGAAATGTCAGCAATGGTACCATTGCTCAAAAGTTTACAACCTGACAAAAATCTAGTATTTTTTTTACTGTTTCAGAGAGTTTTCTGTATCTGTCTGCCAAGACAAACAGGTAAAATAGGCAAAGTGGGACTAGAGAGACTAATTTATTTGAATTTCACATTCTTTGTGGCACAAATTAGAATTTGTTAGCTCTGTGTGACATGCATGATAAACTTCTTAGACGTACCTGGCTGCTGACACTAAGGGAGACAGATGACATGTAGTTACAGTAAGATACTTTGCTAAAACTTATGTGGTGGAACAACAGGCCGCAGGTTTCCTAAGATTCAAAGACTAAAATAGCAAATAAACCCTGAACAGGTAAACAAATGAACCAAACTAGGGAAGCCGATCACTCGATCATTTTACATTACCGGAGGGAAGACACAGACAAAAGAATAATATGGCATAGGTGTGTTCGATCACACAGTTAAAAGAGTGGGCAAAGGAAAAAGAAAGGAAAGAAAAACACAGAAGGAGATGTGGAAACTACAACAGAACAGGAAGTGACTAAAAGTAAGGCAGAAAAACAACAAAGACAGAAAGTGCACAAACAAGAAGACACTCAGAAACACGAGAGGAAACAAAATAAAACTAAGGTGACATCGTGGTGGACTTCCAAACAGCTTCAGTGGCAGTCAGGTTTTATGTGCGTTCTGAAAGGAGTGTGAGCAGTGGAATGACGTGCCCAGCACTATTGTGAAATGGTAGTTGGTAGGTGTTCCAGACCATTGTCTACATTTTGTTGCTGTGAACTGAAACCAGGGGGGCAGTGTTTAAACTAAGCAGAACAATCAACAACTGGGCCTATTCTACTTGTGTTTGCGCTGTTGTTGGTTGTCGAGCTTAGCTAGTTGCAACTTTAATATACAAAGAACTTTACAGAGAATTAACCCAAACATTTCTAACTTTAACTTCATTGCAGGTATTGTCTGTGCTTCTCATAGGTACTTTTGATCATCTTTCATGGGTATATTTGCATTGTTTCCTGTCATTTCACACTCCTCTTCCTTTTAAAGCCAAATTTTGAACCAGCAGTCAGATTCAACCCATGCTCTTATTGTCTCTTTGAAAAACTGCAAAGAATGTGTGTCCCTGTAGCCTTTGGGTCACAATCTCCCCGTCCTTGTTGCCCAGTCTCACAGAAACCGCCATCAACACATGACCATAAATCATTCATTAAAGGAGCTCAGCTTCTTCCCAAAGCACTTTTTTCCGCATCACCCTGGACCCTTACCACCACCGGTGAATGGTATGCTGAGCGTATTCCCCAATCTGCATGTGCACACAAGAAGCTTTAAAACTGTTAAAGACAGTGCATTTGTGCTGCTTATTCGATATTGCTGTGAACACCACTGCTTTAAGCCACCTGGGCAAACAGGTTATTGCCATATCAATCATTTACACCGGCATCCAACAGTCGAGACCACAGACAATATTGACCAACAGACTGACAGAGATTAATGCTGCTGCACATAAACAGACCTATTCACCGCCTCTTCTACCTATCCCCTTCACCAGACACCATCTATTCTCTTCTCTTCTCTCAGTTATCTGTTTTCTCCTGTACTCTTTAAGTCATCTATTTTCTATTGTGTTATTTGTCATTCTCCACTTTCTGTTCTTTTATTTTGTTATCTTTTTGCTTTGCTTTTCTTTCCTCCAGCAAGAATAAGAACAAATCCCGGTCTGCTAGCTGTGACTTAAGTTTGACTCTTTAAGCTGTAGAAAATTGGATTATATTAGGCATTAACCAATATATGAATAGAAAAAAAAATAATGACTGTAATGTCTAGTAATTTACTTGAAACCAGCTCATTTGGCTGAAAATACCTCCGAATTAAAAAGTGCATAGCTGATTGACATAATAATCCAAAGATATTATGAATACACAGAGGTATACTGTCCATTAGAAACAAATGTACAGAACCAAACATTGAGAGAGAACTGTGCGGTGCTCTGGATAAAATAAGTATGAGTGCTGCAACAATTTATGACACTAGCATGATGATTCAGACAAGATAAAGCATAAATCATCTCATGAACAAGTTAGGCCTTTGCAAAAACTTTAATAAATCAGTCATTTATGCTAATGTGTCCCTGTGTGTATGTGCTTTTCAAACGACCTTGTGTTGTCATTGGGGGAGCATGCACAAATCTCTGCATAAACTAGCTCTACAAGCACTTCAGCCACAAATCCAGGATTAATCCAGGATTAATTTCAGCAACAATTTCAGATCATAAATGCACAAAAATGTTGAAACCTTGGTTGTCTTAGAGAATATAAACACATGCTTTAACATCATGTCTTTTATCCTGTCCTCCTTCTTTCACCCCAACCGGTCGCGGCAGATGGCCGCCCCTCTCTGAGCCTGGTTCTGCCGGAGGTTTCTTCCTGTTAAAAGGGAGTTTTTCCTTCCTGCTGTCGCCAAAGTGCTTGCTCATAGGGGGTCATGTGATTGTTGGGTTTTTCTCTGTGTATATTATTGTAGGGTCTACCTTACAATATAAAGCGCCTTGAGGCGACTGTTGTTGTGATTTGGCGCTATACAAATAAAATTGAATTGAATTGAATTGAATTATTCTAATATACATAATGATCAGAAATTTTTTGCACAGTTGTCCAAAACAACATTCAAAAATGCTTGAATTCCATCACAGTGTAATTTCTGGCCATTGTCCCACAGATGCTGATTCTTACATCCATAAAGTCTCATCTTGTTCTATACCTGTCTTGTTCAGAACCTTTGTTCCCCAATTTCTTTCATATATACTATGCTGTCAAGTTTTAAATGAGTGTGTCTAATATTCTGTATCTATATTATTTCTGTCTATGCCTCGATTCTTTTTTCTTTCTGTCCTTTAACCAAGGAAACACATTTGCATTTCCTGGTTTCCTCTTTGGAAACTATAGTTTTGGTTTTTCCATTTGGAAATTCTCCTCCATTATTGCTTTAGTGCTGTAGTCTCTGCTATACCAGGAGGTTCATATGTTTCCCTGCATAGGGAAATTGCAGATAGGGTCTGTTGATCTCTGTTACACTAATGGACACACTGTACGAACAAAATTTGCCCTGCACAGATTTTATGAATCAATATTCTTGGACTTATTTTATATACATGATAAGAAAATGTCTATTAATGTACTCATGTAAGGCTCCGTGAGAGGGTAAGGCACCTATTTCAAATAGGTTATACTGGACATGACTGAGAAAGTTAGACATCTCCCCGCAAATGACTGATGAACACATATTCACTTTAGATTTTTTTTAGCCAGAAAACCATGATGCCTGTTTTGCGAGCACATTAACCCCACACAACCTCATGAGACCTTTTTCTGAGTTCAACGTTTACTTTAAAATGCCATCTCCAAAGATGGAAAACAGCTTATCAGCTTGTAAGTCATGTGTGAGGCATTTGAACTGTTCTAACCTGCAAGAAAGTTTAGGGAAGAGCAAGTCATGACATCCAAAGCAATTCTGTTTGTGCAGTAATGCGCACAGCTTCCTGGCTCAGTTATATTAGATGTTCCAAAGATGACTTGTAAAGCCTCCCCCACACACACACACACATCCTTATTTGCTTTTTTTTCATATACAAATAAATCCATATAATACATTGTATATCTGCATAGCATCCACATAATTACACTTAATTTGCCTCCACATTTTAAATTTAATTAAAGCTGGCTCCGGTTTTAATTTGTGTAGCTTAGCTGTATTGCACGCCAGGCTAATATGTCCTAAGCTTTTTGGATGATTCACATGATGAGATGTTTTTCCATCTTTCGCAAACCTGAGGTAGAATCACATGCAGTCATCTAAACAGGATATTTTTGCTGCACGTGAAAATCACAACTTATTTTTATGCTTCAAGTCTATTCACCTCAGTTTTACACACGTACCTATGCTGACTGTAGATAGGACTCCAAGCATTGTCAAAATGCAGGGGCCATACACTCAGTGCTGCACTTGAAAGCATCTTACGTGCACACAAAAGGTGATTTTATTTTTTCTTCCAGTACAGAGAGAAAGAAGGAGATGTTTTAATGATAACTTCATCCCCCTGTGGCTGAAGAGCCAGATGAGTAAATCAAGTGAAACCAAGTGTTAAATGCATGAGAGTAGAGCTGATATATTATTGATGATCCGTAGCATTGCATGACCAACCACATACACACACACATACACACACACACACACAAACACAGATATGCATGCACATGCACTTACAAACCATAAATGCAAGCTCAAGCACAAATACACAGACACTGCACATATAAAGCGTCCATTATTCAGCTTACTGTATATGCATCAGCATGGAAAATTTAAGTTCTGGGCATGAACTGTACACTGGCAACAAAAACAATTTGCACATTTAAGGCACCTTTGAAAATGTGTGAATCCAGTTACAGTACATTTGATAGTAAATTATATTTATCTTAATGAAAGATCACAAATGTCAAACAAAAGTTATTTGGAAGTTATGAGTCATCCATTTCATTGACTTCAATAACTGTTATGTTGATTTTCCTTAGGTTTACATCTAAGATTGTTCAGTCAATTTTAGAGCCAGTCATTTTAATCCAATCCGACTTTTTTTATAGAGAACATAAAAAAACAACATAAAAGTGCTTTTCAAAATACAAAAACATACAAAGAAGGAAAAACAAATAACTTTTTTTTTTTTTAAAAAAAATCAATAAACTACTCTACTGTAAGAAAAATTAGGCATACACCAACCAACCTACTCCCATTTCCAACACAATACTGATATCTTGGGTCAGGGTAGCTTTCAATATTATTGTTAAATAAGTAGACTGCATTTCTTTAAAAAACAAAGGAAAGAAAGAAAGAAGAAAACTGAGCTGTATTTCCCACTTTGAAAAAGAGATGCATCCCTTTATTTGGAATGCAAGTGAAATTTTAAAAAGTATTGTCACAATTCATCTGATTAATTTGCACTAGTTTAATTTCAGCTCAAAGTCAGAGTCATTACTCATTAGGTTACTTCATACTGCTGTCATTTACAGTTGCTGTCTCTTTCTCCTTTTCCGGCATTTCTTCACACACACAGCTGAAGTAAAACTATTTCAAACGAGCTGATGACAACGTGTGTTAACCTAAGTGTAATAAAAGCTTCCCAACTAGTGGCAACTCAACTCCTCTACAACTTTCAGTTCCCTCAGAGCAGTCTGGTTAGTGTTCTCTCCTGGCTGTCTCCACACGAACCATCAGGTCCATGTAGAAAGACTCATCCAACTCTTTTGTCATTCAGGGGGATATGTTCAAACTTCCTTTAGTGACAACCTAATTACTCAAAGTCCACAAACAGAGGTAAGAGGAGTCGTGGTGGCATAAGAAGCTCTACCAGGAGAATATCGTGATTTCCTCTTTTTGGAAGCTGCTGGATTTCACTTCCAGCACATCCAGCAAATCGACTTGTTTTAGGGCAATATCGTGGTTTGAATTAAACTACACAATTTTAAGACTGCACAATGATAAATGATACTTGAGAGTACCCACTCCAGCTCAAAGATGACGCTCATGGGAGTAAGGATTACTCTTCCTGAGTAAGAATCCAAATTTGATGATATGAGAGAAAGACCAGGACTTAAACAACATTGTTGAGAAGTACTCTCCTGCTGGTGACCAGGTTAGGAAGCTTTTGGAGAGGCTCAAGAAAAGACAAAGAAAATGGTGTTCAAGACCCTACAGTAATACAGAGAAAACTCCAACAATCACACAACCTCTTATGAGCAACAATGGGGGAAAAGGTACATTTTAAAAGAGGAAAACCTGCGGCAGAACCAGGCTCAGGGAGGAGCAGCAATCTGTCGGAACCAGTGTTAGGCGAGGAGAGAGAGACATGTTAGCTATTCTGAGTCACCTTCACAATACATGCCTCAAATAGGAGTAGACAGTGATGCTTTCTGTTTTTTCTGTTCCCAAAACGCCAACCTCATCTTCTTCTGAACAGAGGCTGTATAAATAAAATAAAACTGAATTGAATTAAAGTGATTAAATTGCTGCAGAAAGCTCACTCTGCTCTGGATGTAACTGGTTGCATTACATTCTTTAATTTGTCCAGCACAGACAGAAGCCAAAAGGGAAGAAAGCAGACGTGCCGACCATCTCCTAAATCACTGCCTGCAGTTTGGCCTAGTGGGCAGTGGTCTATCTGATATAGTTGTGACTTGTACAGGAGATTTCAAGTGAACTGTTTTGTCTCTAAACCTATGAAGCTCTCACACAATCAGTATAAGTCTATCAATAATCTACAATGGAATATGTGGTGGGTCACAGGATTTCCATGTTTTTGTTTACATTGCAGCAATGGATGACTTTCATTGACTTGAATGCTGATTTTTAGTCAAGATGCCTTTGAATTTTGTGTGATAGCACTAAAAATATCCAGTAATTTCTCATTAAACCTCCTTTCACCTCCACTGAGTGACTTCTTCTTAATTGGAATGTGAAATTAACATATTGTCATGAAATAGCTGAAGGGATTCAAAAAAAAAAAAAGAAGAGAAACAGTGATACGAATGACGCATACTGCCATCAATCAATGGGCAGCGTAATGACAGAACAGAAGCATGCTCAGGGATATTTTTAACCTCTATTTATATTGCTTTTAGTGCCTTGTTATTTCAGAGCTAAACTCTGCTACAACCTAGCATCATTACACAGATTCTCAGCTGGGAGCACAACAACAATCTTTGACTCAACATTAATTCACAAGAATTAAAGTTGTGTTTACGTGTCAGACTAAAGGGCAAATTCATCACAATAAAAGGAATGAAAGGCACAGTAGCATTTACCCTCTCTATACACTTGGATATCTCTCAGTGCCAACACTCGGTGCTAGCTGGACAACCCTCTCTATAACCAACCCTTTCTCTCATGTTGTGATGTTGTGGTGTAATAAGACAGGACCTGTAACTATTTGGAAGCAACATTATCATTCACCAGCAGCATTTTCCCCTCAGTCATTCAAATGTCGCAAACTAACATACCATTTTTTTGCTTTCTGGACTTGAAGATAATCCTCCTACAGTGTCGTATATCAGATAGCTAATTATGTTAAATTATTTTGAGGTCATATTTTTTATGAAGCTTTGGAAATTTACTTGTATTTTGTTGCTTTTCCTTTTGAATACCACAAAAGAAACCAGGGGAAAAAATGTTGAGAGGTGCATCCGTTGGTATAAATATCTTCAAGGCTGCTAATGTTACCAAAACAGATTCATATTCTTCTACTTGCAATCGTCCCCACTCCCCCATCCCACAATACCCTATGCTATACACACTCGACACACACTGTCTCTCCTTCAAACACACATACACACACAAACAGGTAGAAAGGTGAGGAAAAAGAAAAAGGAAGCTGCGAAGAAGAAAAGGGTTCAGTGATAACAAATTAGTGGAGTTTGCTCTGTGGCAGAACACTGGTTCCCTCTGATTATCTCTAATTAACCTCTGTGGAATTGAAGCACCAAGCACAGAGGGATTAGCACACAGAGGCACGTATGATCTTTGGGGGGTACTGAATGCATGTGTGTGAACCTAAGCATGGGGAGGAAAAAAAGAGAACGATATACAGAAAGAGGCAGAGAGGGAGAAGGAGAGAAAGACAGACAGAGAGAGTCTGTGGGCTCAGACAAAAGTTACCTCTCTTTAAGTGACACACTCCGAAGTCCAGACTTTACCTGATTCAGGTAAATCTCTGAGATTTCTTCCCTTTCTCACCCACACTGCACACCCACACACATCTGCCCCATCAATGACATGAGTTATGTTTTTCCTGGGAGCCATCGCTCTATACGAGTTCTTCAAAAATATCTGATATAACTGAAATACACTTTTTTGTTTTGTTACTTTGTTAACTTTGTTACTTATTAGTATACTGCATTCAACACTTTTGTTTATTGCCTTCATATATGATGTGGACATCTGCAAAGGAGGGTTAGTGGATAAACTGGACGACGGATGTAAAAGATGGAGCTGGCAAGGAGTAGGAAAAGAAGAAGAACTCAGAGGAGATTTATTGATGTAGTAAAGGAGGACATGCGGAGGATTGGTGTGACAGAGGAGGGTGCTAGGGATAGGATGACATGGAGGCAAATGATCTGCTGTGGTGACCCCAGAGAGAGCGGCCGAAAAATGAAAAAGAAAAAGCTGCATTTCCCGAAGACTGTCCCCAGCCTAGTCATGACTTCAGTCCTAATTCTAACCTCAAGCTTAACCTAAAATGAACACTTAGACGACAGCATGCCTGACTTGTCCACACTGTGTACCTCAGTTCAACATGTTGTCTCCAATTTGCAAGTGAGAGCCAAAAGTTCACAATGTGTGAACATTCACTTTGTGTCCCAACAATTTCATGTAGACACACTGATGTATATAAACATAACACAAAAAGTGAGGAAATATGTGTTTGGTCAATTATTTCTTGGTGATAATGACGTTATTACCAAGAAATAATCGACCAGTAAATCTCATGCCATTGGAAATCCTGTTTAGTTCCCCTTAAATGGTCCACATTTGCTGCTTCAAGAATGGGATGTCATCCCACAGCAGTATCATCCCACAGCATGAGGAGGAGGTGCTAGGTTGTTCTATGGTTCTTCCACGTGCTACTCGGGCCACTGTTTGTTAAATGTATTAAATTACCAATATGTCTTGCTTCTTCAGACTCCAATCATTCAATCCATTAAATGACACCAAGCAACCCACATACTCAACTCTGCTGCTCAACCCACAAATGTGTTTTTCTTACAAATGTGGCATAAATGGTGCCACAAACAGGCTTTCCAACATTTAAGATTTATTGCCAAGAAACAGTATCACAACAAAGAAATAATTAACCAAATACAAAATTCCTTACTTTTTGTGCTAAGTTTATATATGAAGTGTGAAACGGAGCAAGAAAGAGAGGAAGAGAAATAGGCTTTAGCTAAAGAGAAAAGACTTGCCACTTCACTAAAGCATTAACATTCTCATAACTAAAAAATGTCTCTAATTAATAAATGCTTCAGGTGCCAAGGCAATTAGTGCCAAGGCAATTCACATGTAAAATTAAAGCGAGGTTGAGTGAGTCAAAACTAAGTTAATGTCTAAGGGCCACACACATTTAATGCGTTAAATATTATCAGCTTTTCGGTGTGGCATAAATTCTGATTTCCAAGGAAGATTAGAATTTAAATAATGTGTTCAATAGCATGGCATGAAAAAAAGAACGATACTTCATCTCCGGATGGTGCTTTTAGAGCTCTGAATGGCCTGCCCTGATTTCACTCAGGAACAATCTATTATCTCACAAAGATACAGTCCTGGTCTCGCTAATGGTGCCAATTGATGCACAAAACTCTGCTGGGTTCAGTGTTATGATGTCATGTCAGTGTCACACAGCACAGCGAGCTTAATGTTATTTGACTATGTGACAAATCCATTGAAAGACTGTATTTCAGTATAAAAAGATTTGTACATTTGTACAAGCTAGGTTAGAGGTTTGAGGGTATTTACAGCTACATTTTACAATTATGTTATTTTTTCTCATTTGACCTCACAGATTTTTTTCACAAATTCAACAAAGCAGTAGAATTAACCTGCAAAAGGCTTTAACTCCCCATAAAACCTCATTTCATTTGTCAAAATTGATATTTAATTCCACTGAATAAGTCAGTGCCACAAAAAATGGCAACTTCTTTTAAGTTAAGTAAACCTAGAAAGTGAAAATGTTTCGTTATTTTGTCAGAATAGCAGTGGACTCTTGTGCGTTCTTGTTCTTCTGACTTCCTCAAAGTATTGTTCTACTTCTTTTCACCAACATGGCATGCCCACTAACAACACCCATTTGTTTCCAGGGTTAACTGACCTGTATTGTCTGTGAAACTTTTCAGATACTGATTCCAAATGTACATAAATTTCTGTTCTCCCTCGTGAAGAAAAATCAACACCAAAGCACATTAATGTAGAAGCAAACCAGTTAGTAAAATTAACAAAATATGGTGTGGATCATGGTGGTGCATCAATTCTTTGAATACATTTTTTATATTATGTTGTCTTTCTCTTGCACACCGCACATATTTCTCCTTGGACTGACCGTTTTCTCCATAAAACATTTATCCCAGCAGGTTTTTCCAGGTTCACAAATTGCTGTAACTCTTCCAGTTCTATAAATATGTTGCATTACTCATACTTATGACTTACACCGGTGGGCTCAGCAGATTTCGACAAGTAGAAAATCTATTATGTAAGTGATGACTTACACAATGAAATGGTGCTAAGATGTTTTGGAAGTTACAGATAAACTGATATAACCTATTCTAACCACAAAAGAAAAATAACAAATGTATTTTATTAGAGGTTGACAATTATGCTGCTATTTACCCAAAAGTCCTAAAACATTTAAAATGCTCCCAAAGAAAGTAACAATGCACATGTTGTGAACTGGTGTGCACAAGTCAGAAACACTTTTGAAGTAAGTACAAATTATGAAAACCTGTGTGTCTGTGATGTCACGATCAGGCACGTTTTCTTCGGTCCTTCACTGTATTTCAGAAACAGAACATTTAGTCTGCTTGGAATATTTTTTGATTCTCTTTGTTGACTTGTTGTCTGACTTCCTGTTATATTCATGTGGTCCTTGCAGCATGATGTGAAAAAAAATACTCGTCACAGTTTTTACTGCCGTGGATGCGAGAGATGCTTCGGTACCCACTATGACGTGTCTGCTGCTGTCTGTAGTGTGACGCAGTAGCAATTGTTGTATTAACGTTTGACAATTTAGCCCAAGTAACTTACAGATGCATTGTTTATCATCTTCTTCAGACTCTTTCAGCTGCAATCCTATCTCTTTAAGAACATTTATATATGGCTAATGTGTTGTCTCAATTATTGTATGGCATTTTAATATTATCAGGAAGCAGCACAAAAACATGTTGGCCTTTGCCAGTGAAATACAGGTTAGCAACATGAGAGGGATCAAAGCTAAGGCAACAAAAGCACTTTGATTAGTGGTTTTTGGTCACTGTCACAGTTAAGAATCAAGTTGGGTCTCATGCTTTGACTAGGGATGGGAATTCCAGTAGTTCAGTTCCTTGGAATTGTTAGTCTGCTTGCCCGACGATTCCACTCATCAATTCCACTGATGTCAGGACACACTTGCATGATGGCGTCATGCACATGGTCTATATTTTGGTTCAGAACATATCCAACATGGTGTAGAGGCAGAAGTTCTCTAAAACATGGTTGTATTTCACAAGAAAAGATGAAGCACATGCAGAGCTTTCATCTTAACAAGGGGGGGAAATAAGCCGATCGATAAGAGAATCAATAAGGAATCAAATGATATTGATACAGATAAATTATAGTGATACTGGAATTGGAATCGCAATCCCTAAATTCTTATAAATTCCCATCTCAAGCTTTGACTCCTTGAAAAATCATGACTTTTTCTTCACGTTGACCATGGGCTGTTGCTCCCTAAACAAGCAAGCACAAACTACATATATACAGACCATCTTTAGTAACCAAACCTACTCATTTACAGAAAAGTCAAAACAAAAGCTTTTATGACAAAACTGCAGAAGAGAAAGATGTGCCTCCCCTACTGCTCAGTTAAAGTTCAAAACAGGTGCTTAGGTGTATGACAGACTGGTGCTGCAAAACTAGCTCACCAACTGATCACTGTGTCGCACTATTACGACGCATTTAGGACACATCCACATGCATCCTCACATGTGTAGTAATTGGCAGTCAACATGATAAGTAGGGTGGAACAAAAAAAATGGACCGAAAAAAAGATGATCATGGTGAGCTGTGCAATTAGAAAAAAAAGATCAGATTGGTAAATACAGTTGAGGCATAGAAGGGGGCATTTAATTGGCTATTATAGCAATGATGCAGTGGGAGGTAGTTAGTCCAAATGAGCGTTTTCTTTTTCTTATCAGTATCCCAAGAGTGTTTTCAAACAGCAGCTCGTGAAATCCTAAAGTAGGTGTTTTATGACAACTTTCTGTAATTGTACCATATCTAAGACTCTAAGATATAAACGTATTCGGAAGAGTTATTGATTATTTGAAGTCACACATTTATACACTTCATTATCAGATGAAATGAGTGAACTGCAATTACAAGACAGGTTGGTGTGAGAGAATGAGGTCCGGGCTGCAAAAAATTGAGCAAGACAGATTTCTACATCCTACTTCTATCTCCTCGACAACACTAATTATACTGACCCCCAGCATGCACTCACACACACACGCGCACACACACACGCATACACACACACACACATACATATAAATACAAGCCTGTGTTTGCCAGATTCCCAGTGCAGAGCATGGTGTGTTTGAACAAGGCAGCCTGTTAAAGTGTCTGATTAGACCCCTGTTTGAACAGAAAAAGACAACGACCTATCAGCACACAGCAGGGACCAGCCAATCATTGCAGTGGCTCATCTGCTGTGGGCCACTGCATCTAGCTGGCTCGCACAAAGACGAACAGAAAGAGACTCTGGCTGACACAATGAGAAAGACATCTAGACAGACAGGCGGGCGGACACACCCACATACCCAGCAGGATGCTGAACGTAATACATTTAGTTGTTCTCACATGGGTACACAAAGAAGCCCCTAAATTACACTGATTCGATTGACAATGACCTTCTCTCTATGTAGCAGGTGCGGGTCATGATAGCAAACAGCTGGCAGGCAAGAAAGTCTCACAATCTTATTCTTTGATAGGAATAAGATACTCCTGTTCATCCCCAACGAATTGTTTTCTTTTTTTCCCTAATCCCACTGAAACAATATAGGGTAGAAAATCAAACTTGTAAAATAAACCAGAATTTGCTTTCAGTATTTGTCCTTACAGAGCTAAAATAATCATTATCATTTAAAACGGTTGTCAAAAAACTAAGAGCTTGGCCTCTGTCCCAGACCCATATGTTTGTCATCATGGAGGTAGCAGCAAGAACAGATGAGGCAGTGGCTGTGCCAGTAAAGATGTGACTTACAAATTAATCAACATTCAACTTATATTGAGGACACTGACACAGTTTCTCATTGTCGGGTTGTCTATTTCTACCTACACTAGATCTGGATTACATAAGTACTCAAAATAAGACAATGACATTCATCCGTGTTTGACTATGCCCACTTTCCCCCCTCTGTTTGTCTAAAAATCCATAAAAAGACCATAAAGAGACAAATCCTGCTTTAGCTGCAGTGACAGCATGAAGAACGCTGTTGTTCTTTTCCTCAGGTTGATTTCTGAACAAGCAATTGTGGCATTATGTTTCCTAAAAAAGAAAAAAAAATGCTCATGCACATTTGGTAGTTTTTCAGAGATTGATCTTAGGGGACAGGGTTGGACATGCAGTGACATGATGCATTGCAAAAGACTTGTTTCCTGAGGCTGCTTGATGTATACGGTTTCTAAATAGTTCCCTATTGTATGCATAAGCACTTGCAGTAAGAGCGTAGATGTGGGGGTTGGAAAGAGTTCTCCCTGTCTGCCTCTGCTATCTCCGACTGTCGCCTAAACCAGCAGCAAAGTCTCTGAGGCTACTTAAACTCTCAGACAGTCTGTCTGTGTCAGCAGGCACTGCTCCCCACTCAGCAATGACCCTTCACATGAAGTCTTTCCTAGAACGACCCTTTCTTAACCGCTCACCATGCACTCATACCTTCGTTTCCCCCTCAAAATTGCGCAAATCCATGCCCAAGTCACCGGCCTGTCCTCACTGCTCTTTCTCTATCCGTCACAAAGTCGCCCCACCTTTCTCCGTCCTCCCCAACCCCATTGTAACAGCCTTCACTGTTCACATAATTGGGTGTCATTTGGCTACGATGTATTCCTTTCTTAGACCCTTTTTCTGTCTATAAAAAAAACCTCACTCAGTTATTCAGTTTGTATAACTGTGAGTATAATTGTGTCACCATTTAAATGATAAGGTCAGAGCACACCCAATTTTTTTCTCAGTCATTTTTCTTTGTCTTTAAGGTAGGCAAATGATCATCATTAGCTCTTTGGGGTTGCAGGGGTGGAGGACTGAGCTAAGGACTGACTGATCTCTTTGTTTTGCCAATCTAACAAACCGGCTTTGGATGCAGGAGGAGGGATGATGTGTTGAGGACAAGTGCTGCCTAATAACAGAATGATTGACTATCATGGGAAAAATAATAACCACGCTTTATCCCAGTCCCACATTTACAGGTCGTTTCAAACTTTATCTTATGGGACTAATAGACAACGGGCAATGGAGGGGTACTAATTTGATTGAATAATGAGCATAATTATGTTTTAATAAGGAAACTGCGCACGTACAGTTGGTGAATGATTGCAGTGCCTTCTCTTTGGTTATGCACATATATTAGCCATTGCCTTTAGAACCAGACATTTTGACAAGCACCTCTTGAAGAATTTGTCCTAACAAAAGCCCACTTATCATGAGTGCATGCCTAAGTTTGACCTCAAGTGGAGCAGAGTGCTGCTGGGAGAGCGAGACATACAAAGTAACAAGCAAGAATTCTCTTCACAAGACTTTGAGGTGGACTGCATTTTCACTGTTTCTCACACACAAAACTTTCTTAAATGTTCGTCTTCTAAGTGCAGCTACTTCCTCTGAGTGCTGTTCCCCTAAATAACAGAACATATATCTATGCTTTTACCTCTGGTGGTATTTACCATGGCCTCTCACCCACTGACAGCTGGGATAGGCTCCAGCCGTCCCATGACCCTGAAATGGTGTCTAAGAAAATTGATGGATGGATAGCTGATTTTTCTAGCCCTAGCATTGTCACTTCAGTGAGGTTTTTGATTTATATGTGGAAATTTTCATCAAAAAGAAGCTACAAAACTGCTTCCAGGCAATGATATCCCTGCCAAAGAAAAGACATCAGCTGACAGTATGTTAAGCTGGATAAGCTGTGTGACTGGGCTGTTCTAGGTTTTGTAATCAAAGATCAGACCTTTAAGATGACCATCTGCCGCTACAACCTACACCAACAAACCACCAATAGGAATCCAGCATGAAATATTGGATAAATCAAGATGACAGGAACAAACTCACTTAAAAACTAAAATGTTTGCGGGTCCAACAAAGATGAAAATCTAATTTAGTTGTGGCAGCAGAAGCTTTGTTTTAGTGGGTTCCCGCGACAGTAATGTCGGCTGCGTGACTCGTACATCACGTCTATTTCAGATATTAACAAACTCCCGTTGACTAACCTGTGCACTGAAAAATGAAGCAAAAAGTGAACCTAGTGCATTGCCATGTGTTGCTTACAGACCCAGACAGAGAGTCAGCATGTGACAACTTGAGAGTGAGATTGAAAATCTCACATGCTGTGGGTTTGTTTAAGAAATAACACTTGGTAATCTGAAAGGCTTAACCTGTCTTAATATACTTAGTAAGTAGTATATATTTCATCCATTTAGTTGTAGTTTCACCTTACAATTACGTGAGTGCATGACACAGCTCTGCAGAAAATACCTACTCCTTGTACTGATGACCTAGAGAGGCTGCGATCATTTGGGATTGCTTGGTTTGTAAACTTTGAGCATCAGACCTCAGAGTTTTGCCACTTTGGGGTAGCTGGTAACCTCTGTCGCCTTTGAATGAACGCAGAAAAATGAACGGACAGATTCTTTTATTACCTCTTTGTATATGGTCTGTATATAACCTGCTGCAGTGTCTTGATCTTGATGTGGCCTTCCTCTCTCATCCTCTCATATCCTCTCTCTGTCATCCGCCGCAAAAATACCTGGTAAATGTCGGCATTTTTATGAGTTTTTCCATTTGGCTTTATATGACTTTGTGGATCCATATTTCAGTGAAAATGTGGTCTTCTCATCTCTCCAATTGCTACCACAGCTCATTTTTCTTTTTTCCAGACTAACAATCTGGACTACCTAAAGTATTACATTTTTCTATCATGTACGTATATATACACACTGGTAGATGCTCATATTAACAATGACCAGCGTTTCAAATAATGAGGTCAGCATAGGTACAGGGTGATCCCTAACAGAAGCTCATGCTTCAGGCTGCTCTAAAGGCTCAGTTTTCCATGTTTTTGTCCAGCCTTAATAATGTCATAGAGATGCGATATCCCTAATATAGTCATCTCAGGTGCACAGCTCTGTAGCAGCGCTACACACCTGCTGTTCAGATCTTTTGTTTCCCAGCTGCAAGCAAGAAGGAGGGAAAAGAAAAAGGGAGATAAAATGACCAAGACCCAGTATAAAATAAGTGAGGATTATTTTAAAATGTGAAGCATGCAAAATGAGCACAATATGTCTCCTATCATGTAAATGGTCTGTAAATGTGAATCATCCAAAAATGTTTTAATACTAGAAATAAACCATGTTTTAGTTTTAGTTTGATCTCATTTAAGAACAACGCTTTTTGACAGACAAAGACTAACTTGTAAAGTCTGGATTGCACTCTGGAAGGTTTTATACCTGTAATTTTGGTTCAGTTTAGATCCAAATACTTGTTTCCCTTAGAGACAGAGCTTTCGGTATCTGTGTAGGCAAAAGAAAACTTTGCATACGACCAAAATTCCTCCAGAAAAACTGTAATTTGACACATTAGACAAATCGTACTGTTGATTTGGGTCATATATGAATAGTGTCACTGGGATTACAATACAACAAACAATGAAAGGCTGCTCATCCATCTGAACTCATGAAGAAAACAAAAGGATATGTGCACTGTGAGTGTGATCTTTATGCTTGCCCCTCAATCACCACCAGCCACAGGCGAACAGAGGATGATATTGTGTGCTAGCCGCAGCTGCACCAAGGAAGGCTGCTTGCATTCTGTATTTCTCCTTCATCAGTAAGAACCAGAAGTCGATACTATTTCCCACAGACACTGAACGCACTCCGCTTTCTCTGAATCTCTTTTACCCACAGCACATACCCCACCCATGCCTCTCCCTACACTAAATCTCCTATATTCTCGTCCTCCATCCTCCCGTCTTCCAATACCCTGCACATGCCCTTTTTCTTTCCCTCCCTGTGGTCATCTAAAATGCCTATGCTGAGCATTTGGAAGCATCTCTATATTTACTCCATCTCCACCCTGCTTCCACCCCGGCAGTCAGTGCTATGCGTCTTTCATCCTAGGGGCTGAATGACCTATATTCTCAGTCTGGCCCCGTGCAGCCATAGTTCACCACCGCTCTACTCTGTCCTGCTGTTCTCGCACTGGCCCCGAGCAGCAGCTGTGGGTGTGGCAGCCAGGCTCAATTGGAATGGGTTCTGCAAGCACAGACTCCCATTCAGAGCAATCTATCTTGGCTGTCTTGGACACACTGAATTTCAAAAGTAAAATGACAAAACTAAATCACACTGCACTGAGAACAAGACAGAGATGGAGGAACAGGCCCATACCAGTGGCATAATAAGCATTTCAACATACAAGTGTTTGGAAAGAGTTGCTCTATTAAACACAGCTGAATATAGGTCAAAGCACACTCTTATAGCACATAACCCAGTTTACTAGTTTTTTTCCACAGCACCATTATTGCATGCTCAAATGTGAGTCAACTAATTATCACTTGTTATAAAATTTCCATAGACTTATAAATACACATGCAAACTAGATCAAACATAAGCACAAAGATGCTTCTGTAATGAAGTTAATTTGCTCGTAAAGAATGCATTCATGACTTGCTGCTTATTGTCCTTGACATATGAATGTTTTTTGTTTTATTTCTTTTTTTTTTTTAAGCAGTGAATATACAATCATATTCACACTTATCCAGGTCAGTATAGTGGGATGAATATTCATAACTGCTGCCTTCAAAAGACCTAATCACTGTTATAGCACTATTAAAATCACTGTGATAACTATTTCTTTTGAAAAGCACCTGAAAACTTAAAAATATAACACAGAACAAAATGGTACCCACACCCACATCTCTCACAAAGGAAGTTGTATAAAGCTAGTGACTTTAGGACAAGTACAACAAACGTAATATTTGTGTTACTAAATCAAACTCTGCTTGTTTTTTTTAATGACAAGACCAAAGCCTTGCAATAGACTCTGCCAAATGTGGTTGAAAGTACTGATGCACACACAAGCACACACACACACTGTTTATCCATATGCTAACCGTGTTTAGCCATTTGCTGTTGATCCACAAAAGCTGATTAGAAGGTTTCTCTTTCTAACAGATGTCACCACACTGGTTGGCTTAAATTCATGTCACCACTGAGTCACTGCTCATGTCCATCCATCCATCCAGCTTTTCAATGAAGTTCTTTTGGAAAGTGGGCACTGAATAGCACACCAATTGCAGTCTCCATTTGTTGAGAGTATGAAAAGCTATTGATCTTCTCAAGTTGGAAAGAAAAATATATTTTGTTAAGAATCAATGCCCACACTCACTTCCCCATACAAAGTACAGTAAGTGCCAATGAGGAAAAAAAATCATCAGATGATCCTTTCCCCTGGGTATGATTTGTGTTGCTAATATAGCTGCCCTCTGCAGCAGAGCTGCTGAGTCACAGTTGTTCCCATACCCTGGGAAAGTGACCTCTCTTTGGGCCGGAGACAGGTGCCTGCCCTTTCCCCTAATGTCAAGACCCCCAACCTGAATGTCAAATACTCACAAGACATACACACACATGAATATAAACACACAAGTCAGCTTCCGGGTTATTAGGTCACTCTGAAATGCACAGGCCAAGCTGTCATATCAGCCATTATTAACAGCCCGGGCGTCTGGGAGATTTATTTAGTGTGGTGTGGGCGAGGTAAGTCTCTACTGCAAGCTGGTAGACTTGGGTAATATGGGGTCTAATAATATGCCTCTGACTACAGCAGGGCTCTGCTCGGTTTAGGCTGAGAGCTAACAATGAGATACTAGTCTAACTTTCCCAATCAGGATGTCACATTTCATTGATGGCCAGACAGGGTTAGCATGCCAACTTCATGCACAAGACAGCGGAAAGGTATTAGCCTAGGTGGCTTAAGTTTTCTGCATGGACAGATGCTTCTAAGTAGGGAGAAACCAGCCAAGAATAGATGGGAAAATGATCTAATTCACATGAATATTTTCCAGTTTGGTTTTTCACTCATCTAGACATTTTGCTCCTCCTCCTGTAGATTGGAAGCAAGGTTGCTTTTGCACTTCATAATGACACGTGGCATTCTAAATATTGACTGTTAACCTTATAAAAAGAAAAGTTTCAATTCTCCAAAACCAAAGATCAGTTTATGGCTCAGTTTGTTTTTTCTTTAGAGGAGATGAGTGACCAAAACCAGCAAAATGTTATTTTTAGCGATATGCCTTATCAAATAATTATGACTGGTGCATGAACTTGAACAATCTTTAAACATTATAGCTTTCACCATACAGGAAGACAAAAGAAGAGCCATTTTAAGCCATTCCCACATATCCACTGCAGCCCTGAACTTTTATGAGAGCAGAAATGTCCAGAAAATAAAGGACTACTAGAGTCTGTGTATTTTCTGATTGCACCACTTTGCACGGATTTTATAAAAGCACGTACGGTGAATTCAGAGCTAGAGAAAGGCTGTTCTGTGTCTTGATCCCTGCTCTCTTTACTCAGGCACTACCCTCGCCCAAGCCAAAGGGAATATTTCCAGCAGCAAAACTGACACGGATACTTTACTACTGTCTTTAAATGTGACAGAGGACAAGTTTGGGCAGAGTCCAGTTCCTTAAAATCAAAAAATTATTTTATTTTAATTCCCTGTAAGTGACACTGAGACAGTGTCAGCAACCTTTGATCACTCCAGTACTAATTCTGATCTTATCCTTCAGTTTCTTCTTTACCTCATTAAACATCATTTGGCTTCACTTCAGAGCAGTTTTGCTATAACTAAAGCTATTCTGCTACCAGCACTGAAATCATATTGTGCAAGTGAATGTGTTATTGCAGGTGATGTGTCTGAGTGTATAACGAGTGACTCACCAGGGACAACTTTGTCTTTGATGTAGCTGCCAGCCAGCTAGTTGGATGACTGATCAGCTGTTTCTGAATTGGGAACAAGAGGCTATCAGAGATTTTAGCTCCACGGTTACAGGCAGATGGTGTTGTGTATGCGCACACAGAGTGAAATACACACAGGATGTACAGTTCAAGAGACTGTAAAGCACATGCACAAGCATTCACACAAGCAAACACACCGAGACACACCGCTATCTCATCCCACACTTAAAAAGATCCAGGAACACAACATCTCTCTCAAGAGGCAGCAGCTCCAACATGACTAATTAAACACACACACAAAGACAGAGCCCTCTTGGACATTGTAAATTGCCGTGGCAATAATTGCATTAGTGCAGTAAGTAAATTAAATGGCTGTATGCTTGCAGGCTCTGCAGCAGGATGGAGCGGTGGCCTCTGCTCTGCTGTTGGCACCCTTTATGGACCCTGTTGCACTGTCAGCTGTTCCATGTCATACACCATTACCTGCAACCACCCACCATTTCACACACATGCACTTGCATGCGCACAAAGACCTTCACGGTTTCTTTCTAGTTAGCTGTAAATTTTCTAAACTGTGTCAAGATGTAGTTCAATAGCACATGCATTATTTACAGCTCTTTGCCAGCTCGCCCTTGTTATTTCTTCTGTAGCTACATGCAGCATAAAAGACAACACCTGAGAATACTAAGTGGGCAGCGATGCATACACGGTACAGATGGATAACAAACTTGCCTTCTTGTCATCATATGCATAAACACGCACATTCAGACATGCCCTGCAGTGTAGGTAGTACTGGGGATTTATGCTTGCGCGGAAAATCTACACCACAGCTACGTCGTAACTGTAAACCCCTCTGAAACCCTACCCTGTAACCTACAGAATAACCTGACATGTACCTCCAGAGAAGTGTAACCACACATCTGGTCAACACAGCCTTCAACTATTGTGACTGGCCTGATCAGTACTGTTCATTCTTCCTGTGCATTTCCAGCTAATCTTTCTCTTCAGTTTTTGAAATGATCAATGAGAGATAAACAATCATCATCTCAGTATAAGGAATAATAATCACGGCAACAAGGTAATTAACGCATAATGGTGTTGAGCACCCATGTAGGTTACGCATAGGCTCTGGAAGACTCCCTGTAGAAGTCTAAATTAGTCCTCCGTTGTAAGTGCTCTGAGCTTTATCTATGTCAGTATCAGGAGTCGCATCACGTCAGGGGTGCTTGTGGTCACAAGCTAAGGGGCTTAACTAGCTTGCTGCCTGACCTGTTAAACAGCTGATAAGCCCTCTCAGCACATCACCTGGTGAGCTTTGAGGATGTTACAGGCAAGATTAATAAGTAAGAAAACTTTCTGTTATGGAAAACCTTTCAGAAGCCTTAAAAAGAAAACGCAGTATCATGACTTTCTACAGTTGTTCTATAAAGTCTTAAATAATGAATTAATATTAAGTTGACGACTCTGGTGCTCATATTACATCAACAGCAGAGTTCAAATTAAGTGTGCTGTCTAATTTTGTTGTTTCTAATCAGGGGTGAATGTTATGTTAGTTAATGAATAATAAGGTCTGTTAAAAAGGTTAATAATATTACTACTGAACGGCAAAGGGACACAGTATTAAGAAAATAATGACATCCCATGGCCTACTGCAACATAAACACATCAGTTTGTTCATGGTCTAGATGTAAAGTTGTGGTTGCAGTAGTTTATCTAGCTAGCTACAGAAAATGAGCGAGCTTTTATGGAAAAATAGTTTTTTGTTTTGTTTATTTGCTGAGAAACTTCAAATTCAACTTTTCAAACAGCTCAACAGATATCACCAAGCACACAATGGTTTCCACACAGTTTGTCAAAAATGTGTCTGTGAGCTAAATGTGCAGTTGCGGTTTTTCCCAGGAAAAGAAAAAAACACAGAGATGGTGAAAGATGTAAGATTAGTTTCAAAGGTGAAGGCAGCTCACCTTAAATTATATACATGTCATACATGTCATATCCCTATTCATTTTAAACTGTTTAACAAAAATGTAACAGCATAACAGTCCAGTAATTGGTTCCATATATGACAACTTCCTCCTTGACTTTGCACGTGAAATTGCAAACCTGTGTGAAAAAGCATTCTAGTTTTACAGCAAAATCAGTGATTTTAACTAAGAAAGTAATTCTGGATCAAGTGTATATATTGATGGGTACTTTAAATGATGTAACTTGTTTTGTTTAACTTTTTTTAAAGTTGTCTGTAAAACCAAACCCTATCAGAACTGGGACATGGACTGAAGCAAAGACATGAAAATGTTTCTAATTTAGAAGATTTTTGAAAATGTCGTGTTAGATGTTAGAAAACAGCAGTCAGACCCAGGTAAATGTATCAATCTGTAAATAGATGATGACGGTTGGAACTAATCAAACAGAATGGGAGCTTTCACATGTTCGGTGAGTGGGGGGTTAGCTCAGTATCTCAGTATCACACAATGAGAGCCAACTTTTGTATATTCAAAGAAAAATCCATATATTAAATAAACTAATGGGAACACACTAATGCTAACACTAATACCATTATACTCAGTTGAACCGAGGTCATGGCACCAGAGCTGTCATATCCCATTTTGACTCAGGGATCGAGGCTAGAGCCACTGTCGATGCATATGAGCTGGAATGAGATCAAGGAAAGGAAACAGCCACAATTACCGCCACACAGCCTGAGCTGGCCTCCCTCCGAATCATTACAGTACCATCTGATGCAGCTTGAGTACAAACTGTGGATTTTTGTTTTTCAGGATTGCAGTGGTGCAAAGTCAGAAATGACTGATTATATGAGGTTGTCTTTTGAGGTGAAGCAACTTCATTTTTAGTGTGTTGTTTTTTTCTTCTTTGTATTATTATTATTATTATTATTCTTTTTAGAAATACTCTATGTCTTCTTTTAAAAATAAGTCGCAAAGTAGCAAGATCAAAGAAAAAGGGCTTCCTCAAGAAGCAGCCACAGTTCAGGAGATAATATTTAGAGGAAGTCATTGCAACATTTTTACTGAAAACTGCATTCTCTCGATGGAATCGGAATTACATCTTTATTCGGGATTGTCTCCTATGGGAAGGTGGTGTAATTTATGCCTTTTGTTACTGGGCTGTCTGCTGCAATTTTGAAGCGAATGCTATTGTGGTGTGACTTTTTCCTGACTGCTGTGCATGAGTCTGTGTGTGTGTGCGTGCATGTGTGCTTGAAGCATCTGAAGGTGTCTTAATGCCTGCGGCAAACTGGCACACTCAGCAGATGGGACAGAGACTGATCCCCTGTTTGTTGACAGTGCACTCAAATGTGGATGTTTGTGTATGTGTGCATGTGTGTGAAACCTCACATCATAAACCATCTCCGGTAGTGTAGTAAATAAATCATAAACAATTCAGTCAATCCAAAGCAAAGCCCAGTCAGATCTGCGCTCTTCTTTATTTGTGCCTGGGTGTGTGTAAGACAGTAAGAGAAGGGGAATATGCATATATATATATATATATATATATATATATATATATATCCATCCGATGGACTGAAAGACAGCACAGAGGCACTAATCATGGTAGCACAAGAACAAGCTCTGAGTACAAGATCCATAGAGGCTGGGGTCTATCACACCAGGCAAGACCCCAGGTGCAGACAGATGCCCCAGAGACAATCCAGCACATAACAGCAGGGTGCAAGATGCTAGCAGGCAGGGCATACATGGAACGCCATAACCAAGTGGCCGGCATAGTGTACAGGAACATCTGTGCCGAGTATAACCTGGAAGTGCCGAGGTCAAAATGGGAGATGCCCCCAAGGGTGGTGGAGAATGACCGAGCTAAGATCCTGTGGGACTTCCAGATACAGACGGACAAAATGGTGGTGGCTAACCAACCGGACATAGTGGTGGTAGACAAACAGAAGAAGACGGCCGTAGTGATCGATGTAGCGGTCCCGAATGACAGCAACATCAGGAAGAAGGAACACTAGAAGCTGGAGAAACACCAAGGGCTCAGAAAAGAGCTCGAGAGGATGTGGAGGGTGAAGGTAACGGTGGTCCCCGTGGTAATCGGAGCACTAGGTGCGGTGACTCTCAAGCTAGGCGAGTGGGTCCAGCAGATCCCGGGAACAACATCGGAGATCTCTGTCCAGAAGAGCGCAGTCCTGGGAACAACTAAGATACTGCGCAGGACCCTCAAGATCCCAGGCCTCTGGTAGAGGACCCGAGCTTGAAGGATAAACCGCCCGCAGGGGCGAGCACCCAGCACGCCCCCTACAATATATATATATATTGTAGGGGGCGAGCTGGGTGCTCGCCCCCTACAATATATATATATATTGTAGGGGGCGAGCTGGGTGTTTTATATATATATATATATACATATATAACACCCAGCATATATATATATATGTGTGTGTGTGTGTGTGTGTGTAGGCTTTGCACTTCATAACTTGTGAGGTTAATGCATGGATGAATTATTAATTTTCATTGGCCATATTCTATCTCTGGAAGTCAGTAAGAAAAGGAAATCTGATTGACTCCTAAGGAATAAAAATCCAAAGATACACACAGGTAAGTAAATTTAGAAATTCATGCTACCATCTGATAGGCAGACTCAGCGAGTCTAGCAAATAAAGGGATGGAAACAATGATAGAGAAATAGAAAGAAATGATGTCCATCATGAATGTTTCATAAAGCTCTCAGAACTGTGAAGGATTCATCAAATCCAGGGGGAGGTCTCTGGCCTTCGTACGACTCCTTCCTCTTAAGTTCCTGGCATCTATTTTCTTCCTCTCTCACTCAGTGTCTCCTTTGCACACACACACATACATAAAGGAGGGTTACATACGAGCGCAGATAGAATCAGCTGCAGAGCTATCATCATCTGGCTTTTCATTTACCAGCCCTATTAGCCCCATTACCCTCTCAGCCAGACCCTCTGCTTGGCCTTCTGCTCCCCTTTCACAGAAAAACAATGATTATCTTTCTGAAATCCCTCCCTTCCAAATGTATTCAGCTGCTTCCGCAACTCAAATACTTGGCTGGATGTATTCTAAGCTGGCTGACATGCTTGTTTGCGTGGTAGCTAGCTGGCTGGCTGACTATCTAGCTTTCTGGTGGCTACCTGGCCTGTTCGGTCATCTAAGGTGCCATAAATGATGAATTCCACAGTGGGTGAGGAGCAGGCAGATGGCTTGGCCTCCAAACACCCCTCCATGTGAATGTGAGGAGAGGAGGGGGGCAAGGGATGCGAGCTGACAGAGTGCCTCTGTCTCACCAGGGCTCAGATCCGCATGTAGCAGATCATGGTCCAACTCAGAGACACATAACATACCCATGCACACAAAACAGAGATTATGAATAGTTATGTTCAGAGATCTTTCATGTATCAAAGCAAGCCGGCACCAATTTGGCCAGATTCATTAGGAGCTATGTTTAATGCATGTCAGATATTCTGAAACAGTGTGGTATGTTAATGAAGTGCTGCATGTTTGGACTACTGAGAGGAATAAGCCTAATTAAAATTCTAACATGTGAAAATGTGTGTGATTATGTTTGTCCGAAGATATACAGTGTAATGAAGTGATTCTAATGGGGTTCCTTTCATATTAATCACATGTAATGCTGTCTAGTGTCTATAGAAAGATCTTTAAATGATCCACAGTGGACGTCTCCACAAGACCGATGTCTGTTAACTGTCCATCCCTCTGTGGAATCTGTAGAGCCTGGTGACACAGGTTTATGAAGCATGTAATGGCCAAACGATAAACATATGAAGCACAATATATTATAGAGTGTATTTATAGCGTATCTAAAGCGAATCTAACCTACATGTAGTCATTTTCCCTTTAATCATTATTTTATTTTAGACCAGTATACTCAATACTATGTTCATATTCATAATATTCCCGTGAATATATGCATCCAGTTTGTAAAGGCCTCACGAGTTGTTGTTGCCATACCATATCTGACCCACAGATATTAAAAACATTCTATATTACAAACCATGAACTCTGTCGGCCATGGTTTCAAAGAGTCAGAATTGTTCATTTGAATTCAATTTTATTCATATAGTGTTAAATCAGAACAGCGGTCACCTCAAGATGCTTTACATCGTAAGGTAAAGACCCTACAATAATACAGAGTAAACCCCCAACAATCAAATGACCCCCTTTGAGCAAGCACTTGGTGACAGTGGGAAGGAAAACCTCCTTTTAACAGGAAGAAACCTCCAGCAGAACAAGGCTCAGGTCACTTCACAATTTTCAGGGGAGGCTCATTCATGCCTCTCATCCTTTGTAAGTGTTTTTGGCATGTAGAAATGCTTTCATTTTCATAGTAGAAGGCAAAAATGCCCCTTTCAGCCAGGAGACTGCACATTTTTACATTTGGTTTTCACCCTGCGTTTAGTTTAGTCTTTATTTACTGTTCGGTTAAGCCACCAAAATTAGTCGGTTATTGTTAGGAAAAGGGTTGAGTAAATTACACCCTTTAACAACTTCAAACACGTTTTAGAAAGCTTTCAAGGTTACTAGGTTAGAGACTACTGCTACATTTAATAAGACACAGTCACACATTTTCCATGTATTTCTTTACATAGCCGCAAGAGTTCGGTTAATATTAAAACATAACCATAAGTCTTTGTAACAGCTGGAACTATGAGGTTGTTTTGTGGGGGAGGATACACATGGTATAAAATTTGTTATTTGTGCGCCGTGGCCTGAGGCACACTGAGGAGCAGTCTCTAAGGCATGGCAAGGAAAGCTGGAGCAAATACAGGCAGCAAAAAGCAGCAAGTTGTGTTATGCAGCACATGTACAGAAAACGAAGGCTGTGATTTCAAAATGAAGATGACCCTAAGCATTTTTTTTTTTTCATTGTACATGAGATGTCTTCAACATCTGCTTCACCTGCTCTGGTTCTGGTGCTCTTAATCAGCTCCAGGGAAGGCAACATATCAAGGTAGACAGCTCATCAACATGACTGACAAGTATTAGTAAAAGGAACTGCCCATCTAAAGGAAGAGGTCAGACCTTAATATACACAAACACGGCCTTCAGGCATAATGTTGTGTATTGCACCTTTATGCTTTCACATTTTCACTGGAGCTCCTGAAGATTTCTGGTTTCCCTGGTTGACAGGTAGTGGAGAATCGACACTCAGGGCAGGAAATACATGACCTCTGTGGCCTGTTCACAATAGTGCGTTGTGTGAGGAAATAGGATTGTGTGTTATAAAAGAAATCTCTAGTCAAACCAGTACAGTACTACTGACAACAATCAGAATAACTTTTCCGTTATTTGTCTCTATATTCATAAGATGTCAGTTCTTTGACTGGAAATTTATCCAACAAAAAATACATGAAGTTTAATGTCTTGTATGTCACACGGGATGTTTTGAAGGACAGTCATAGCTTCTTTAATGCACAAACGGACCAGTCTAATCGAACCTGAAGATCAATAATAAATTAAATACTGCTCCAGACACTTCACGCTAAAATGGCTCCCTAGTGGTGATGCCAACAAAGTCTCTTTGTCTCTCCTAAGAAGCTGCCCTTATTGCAAAGAAAGACAAAAGGATAAGCTCTATAATCCTGTTTCCAAAAGCCTTTTTTTTGGTCAAATATGGTTTTGAATCACTTCCATAGGAATTTCTTATGTAAATAATACAAAAGCTGTCTCATTTACCTGTAATTCACTAAAGAATTTGTAATTGCACATTACACAGAATCCAGCACTTTCCAATAGGCAAATGTTTGATGACGTTTATACAAAATCCTGTCTGGCGCACTCTTATTCCTTCACTGTGTTGGCGTTCCAAGGTAAATCCGTGATGCTTCTGGAGTTATTAAACATAATGCAATTCTTTTTTTTTTTTTCTTTATCTCCCCAAAACCAGGAAACATCACCTATTCAAAGGCGGCTCCCCTGAGAAAGACACACAGCTCTGAAAAGTGGTAGACGGTGTTCCATAACAGACAATGAGTGCAAAAGTGTTTTACCGTCTCAAGGGAGCGAGTGAGCATGTGCAGTACAGCGAGTACAGATTTCCCCTAAAAGAGAGCAATCAAAAACAATATTGTCATGACATGACATGTAGTTAACTCTTTCATGGGACGAATTCAAACGGAAAAAAAACCATTCCTTTTGAAATGGAACCATTTATTCAGCACAGGATGCTTCAGTGAGCCATTTTTTATTTTTATTTTTTTGTCATAATTGTGCTCTTCTTCAGATTTCTAGTGGAATTTAATTATCCATGTGAACTCAGCTGGTTCGTGACACTTAACACACACTTAACAAACACACATTTAACTAAAAAGCTGATAATTTTTATTTTTTATTCCCCCTTTGTTTTAGCTGAACAGAAGCTGCATTTGCACTGAGTGCACTAGGTTGCGTGATTGAAGGATAAAACTGAATGCAAATAGTAGCTCAGTGTTTACATCTTCAGTCACTCAAAATAAATCCCTGACTCACTCTTGTTTGTGCCGACTTTCTCTTCTGACCCTTTCGTGTGTGTGTTTCTGTCTCTTCCTCCCTGTTTTCTGCAGTGCCAGACTGCGTCTTTATTTTGCAGCCTTGTTTTGTGTAACTCACTGTGACCGTTGGCCTTCTCTTGGGTCATGTCACTTGCTAAAGATGACAGCAGGCATGCTGGGTTAGGTGGACGTAGCATGGTGTCGGGATTGGCATCTGTGAGCGTGGCTGACACAGAGGGCACGGTACACTATTTGCAAAATTTATCGCTGTGTTGTTCTGCTTGTGGTCATGCCAGCAGCTTATTGTTCACGTCGGTCAAGCGGGCCATCTAAGCCCAGTCGAGTGTTTGCCAGCAAAAAAGGATGCCACATCTACATGTGGCTAGAGATAAGACAAATGACAGGGGAGGTCATTAAAACAGGAACAACATCAACTCTCTCACTCGGACTGAATATGAATCATGCAGCCAACTTGGATATGTGAATGTGCAGACACATATGAATCTCCTGAGAGGAAGCCTCTGCCTGTTGCTTGACGCTTTGGCTCTTCATTTTCTGGCAGGAACCATTGAAATGCGGGCCGAGCGGTATGGATAATGGACTGTCCCACAGTGGCACAGTGCTCTGCACACTCTCTGCCGTTCCCTCAGACAGACGCTCCGGCAGTAGTCTGCACTACACATCCCTTCTTTTCAGCCCCAGGGAGGTGCTGGCAAGTGGCCAACCATCACTGAGCGTGCGAGTGACTGGCTATGTGCTTGTGTGTTTGTGCGTGTGAATTTTGTGTGGGAGTGTAGGAAGCACTTGCTCGCCGAGAGCTATGCTTATTAATGCCCTACAGACTAAGTGCTCTCTTTTGCGCTCTCCTCCACTCCTCCCCTCCTCTGCCAATCTCTCTTGCCCTCTCAGTGGCCATTGCTGAGAGAGATGGAGATGGGGGAGGTGGTGCTGCGGGACAGGGCGGGGTGCTGGAGGGAAGTGCACGAACAAAGCGGAATATAAGAGGAAGTACACTAGTGGGCTTCGACAACGCCGAGCCCTCCCGCCGTCTCCCAGCTGCCTTCTCTGTTTGATGCTAGGAACGATCGATATACCCAACTCAAAGCTGCGCCTCAAATTGTCTCATTCTAACCACATACATAACTCCCCAACTTTCACCATATTCGGCAATGAAAGCACACGACGCCACTGACAAGCACACCTGATTACTCGTATTCAGATGCTCATTTCACATGCATGGAAACATGAACGACTCATAAACCTTCACACACTCTCCAAGTGCTTTCTTTTTTTTGCATCGGCGGGACTTACATGAAGATCCCTGCAGCTTTCACCCTCAGCTGAAACCCTGCTGCATGCACTCTCGCACACTTAAGTGCCTCCATAACCTTGTAACAAATACAGAGGGCCACAGAAATTTCTGTGGCTGCCTTTGTGCTTGGGCCCTAATGTTATTCTAATAGTTCAGCTTACACCAGCAAGATGGTCATAACTCTATACGAGTCTGTTCTTCGGGTGTGTGTTAAGGTGGCTGTGTGATGAGACACCTGGGACGAGGCATAAAGAGGCCCATAGCTCCTGTCTGAGTGAGGCAGAGCAAAGAGACCAGAGCTAGTTTACGCATATTTAAGGGGACCATAAAGCCAGCCGGGCCTCCTCCTCCATCTACTTGAAATATGATCTATGCTGAGTATTGTTGCTGTTGTTTTTCCCGACTAGACTTCCATCCTCTCGTGACTCTTCCCTTCCACCACATCCATTCGCAACTATCTCTCCTTTTCACCAGCTTCCTGTCTCTCTGTAAGCACTTCTTCCCTTCCATTGGGTATGGATGGCGGCATGCCACTCTGCCCTTTGAGCAACCTTGTCTGATTAAGGAAAAGAGGTTTTTGTGGCCATGGCATCTGGCAGGGTCAGTCCAAATATGAGAAACAATGCCGTATACATTCTCCAGAACAGAGCAAACAGAGAGAGACGCTCCTACTGGACCTTACTGAAAGAAGCACATGAATGCAAACAGACCCCGGCACTGCAGAGTGGACCCCCTGAATGAGGGGTCCTGTTTGATTTAATCCCAGCACTGCGCTCTGAACCTCACGCACACACAGATTTCACAGGCGTTACTCAGGGCCGCTATTTGCACTGAGGCTATAGCGCAACGCAGAGAGGTAACCCACTGAGGATGCCAAAGGTTTGGATTTTCCCATGATAGCAACCACTCTCACTGGATAGAGGGTGAGTAACCAGGAAGGAATCTGTCCCTTTTCAATGGCCACTGAAAGGGGAGCTGTGAAATTGTCCGAAATTTCTCTGTGTGTAAACAGAGGACCGAGGGAGGGGGAACCCAGGGACCCCGCCTGGGCCAGACCGCTTGTTTCTCTGAACTCTTTCTCTACCTCTCTCTCTCTCTCTCTCTCTCTCTCTCTGTATGTCTTTGCCCCTCCTTCCTTTTTTTCCACTGCACACCCCTGTCTCAAATTAATTTTCAGTCTCTCGGTCCCCCATCCCCACTGTGAACAAGCCTCAAACTGTGAGGACATGGGAGCATTTCTGCACGCTGTTCTCACATGGTAATAATTAGTTTTGAGCATTTCTCATTGACAGACAGATGCCAAATACTTAAATAACAAGCAGACTGCAGACACTGGTTGTCTCCTAAATCAGACTACTGCCCTACGATTGGTGAACAGAAGTGTAAACGTATTACATCCATTCTTGGATCAATCCTTACCTAGCGCGAGGGTACAGACGCATGAATCATCCTCTGTTTTGACTGAATATGACCACACACAGGAATTTGCGTGAACTTTTTTTTTTTTGGCTGGTTGCTAGGTGATGGCTTCAGCTCTTGTGAGAACGCTGTGTGAATGAGGCGGGGGTAACTAATGTCCTCACCCAATGACCACACTCTCAACAGACTGCTCTTGTCCAGTTAAAAAAAACATTATGCTACTTCCTCAATGTAATCAAACACACCGCAATAGGCAGGCTGAAAAGCTCTAATACTCAGCATGTGTCTGATGTTTTCCAATGTGAAAAAAAAAACTAACAATGCAATGGCCCTCAGGGAAAATCACACTAACGTCAGTAAATATTGTTTTGATTTAATTCATTTCATTTAGGATGTTTTTTAATTGATTTATTTTTAAAAAATGAGAGAAATTTGCCAACGGTGGCGTGGTGCCGTGCAATCCAGCGAAGTTTGGTATTGATCGGACACCAAGTAAATATGGAGCCAGTGTTGCTGATACCAATGCCGATACTTTTGACTTCAATGGGAAGCTTTGTGTGTCGTGATTTATGAGATGAATTCTGACAGAATTTAATGATCACTAAATCACTGTGATTTTTACTTTCTACAATAACTAGTTAACACTACATATCACACTTTTCAGTATTTCATGCATTTTGAAACTGTTTTTGTTTTTTGGAGACCTGAAATGTAAACGTGCCCGTGTCTAAAGCACTTTGGATCAACTTATATTTTTTAAATGTGCTACAGGCTATAAATAATATACACCTGACATTCAACCCAACAAGTTCAGGCATTTTTCACAGTCCATGTTTAAGGTATATTTTTTTCTTAAAAATAAAATTAACACTATATACTGAACTTAGGGGCTACGAACAAAGTCCTATCGTGCTAGTATAGATCCAATACCAATAGCAGCATTAGCATTGATGCCCCCACTTTTAGTGCAGGGACCATCAGAGACATTTTTAAGTGAACTAATGTTCATTCATGAATTTATTAATCCAGCACATACGCAGGCAGAAAAACAGACCAACGCACACTTTCCTGAGTACTTACGAGTCTATATATGCTACACTGGTGATCTTCTGCCTGTGTGAGCTCTACTGGGGTTATATTATTTGTCATTGTGTATATAAGGCTGCACCTGGTTCACCACAGGTGCCAGTGTAGTGCAGTTTGGCAGAGGGTGCTTATAGGGGCACAGGTGTAGCACAGCGTCTAATCATGCTTGGTTGACGGGGACGATCACACGGTTTTTAGTGCTCACTCGGGACGCTTGCATGCTGGCACGCTCACAGCTTCAGGACAGCCACACCAGTCATCATGTCATTGCGCAGGTTTTATTTCCAAGCCCCTCCCCCCCAAAAAGCCTGTTTGCTGTATCCATTAATTGCTGGTTTGTGGGAACATCAACCAACAGTGATGACACTGATTCACTGAAGCGCATCAAAAACGTTTCCCACACACCCAGCTGAGTGACTAACTCTGGGTTTGTCACTACATGATCAGATCCATTAATAATATGGTTTCACTAGAAAACAGTGCCTTTCTTTTTACACGGCTGGTCCTACACCGCTCAAAATTGTGCAAAGCTTCCTGGATTTTGTTGTTTTTTTGGTTTGTGTTTGTCTGTTTCTGGTCACTTTTTACGCTTTTTAATGCGCCGTTAATGCTGCATTTCCGGGAAACAGATAAATCCTAAACTGATAGTGAGTGTATTTCACATTTGGGAAAATAAGCTGAATTTTCAATCATTTTAAGTGGAAAATGAGATTTTATGAGATGCTCACCTTTTCAAGACAGCCAAAGAAAGAAGCAGAGAAACAGTGATGAGCATTAATATTCTTTTTTTTGGACAGAATGTCGTCTGCTGACCGAGTTTCGCATATTTGACATAGTATTGTGCTGCCAAAATTTCTTTCCTTAGTGACAAGGTCTGGTTACTCATGCACACAAACCCACACATAACATGCAAAGAAGTAAGAACAACCCCTGTAAGAGGGATAAAAATACTTCCCATGATTGTGGTATATATCTGCTCCAGACCAACACTGTGACAGCTTCCTCATCTATATTCCTTACAGACTTTATGTTTCACTCATTTGCATTAAAACATACATTTGTGTCAGATGAATAACACCACAATCAATCTCTCTGCCAGTGACACACACATCCATTGCTTCTTTAAACTCAGCTATTTACTATCAGACAAAGGGCTTGCTAAATAACCACTAAGCCTCATAATTTGGAGAATAGCACAGCACCTCTTTGCTCTTTTTACTCTCTTTAAATGCATTTAATTCCTTTTAACAGAATAAATATGACAGGGAATACTAGAAATGACTCAAGAATTAGAGCTGTGCTCCAAAGCTAAATCATATTTTAGTGCACTTACAATTCCTCTAAAAGCTTGGGCGATATGGCCGCACAGCAAGAGTGATGGCTTGTGGGACTTTGGGGTAGAAAGAACAGCTTGAGACTGCTTGTTGCAAACCTTTAAACCAACCTGAAACGCCAGATGCTCACACTAAAATGCTTCTTTAAGGTGCCTCCTCCATCTCTTTTTTTTCCTTGCTCAGAAGGCTGAGAAATCCATATTATTGTGTTAAATGTAGCTTCAAAAAGCGAAGGCAACACATTCATTTTAGATTCTGGACACTGAAAGGACCACATTTCCAAGTGAATTCAAAGTCTGCTCATTTATCTGTTTCGGGACAAAAAAAAGACTGAAACCATTTGTAAAATTCCTATTTCACTTTGTCTGCGATCCAGTCCATTTGTTTGTTTTGTCAGCGACAAATTGTCTGGGCTTTGTGCCAGTAATCTTTAATTCTAATGGCTTAACTTGGCTGAAAGTGCAGTATGCAAATTAAAAGATATGCTTCAATCTGTTAAATTCTCAAATTTTCAAGACAGCAGCTGAGATGGTATAACAATTCAGCTTACAGACAAAAAAAAACTAGATTGGGTAATGGTGTCTCTTGGATGAAGCCAACTGCATAACCTTATTCAGTATTTTGGTTGTCTGATTAATATCAATCATATTGTGTGATTTCACCTTTTTCCTTTTAAAGCACAGCCAAAACATCTAAACACCAGTGAGATCCACATTCCTACAGGAGTGCCATGGAGCTCATTTATACATGTTTGCCATTTGTCACTCCATTTGAAAAGAAAAATGAAATGAAAGAGGAGGTCCTTTAAATATTGAACATTTCATGAATATTAATACCAGCATTGTGTTTGTCCTTCGTATTATAAGGATACAGCATTTGGAATGACGTCACCCCGAGGCACCTGTTTATTTTCTTAACTGGGTTAAGTGTCATTTTTTTTAAAATATTAACAGGGTTTGTCGGCATCATTTAAACTCCTGACTCGGTTATTTAATGCTCTGATCATTATACATTTCTTCACTGAGACTGAGGACTAGTGTGGTGGCCACATCACTTTGACTTTAATCCAGACTCCTCCTCTAACTTCCGATATGCTTATTTTCCATGCTCTTATCTGAAGACTTGTTCTCTATAACAACATTTTTTAAAAGGCAGGCATTAAGAGGCTTAGCAGCGGATGTGCTTTAGCAGCCAAAAGGTCACTTTTGCAAATTGGGTTCATTAATCTTCCAGTGTATGGCAGCTCCATTGGGACACTCTTCATACACAGACACAGATTAAAATGGGGAAAGCATTCGTAGATTAGCCCAGAAAAAAAGAAACTCTTGGAATGATAAAGACTCTTGTGACGAAGTTGAGCCTTGGCTCTGTAAAGTCAGATTGCCAGTTTCGCTCAGATCAGAGTGAGAGAGAGAGCCGATGGGAGGGATATATGGAGTCTGGAGTAGAGTTTGACTGAGCTGTGATTATACCATCACAGATGATTATAGTTAGGCATTCCACTGACCCAGTGCATGACAGAATCTCTCACTTTTCTCTCACTCTCAGTCTCTCTTTCTCGTTTTCTCTCCGGGTCTCTGGGTGGGTGCCAGCTCTCCTACAGATGTAAAACACCTGCACAAGCAAGACGAGCTCCAAACACTGTAGGGTATCCAGTGTTCTGCAGAGACCCATTGATTTGGCTGAAATACGAAACAAAAGAATCACTACAACAGCAACAACAAAAACGATAATAGTGGACGGCAGTGTTTCCCAACCTCACCTCATTCAGATAAACCGAACTTTGCCTTCATTGTACAGGATACAGGAAGCCTATTTTTTACACACACATAAAAACACACGTATCTATATCCACATACAAACTCCGGCCAAAAAAACCACCAAAAAAACCTTAAGCATGCATCAAAAAGAACCAAAAACCTGTATGTGTCCCTTAATCAGCATTTCTAAGAAGTCATAACCATTTTCTGGTTAAAGAACTATGGTCTTCAATGGATCTAGGGTGTGACACAGTTCCTGCTGTTTTCACCCACACTGACGTGCAAATGATGTTCATCGCACCAGTCCACAAACCTGCTTACTTCAGCTGAATAGTTGCTAATGCTGCAGTTGCTTGTGAGTAAAGTGAGAATAAGTGCTATCGGAGCATTTCACTACTGATTAGTTTGAGAGTTGGCACGATCATTTCTGCACAAACCAACAGCGAGCAACAGGATCCCTTTAGAAACCAAATCTCACTAATGCACTTTTTTGCTAATTGTGTCTCACTTTTACTGTCACCACAGCTTTAAGGTGTTGCAATTAAAATGATGAGAGGTGTGCTCTACTCAGTTAACATGGTACTAGAAAACACAGGCTCATATTTATTAGAGCAATAAAAAAGTAGGCTGTATTACTGCCTTAGAGTAATTCTACTAATACTATTTTAGACTATGGACTAAGTCAGTGGCCAGCATTGGTATTGCACCAAAGAAGAAGATGGTGCTCACTGATCTCGTAAACCTCACCCAGCTCCATTAAATCTTTACTATATAATAAAAGTGAAGCATATTATCATAATATTGTAATGATCATACTTTTAACATAGTAGCTCAGAGTCTTTGGTTCTTCTGGCATGCTAATTGCTGTCTTGAATCCAACGCTGTCTAGGAAAAGGCAACAAATGACTTTGTAAATTAGATCTAGATCTACTAATAAACTTAATCAAAATTTCATTTATCCATTTAGTTTTGACAAACCATCCTCATAGTCCAGATGGCATTGTGTGTTTTCAGTCTCTGTTCTGCCATCATGATGCTTATTAATAATTCATGTCTCATAAATGACTTATCAGCTCCTTCTCCATCTCTCGGTTGCTTTTCTCTATGTTATGGCTCCATGCACGCTATGGATGGTCTGCACTTCATGAAGCCAATGAAAATGTGCAACCTGTTCTACAGCTATTCCAACTTGCTAATGAATGGTTTGTTTTGATGCTCGTGGTAGTGCTTGTGTTGGAGTGGCTGTGTGTCACGACACCTGGATTTTATGCAAAACCACATTTAAGAAGGTAGCCAAATGCGTTTTCTCTGCAAATAATAAAATGTGGGATTCTGGCATGATAAACTAGTCATCACTCACATAATGAAAATCATTCCCACCTAAACATTGTCATTAAGGAGAACTTTAAAGGGTCTAATGAAACTAAACTCATAAAGACTTCCTGTAATGATCAGAGAGTGCAGATGGGATTGGATGCTGCTCACACCACTGCCGCATACACACAAACACAGATGCGCACACTCGCGTTCAGAATTCGTATATTATATTCAATCCACTGGGTGTGTAATGATGGCCGTTATTAAAGCGGGTAATTGTCTTACAGCGGTGCCGTGTTATTGGATCCGGGGGCCGTTCTGCAGACACAGTCGGAGGCAACTGGATGTAAAGTCGCTGAGCAGTGAAATAGGGAGCAGGGCTGAGCAGACACACAGAAGATGGTATCAGCATCAAAGGGAGATGCTAGCATTGTGCTGTCTGACCCTTCTGAATGGCACTCAGCCCACCTGTTATCCTATCCCCCCTGGGACTCTCACTAACTCTGTCCCCTTCCCTCCTGGAACTAGACGCTCAGTTTACTAGGAAATCTCATGAAAACCCAGCAGAGTGAGATTCAACCATCAAAGATATCAGGCACAGATCCATTGTACCATGGAAAAAATTGGGCCATGTGATTGCAGGCTTATTCCATGCAGAGGTTTGTAACAGATCATACCCACATAAGGGCAAAAATACTAATAAAATATAAAAAAAAGTATTTTTTTTCCTTGTTATTAAAAAGCAAAGGTTCTTATGCACAGTGGAATAAAAATGTTGAGGATATCTCAAGAATAAATCTCAGTGCTTTAATCACTGTTTTTATCTCCTGTCCATTGAAACATTAGGTTGATGCCATTATTTGTAATCCACTCTGTAATAGTTACCCCTGTTTTTCATGCCTGCCTTTACAGTTTTTTTCTGCTATTTTCACACTCTATAACAACAATTACTCCGAACATTCATTTATTCAAAACAATACCATGTCAGCAAAAAAAGAAAAAAAGTGTCATTTCATTCATGAAAGAAAAATACACTGTCATTACAAAAGAACTCGAATAATAATACGTTCATGAGGTGTCCTTAAATGCAGTACGACATTCTCCAAGGGCTCTGTGAAAAATGATTGAATACAATCATTCTGAAACAGCGCAAAAAGGAAGGAGAAGACAAATGAAACCAAAAGCAACATAATAAATAAAACTATTATATTAAATACACTGCAGCAATTTATAAGCAGGGTTTGAAAAAAACATGACATTTAATGTAGCCTAAAAGTTTATATTCTATTAAAAATTCTATATTAAATTCTGTTGCAGTGATTTATCAAAACACGCAAAAATATACATGGAAATGTAATATGGGAGGCAGACCACCTTTATTCTTCAGCGCAGTCTGAACTCTCTTAGGTAGTTTTCTAGTAATTTCTTTAGGTAGTCTTTAGGAATTTCTTGAAGGACATTCAAAGCGTTTTTCTATGAAGGTATTTTGTTTTACTGCATTTGCGGTGTGTTTGTGATCACTGTCATGCTGAAAAATAAAACTGCTGTCAACCAGATGCTTTCCAGATTATATTGCATGGTCAATAAAAATCTGACAGTACTCATAATGTTCAGAATTCCAACAACTTTGACAGAATTCTCAACACCAGAGCCTCCAATGTGTGGTGCAGATGGCTGTAGACACTGTTGCATCATATGTTGATGACAATTTGGATTTATAACTCTACATAAAGAGAGTAAAGACCTCTTGCCACTGATTTTCAGTCCAGTTCCTGAATACTTTGCAATACGTCAGGCTGGAACAACTGAAGGGCTCGATCCATCTCTCAGCTCCCGTGTCAGCTCTGTGTTGGAGCTTTTCTTATTCATTACTTTCAGATGCTGTTCATCTGCTGTAGATAGTTTTTGACCTAATAACTTTTTACAAATCATTGTGTTGGAACAAAGATACTATTTTATGACTGGCAAACTATGTTAGCTTTGCTATTTTTCATTGATTTAACTAATGAAATTGGAACAAATGATGTTTTTGTGATGGGCTGCGAGTAACAAAGTGCCTACAGAGACAAACAGATTCTTTGCTAACGTGTGTGTCATGTTAGACACAACGCTAGTTATTTCCTTAGGTTAGATGCCCGTTTATGCTTAAATGAAATGCTTCTCCTAGTAAACAAACAAGGTGTGGATTTATGAGCACACTGATATCTGAGATGTACTGAAGCCATGTTTAATGCAAGATTGCTTATTTCATTGAATTCATGTTATGGGTCAGTGTAAAAGTAAACTTGGTTAGAAATGTGTTCAAGTTTAGCTGTTATTCGTGGGATTAACAGTAGAGTCAGCCAGTTCTCACATTAGATTATTTATATAATGTTACACTGCACCATGAGTGTATTTGAGACGTAATTCTAGGGCTGTACCATATGACCAAAATATAAGACGTTTCTCGTCCCGATAACGATATATGCTACAAAATAGTGCTTTTTCTGTGAATCTCGGATAACTAGACTTGTGTGAAGTCTTTTCAGCTGGTGTACCTGGAGTCGAGTGTTTTGACCGATGCATGAAACGATATATTTTTAGATGTAAGTTGTAACAGCCGCCATCTTCTTTGCGAGTATTTATTACATGGCGTACTTGGGGGAAATTTTTACTAGTTCTTCTGTTCGGAGTTACCTGGTTCTGCCTCATTTTCACCGTCTATGCTGGAATTCTCTGTGCCCCGATGAAAAAATATTGCCATAAACGGTGTATTTTGCGACACCACGAAACAAACGATAGCGTATTATTTGAAACGATAGATGTTTTCATTTCATCATATCGCACAGCCCTATGTAATTCTATTATATAAAAATATTGTTGTTGTAATGATGTAGCTCCACTTTGTGTGGACACCACAGCGCATTTGTTTAAGGGCACTGCTGTGATGACAAAGATTATGAATTGTAACGTGTTGCTGAGATGTCAGTGGTTGTTTGGAGTTAAAAGAAACAAAACAAAAGGAAATGATTTTGGGGAGGGGGTAGTTCTAATTTAACCATCAAGGACCTTGACACAAATCAGCAGTAACATTTAGAAGCGGCCTTTTATTACCTCTTTGGTTCAACAACAACAAACCCATCCTCCTTCACAGTGCCGCTGAACTCTCATTTAACGCTGGCCCCACAAACAACATTAATCCAGTTCCTGCCCAGCTGTGCACAGTGTGAGGTGAAGCTGGCAAGAGAAGAAGGAGGTGGACAGTCCCAATACCCTGTGGTCTGTACTTTAGCCAGCCAGCTGGTGTCATTGGATCCTTCCTGACTTGGACCGCAGAGGTGATTTCTCAGTAGAGGCCATGGAATTAGCATCTTAAACACAGTTTACTGGAGTCATTTTATCAGCAAGGCACTTTCACATGCAGGTAATTTGTTCTGGGAACTGTTCTCCAAAATCACAAACCAATACATTTGCACGAGGAAATCCTACCTGTAGCTATATCTAACTGCTCTAATCAGGTGCATCATTCAACTTCTAAAGGTAAGAGATAACAAGACATCGGTACAAAGTCTGACCAAGTCACATTTTAACTTTGGGGCAGTAAGCTATTATGGTTGTCTCTGCATGTCCGGTAGACACTTTTGAACCACCGCTTTTCCTGATGTGAAAGCTTCTACGTTAAATTAAGTCAATACGAGAAACAACAATGAACAACATTGAAATTTTAGAATCTGTATCCAGCAAAAAGGGTGAGTGCAGAAGAAACACTGTGTGGGTCAGCTGTGTGAGCTCATGAAGTTAAGTATGAACTGTATTAAAACTGCATGCTGTTTTTTTGTTAAAGCACAGTGGCACACTCCTTCTAGTGCTTACATAGCTATTGGAAAAGCCGAGCTATTTCCTCCCTTGCAAGACCAAAGGCAGCCAGGACAGAATAAACAGGCCTTTCAGCCCATCCTGTGGGGAATGTATTCCTTTTACCAACTACCACATGGATTTTAACATAAGAAGGTCAAAGCTGGGATTTTCTTTTGCACAAATAACCAAGAGAAGGTGGTTTATTTATTTATCGCTGTCTTAATATATGCAAAGTCATAATTAAGACAGAGAAGGGAGGGAAAGAAACAGAGGATGAGGGAGGGTGTTAGTGTTAAGAATAGCTATCTGGAGTCAGTAAGGAGGTGGTGTACATATCTCTATTTAAGGGATATTCGATATTCAATTAAAAAAATAGAGTACGCGCTGTCGGAGTTAATTCGGATTCACATGAATTATCCCCAGTCTACATGCACTGATGGAGCCTATGTGTGCACTATTGAGTTTTCAGGGATCTGTGTGATTTGTCTGCAAAGTGTCTTCCCATCTATTCCATTCACCTCAGTCACATCCTTCACATCAACCCCTCGTCTCTTGTCTCATGAAAGGCAGTCCATTACTGAATATTAGCAGTGGAGTGAGGCAGCGAGATAAGGGAGGCTGCTGATCAAACACACAGACAAATCGCCAGTGACAGAAACACACATTTGTTGCTCAGCGTTTAGCTTTGATCTCTGACTCTGCCAAAAGCCAAAAAGAAGCAAATCTCAGCCTTTGAACTAAGGCTGTTCAGATGAGGTATCTCTCTCTCTCCCTCTTATGGAGATCGGTACACTCCACACATCATTTGCAATCATGCTGCACAACTGATACTGCCTACATATTCAGCAGACCATTGAAGAGATGGTACAGGGAGGAGCAGGATATCCACATCACTGACATAGAACATGACACTGGAGATGTTGATGCTTATTATTTGGGACTTTGGGCCTCTGGTGGGCTGACTGAGGCCCATTACAGTGAAACGATTGTTCAAGGTTTAACAGCAGCATCCTTATAAAACCTTCATACGCCTCTAAATCACTGTCAAGTCGGCATGAGTATCAACAAGTTGTGACTGGAGCACTGACTTGCGATTATGTTTCAATTTTGTGCACACGGGCAGAGCGCAGACCCACACGTAAAGCTCCGATTAGCCTCGACTGCGAATCTTCCGATCTCTGATCTGCTCTGATATCGCATTTTATTTTGTTTGTATCCTTGCGATCATCAGCAAACACGTGCGCAAACATATTCACACACAGGGGAGAGTGAGATTGTTTTTGCAGCATAGAAATAACAGATAAGTGGCTGTTGTGTGTCTAAGCTGTCAGCCATGGATCATCTCATTTCCTGACCGGGCCGGCCCAGGCCCCCTGTGTGTTATTACAAACAGCCCAGATCATGTGACAGGGGAGGGAGATTACTGGAGAAACTAATTGAGGCTGTTCTGTGTGTTCTCTGATGGAGAACAGTGGGGTAACTGTTTGCCCAGGCGGCCTGATACTCGACCCTCCTACGTCCCCTGCAACCACAAAATGGCTATTACAAACAAAGACCCTGTCAAAGCCAACAGACCTGGCCAGCCTGTAGTGAACAAGATCGCTCCTTTGAAGCTTGGGGATTCCCCTTATCATGAAGAAAATGTATGGGCATGGGACCAGTTGTGCATCCACACACCTGGCTCAGCACACTATTTTACTAAACAGGTAGCATGCTCCTCATTAACCCCATAGAATTACCAGGAAGGACCTTGCTATATGTGTTTTATATGATATACACTGGAGGGTGAAGTCAGCCTTGAATACTCCACTCTTAGCTTCATCCTTTCCCCGATACCTTGGCCCAGCTGCATTATTTATGGCACATCTTGCACTGGCCGTTGTGTACAAGACCTGGCCGGGTTGTATCATCGGCCTTGGCACAGTACTCAGTGGTATTGGTACCTACAGTACAACAGAGCTAGAAAAAAAAAGAGGCCACTGGCAGCAACCAGCGCCCACTACTTCACACGCAAGAAAAACTGTCAGTTAGCATTTGCTTTGAGCAGACCAGTATGGCTGTCAGGCAGAGCTATTATTGTGATACAGCCCTGGGTCAGGCTGGAGCTCCAGGGTGAAACAAAGTCATCTTGTGTCATCACTTTCAGCTCTGCTTTTCCATAGATCAGCATGCTGTAAGGCTTTAACAAAGATAGAGTCACACATACAGCTATATCTCTTTTGACAGGTGATAGACATGGCAAATGCATTACAAGGAAGGCAATCAAATGATCTTATACGACAGGCGTGCTTAAACTGAATAATGGTGAAAGTGTTATATTATCTAAAAAAAAAAAATTAAACTGTCAAAGCGGTGAAAACATCAATCAGCGCCAGATACAAAACAGACATTTGTGATTCTGGCCTTTAGCCTTGAGTTGAAGTGACAGGCAACCATATGCGCAATCTGTTGATCACAATCTGTGATTCAGATCAGATCATTGGCCAGATTGCTCGCTCCTAAATGCATACATACAAGAAAACTGTTCCATAATTACTAAGAAGCATGCAAGGAATGCAAGAACAAGTCTCACACAGAAACCCCTGAAACCAATTGCATAAACAGCCACACGCATACCAACACCTATACCTACGCTTTCACTAGAGAAGTTCCAGGCACTGGCTGGTAAAGGAGAAAGTGGAGGGGGAGGGGCTGCAGTATTGTATTTCTACTAAGTATATATTGCCTGCGTTTTATGTGCAGTCGGCCCCAGGCATGCCCCAGTTCTAGCCTAGTGCCAGTGCCAAGGAGAGCCCAGGCGCCAACGATGGCTGTACAGGGCTGATAGCACTTTTACAAGTGGGAATCTGAGAGCCACTGTGCTTTTAAAGCTTGGCTACTTGTGCTGCATCTCAAATGACATCCTCTTGCCACAAATAAAGCAATAATCTTGACCACTTTTGTGTCATGTGTAATGCACTATGTGAAAGTAGAAGTAGAAGTAGAAGAGTAGAAATAATAAATGATGCCCAGGTCAGGAGTGGCATTATTTTCTGGGCAGCTGACCGGTGAATGTTGGCCTCGTAGCCAGAGAAAAACACAGTCAAGATGTCAGGTTGCATGGGAATCCTAGCTTTAACTTAATAGCTTGCAATCAGTGGCTGCTTGAATTAAGTGCTTCAGGATGCACTTAGGCTCAAATTGTACTGATAAAAGTTGAACCAAAGTGAAAAGTGAACTGAACTGCAAGTTGTGCAGAGTTTTCTTAACTCTATAACCCACAATAGTAGCATTTTTTGTGAACGCTGTTTTCTCCTGTGAACCAGAGTTTTTGCACAACTTGGTCTGAAGTTGAAATACCTGCAAGTTTATTCATCTGGTGATTTCTTGGACTATTTAAAAATCATTTGAAAAATTATCCTTGCAACATATGGAAATTATCTAATGACAAATTATCTACTAAGTTGGATCCTGCCTCTACCATGCTGGTATGCCCTGGATCATTTCTCATCCCATCATGCTAGTGCAAGTTAATCATGGTTTTATTTGTCTAAATAAGTATTTTTTCAAAACTCTGCAGACAGATGTTTTTCAGCAAAGTCTAATCTGGCCTCCCTGTTCTTGTCATAAACCTTCTGTATGTATATTCACAAAGTAGTCTCTTGATTGTAGACTTTGACAACCATCAAGAGTCTTAACCAAAAAAAGGTTTGCAGTTATTGTACTTATTTGTTATTGAACGTTTTATATACTGGCCCTGCACTATGGCTTTTCGGGCCTTTTTGAGCTGGCCGGTGCATTCCTTCTTTTTAAGAATATGCCAGATAATTTGATTTAGTTTGGTTTGTAAGTCTAATGATGTTCTTCTTCAATACCATCGGAATCTCTTTGGAGCTGACAAAGTTGACAGTGCCAAAATACAGGTTCAACACTTGTATTCTACTTCAGATATTTTAAGTTCTTTTTTTTTCCAGGCAAAATGAAGCAGCGGGCCTCACCTCACTTGTCAGTCAAGTCTGATTACAAATGAGCTTCTGAAAATACTTATAAAAATGGCTGTAATTCCCAAATATTGAATTCAGGACTCTTGTTAAACTCCTTCAATCACATTAAGTGGTTGCCTCTGTAGGGTTGCACAGAGGCAAAATTACAGTAAAAAAGTGTCCTTTTCTAGGCTAAAAAAGGATCAGCACTGGTTGTCTAGCTCAAACCACAGTTGTTTTAATATTTTTTCAACAGATAGAATTTCATTAAAAACTTGAAAGCAGAAGCAATTAGATAATGTAAGAAGACGAAATTGTACTCATGATGCAAACCCTGAACCTAACCTATAAAGGGTTGAATGAGATGTGATTAAGAATCCTTACCTTAAATTTGGCAATTTCTTGTTTGAGATTATGTTGTCAGGCAGCTCCAGACAACGTCCAACATCGAACGTTCAGCAGAATTCAGAGGCTTTGTTTGTTCACATTCAAACTTTTTGCAAAACACGGAGAACTCGGCAGATTCTCCAACTTGCAACTGCACACACTTCCTGAAAAAACACAGTGAGCAATGCTATTTTGACACACAGCACGTTGAAAAAGATCTTCTCCTGAGGGATCAACAAACAGGAATAGAGACAATGGTCCTGAAGTGCATAAGAATATGACCTCAAATGTGTTGCTGAACAACTATAAAGGAGTAATGAGATTTTACAGTTAAATCAGTTATATTTATAATTAAGAAACTGTTCTAAAATCATCAGTGTCTGCCTATGCCTAGTTCTTATATATTCAGGACTCTCTCTGGTTAATTATAGCCTAATTAAAAATCAGTCCATTTACCATGCCATACTATTAATGCACTGTAGACCTCTGGATATTTATACCTGGGGTTTTTTTTTTGGTATATACAAAAAAACAGGTATAAATATACAGCAGATGTTCGGGTTAAACAAACAAGCCAGCCTTAAGCGTTCTGATAATTTTAGTATGATAATAACTTGCGTACACATATTACATTTGGTTTTGTGTGATACACACCTGCTTCAGCTAAAAGTCCATATTTAGTCAGAGATATTCAGAATTACATCAGAGCTACGACTTAGCTGTGACACTGAGATGAGATCTAGTGCTCAGTGAGCAGCTAATATTCTTTGCTCACGTTGACTCTCCAGCACCCAGAGCTGATGATGATTATCCAAGTTGAAAGATCCAGATTCAGTGAACCGAGTAACTGTATCTGAAACATAAAGCCATGCCCATAACCGATGACTAATAAACCACAGTTTGTCTACAACACTAAAACAAATTATAATGGCTGAACTCTCCTACATTCACACACTACAATACTTCTTCACACACAGAAGTTACTTGCAGACACTTATTACCATTTCAACTTAACATTCAGTTGTTGCACTTGATCACATCAAGTCATAGAGGCCACTGTCATACCTAAACTTTAGGATTTGCTGCTATATTTTTGTAGAGTTGTTCTTTCTTACCCTCTTGCATGCAGCAGGAAAAAAAATTGGATTCAAACATTTTTGCACTACTGGAAACACTCCAGTGTGTTTTAAGGGAGAGAGATACCTGGATCCGGAGGCAGCACAAATGATGCCCACTTCCTGGTGGTGAATGCAGTATTACCCGTGCTATTTGCCAATTGGCACAAACCAATATTGCACAGACGTTGCAGGAGCTGGCCTGTTAAAGACCAGCTAATGTCCCACGCAACAGCATCAGACATTTGCAAATTCACCATTGCCAGGTAATGTCTAAAACATTTCAGGGCTCCAGTGCATTTCTGAAAATGCCTCGAGTAATAGTCCTCCCTTCTCAACCTAAGTCTCCCAACCTTAATACAAATCTTAAATATCCTGACTATGAGTCACTAGCTCAAAAAGTACTGTAAGGACATCTTTTATGTGCTTAATAAGAACAGAAATGTTAAGATCATGTGCCTAGTTTGCTGCAAAGACTTAGTCTTGGTCTATAATGTGGGGAGAATAATGGGCAATTTGGTGCTTAAGGGCACTTATCTGTTTGGTGTAACTTTTTACAAGAAACATACAAACACCAAGCCTTTGTGTCACCCACTATTAAAGCAGGCCTGGATCTTGCCTGCCATGCTACATATTTCCATTTGTTTGTGTGATACATACCACCTGATATCCTATTAGTTGCAAATCATAGTTTAGAGGTGCTAGCTAGTAAGTGGCAGGTATCTCTGAGATTATCTTTTAAATAATCCCTGACATAATCACACCTTATAAACAACTTTGCTATGTGGAAACTTAAAACCCTTATTTGTTGCAGCCCATATGGACCAGCTATAAGATTTCTACATGCTGAAGAAGAGCAGTAACAGCAGGAGTCAACATCTGCACATTTACTCTCTTGAAGAGCAGCACAGCCAGCACACACACAGAGACTGCCTCCAAAAAATGCTGGGCCTCTAAAAACACTGATTGATTACAAGTAATGCTATATTTAATGCTAATAAATAAAAGCAAGACTAAAATATTCAATTAGTAAAGTTCATTTTCACTAACACACATTGTAACATCTTCACAAAACGCCTCACCGTCTAAGTCTAGACCAGGGGTCAGCAACCTTTAAGACCCAAAGAGCCATTTGGACCCGGTTTCCATGCAAAAGAAAACACTGGGAGCCGAAAATACTTTTTGACATCTAAAATGAAGCTAACACTGTACACAGCATTGTTTTTTACTTTTTGTTTACCTTTGTGTGAACAACTAAGGTGTGTTGCTTATGAAATCCATGAAGTGCTATAGAGGATCATATTTTATTTATGCAATTAACACATTTTGAACTCTTGAAGAAATATAGAGGCGGACGCACCTGAGCGGCACCCGCAATCGCGCCTCGCCGCCTTAACGTCTGTGCTATCTGTGATGTTGTGTTGGTGTGTGTCGGGCTGTGAGCTGAAAAGCTACAGCCAGCTGTATGCGTACAGCAACCGTGTGTGAAAAGTGGTCAATAAAGAGATGCTAAAAAGCGTGTTCATGGAAACATCGTCGGGTCTGCCGTGATATGTTTACAATGGGACTTCTGCTCCTGAACCTCTCCGCACAGCGTCTGCAAATCGGGGCTGTACGAAGTCACTTTCATCTTTACGCAGGACTGTAAGCTGTCATCTGTGAGGCGTGAGCGGTGTTTGTTTTTAACATAGTTCACGGTTGAGAATAGCTGCTGACATAATGTGGATCCGAAGATCCATAATTGGCCTACCTGGGGTTGAAAGTCTCGATAAATGCACAGGGTTAGGGTTAGAACTAACATAAATAAAATACACTTCAGCTAAATGCTTCTAATTTATTTTCCCAAACCACACGGAGCCGCATTATAAGGACTAAAGAGCCGCATGCGGCTCCGGAGCCGCAGGTTGCCAACCCCTGGTCTAGTCATTAAATAAAGAGTTTATTTTCATGTTGTTAATCTGCTCATACAGCACAGTTATACCACAAGAGTACACAAGAACATGTAAATAGCATAACGAATCTCTAACTGAAAATTTAATACACAAACTCACTGGCAGGCTTTGTCTCAGTGCCCTGCAGCGAGTCAGAAACTATGCAAATGAGGGAAAATCTCCAATGGATTAAACAGAAGTAGCAACCACTTTTACCAACCAAAACACTCAGTAATTTATTTACTTATGGCTTTGCTCTGAGTTGAATAGTCGAACACCTTTGCACTCTCTGAGAGACACAGCAGTCTGTTGCTTCTGACCTCTGTGTTTTGAGCAGTGGGTCGCCCACCTAATCACATATGAAAAACAAATTGTTTTTCTTGTTCTTTACATGTTATTCACACTATGCTTTTATGCTTAAATAGAGTAAACTCCAGGAACAGCGAGGGAATAACCAAACATGACACCCAAAGTTTCTCTTACACACAGAGATTTATATAGAAAGTAAAAATAGAGTACTTGAAATAAATGCTTTCGTATGCGATCTCCCCTACATGTTTATCACCATGTGCTGAAGGGTTGTCTCTCAGCAGCGTCAGATGGTTTTAGCACCACTTAAGTCATCGATCCATTAGCCCCTCCATTTAAACCTTCACACCTAATTGGTAATTCAAATAATACGATTTAAGAGGCTCAAAAGACACACGCACCTGCATCAGGGGTAGTGTTACGCTCTTATTGCGACGTTAATGCACCGCTCCTGGTTTAACCCCTAACTATTATTCCCTGAAGCACTTTCATTATCCTACTGATGTTATATGAACTCAGTTGCTTGTTTTCTTTTTTTTTTACACATATTGGACATATTAAAGTCAACATGTTCACAGATTTGGTAAATGAGTGAAAGAAGCATTTAGAGCAAATTCGCAGGTACACTTCTGACTCATTACGCAATTAATGTTGTCATTGGCCATTCAGCGCTGCCGTAAATAATAATCACACCTCATTATGAACAATATTATGTTGAAGCTACTTAGCATGCTGTGGTGTACTGAAGTGAATTTGTTTATTTACAGCTGGCTGGCTTTTGATTACTCAACATTTGACAAGAACAAATTTACAGTCATGCCAATTTTCTTTGAAACCATCCGGCGTGCTAAAGACAACAGGGCTTTGATGGATTCTCTCAGGGGACTGATCATGTCAGCCAGATAACAGAACACTAGTTAAAAGACACATACCACTTCTTTTGAACACATTTGATTAGGTTCGTAAATTACTTGCATTCCTGGTGGAGTTGCCTTCAGGATATGGAACAACTTGACATGCAAATATGTCACATTGTGATTCTATCTTTGTGTGCGCTAACAGTGACGTGTGCATCCCCCTTGCAGTTTACTTTTAGAAGGTCTGGCATCACTTCCAAATACATAAGTGTCCTATAATGCTGACAAATAATCTGCAGTGAAGTGAAGGCAAAGCTTGCTGCTGTAATGGAAGAATCATACAGCCTTGATGTATTATGACCAAATAGCATATGAATCAGGCAGGGAAATAGAGAGCGAATTAGCATCGGGACAGGTCTCCTCCCCCAGCCTTCCGCTAGCCTCCCATCATTCATTATGATGATCAATGGCTGCTCTTTATGCCCTGACTTGATATTTCAGACTCATGTGAGGTGTGGATCATTAGGGAAAGCTTTTACCATTAATAAACAGACGTTGTTTACATGACTAATACTCCACGAGGCAATGAGGTTGAAGCATTTAGAGCAGGACATTCATCTTCCCCACACCAGTAAATATCACCCAGATGCTATTGATATTTACTGTGTTATAGAGAAAATGGCTGAAGTGGACAAACTTCATCATGTAGGGAGGGAAAAACAGAAGGAAAAAGTGGAAGAAAAGTTTTCAACTTTAACAGCAGAATAACAAAATGGATAAAAAGGCCATATGTGCAGGTTCTTTAGTTTGAATCAAACTGAAATATGGCACAAAAGCAAAACCTCAGACAATACGAGACAATAGAGTATCGGAGTATGTTTGAAAAAAAAAAGGGGTGATTTGGGTTGGTCTGTTTTCTCAGGGAGTTATTCTTTGCTGTTCTTATCAGACCAACTAATATCCAACCAGTGGTAAACATGCTGTAGCACTGTCAGGTGTACCAGGCGATAAGGCAAACTCTCAAGTCGAGTCATGAGCGGCCACACACGTAAACACAATCACGCTCGGATAAGCATGTATGCTCACCATATCATTATCCATTGTCACTCCTAAAATTTGATCAACAACCTCACATGAAAGGGTAATAATTCAAGGAAAACAGGGAAGTAGTAGATATCATTTTCCAAAAGTTGTTACGATAATGGATGGAAACAGATTCAGTTCCAGATCTCAACCAACTTAAAGACCTTGGAAGATCAAACGCAGCTGTGTTCATTGTCTTTCACTATTACAGTCATATCGCCAACACCATCATCACAACACAAACAATGAGTCATTGCTCCAGCTGATTTGCAAACACTACTAAAAGGATTCGGGTAAGACTGCCGATGTTGATGACGTCGCTTCTTCGGTTCTCTACGTGCTCGTCAACATGTCCACATTCACACAAACTACACCATATGCTAAGTGACACTGATGCTAATTAGAAGCTCTTGGTGAAAGGTTAGTTTAAGCAGAAGCATCTGTTGACCTTTTTCAAACATCATAGCATACCAACAAATGCTGAGTGTCAGTAAACAATATTAACATGTCATGGTGGCAACATGGTGTCCTCCTAATGACAGGCCAACACAGCAGGCAGAAAAAGGAAGCACCACATATAATGTGTTACATGTACGACAAGCAAAGCATGTTCATACTCTATTGTGGTAGTCCAGTCATACACACATCAGCGCTGCCATGTCAGCTATGTTGTTCCTGTCAGGGGAAGAGACCTCGGAGAGTCCCACGGTACCACGGGACATATATATCTCTTCTGTGCTTGTAACCGTGTTATATTGCAATTATGTCCTTGTTCATGCTGCAATAGATCAGGATACAGGGGAGTGTGTGGGATAGTCACTAAGGTGAAGGGAGGTGTGTTGGGTCACAGTGTGAAGTTCCCTGTAAGGACAGGTATATTTCCTTGTATTCCTGTAACAGCTGGCAGAACACAGACACAGTTATTTTCCACCAACGCATTGAAATCGTTGATGACTGATGGCAGAAGACAGTGTTCTTCAACCCAATGGATTATCGAGATTAGCTTTTAGGTCTGCCTCCACGCGTTAGACCTAACCAGAAAAAGAGAGTGGCTTAACTTGTCATCCCTTTAGAGAACGATGTAATTAATGGGCTCTGATGAGCAGCTCAATCTCCACAGACAGGAAGAGATTGCCCTGGTTTTTGAGGCGAGGTGCAGTGTGTGTGTGTGTGTGTGTGTGTGTGTGTGTGTGTGTGTGTGTGTGTGTGTGTGTGTGTGTGTGTGTGTGTGTGTGTGTGTGTGTGTGTGCGTGTCTGTGGGACAGATGAGGAGAAGTAGAAAGAAAAAGAGAGAAAGAGGCGTACCTGGCAAATATGTACGCCATCCCTCTTGCTCACTCGTCCTTGAAAACAACCTTCTTGGCTTTCCTCTCATTTCTTGGAATTCTTATCAGCTTTGGTTGTTATTTTATTAACGTAAACTGCAAAACTGTAGTTGAAACTGAATTGGAAAAATCCACAACCTTACAAGTACCATTAGAAATCATTTTCACATATATTTGCCAAATCTGTTGATTCGTTAGAGTGATACAGAGGAATGGAGCAGAGCTCATGTTAGGACTCCAGCGGTGCCGGTGAACGGTGCAGCACTTCTTCCTGTCTCCCCTGAGGATAACTATTTGAATCAGATTATGTGCGTTATTTCTGTCTCTAGTGACGTGAGCTCTCGGCATCACAGGAAAAGCTTTCGCACACGCGAACAGCTTTTTCTCCTGAGTGGTATATTTTGAAACAGCAATAGTGATGGGGCGCTAAAAGAATTCATAATGCATGGTTGCACAATACATACATCATATTCTACGTCACCATCGCAATATGCATACACTGAAGAACTATTTTTTGACCTGGGAAAATTGCAGACTGTATGCCTGCTTTCGGGAATGACTAAGACAGTTAATGAGGAACTAAAACTATTACATGAAACCTTTTATTATTGTTGTTGTTGTACACCCTGTTTAAGCATTGATAAATAAATGATACATAAAAAAGATGAGCTGATTCTTGTGTAAACCCTAGACTAAGTGTTAAACTGTAATGTAAAGCAGCAAGTATTATTTCTACTGCAAAAAGCTTTTTAAAAAATTGGTATAATAAAACAAAAATAAGTTTAGGATATTTAGTATGCTCCCACAAATGATGAAATAATGAAAACTGCTGAAAGCGTGTTCCCTGGATTATCTAGAAATAATTGTGCCACTGTTTCTGGAAAGAGATGTTGAATTTTTAAATACTACACTAAGTGCTGTGAGCAATTAAAAAGAAATGTAATTCACCTCCTTTTCACCTACTGCATGCTATAATTAGAGGCATCTCAGCATGACCCCAAAAAGAGAAATCAGTAGTTATGGGAAATAAGTGGATGGATAATATGTAGGTTTTATTAATAACATTATTTCAACTAAATAATATGTGTTTATATTGTCTGTTTTCCATAGCAATCCTAATTTTTGCCATTTTCTATTTGTCCTCTGCGATTTCACGCAGAAAATGTTGCAGAGTCCGTCTGGCTATCCAGAATCCAATCTCCTGATGACATCATTAACCCAACCTCATTTGAAATTTAAAGAGGCTGGGTGGACCATTCCCCCTAGTAATCAGTCAATACTGAGACTGTGGGAGCACTTAGTGGGAGACACAGATGGAAAAGCACAATAAAAAAAAGCCTGCTTGCAGGACCTGACTTAAAGTCAGATCAAGCAAACAAGCCAATGCTTCCAGTTAGAGGGAGGGTTTAGACTAACCTATGTCACGTCTGATCACAAACTCAAAGCTTTTATGCATTTCTGCTCGGGTACGTTCCACAAAGCACAAACAAACCCTTATATCCTGTGACAGTAACACAGATTCTGAAGCGTGTTAACAAAGTAGCAAAAAGGCCACTGTCACGTCACACTGAATCTGGGACAGACATCCAAATAGGTAACAGACCATGAAAGAGTTGCTGGAATGAACTAATCTACACTAAACTGTGTAAACACCTCATATTTACTGAGGTGTCTAGCTAAAGCATGTACACTTGCATTTCATATTTATATCTATCTGAAGGAAATTCAAGCGGGAAGCTGGTGGACAGATCACCAGCAAACTGAGACATGGACATGGGAGGAATATTGGCTCAGTTTGAGCTTAGTGCTGTCCCTTTTTGATTGCATTCACAAAATGCATCTGCCACTCCGACTGCATAAAACAAAGGTGGCATAGTTGGCGTTTCACTATGTAGCGGGGGTTATTTTTTATATTTATGGTTTTGTTTGTCTAAGTGGATGGAGCGCATTAACCAATAGAAAGGTCAGACCTGTGTAATAACTCACACTAAAAGCAGACAGACAGGAGCACACTTCACTGCTGAGCCCTGTGGTTTTAATTCATTAACAGAAATTTTAAAAGGGACAAGCTCATGCCCTTGGTTTAGAACATTTAAATGATACTGAACTATATGATTCAGTTTGTAACTTTAGCGTCGCTTTTTCCTATTTTAGTTTATTTAAGAATTCAAACAGATATGGACCTTCCCAATGCTGACATTAGGCTCATATACTTTTAAATTCCAAATATTTTCAGTAATTACCACTATGGTATTGCTGCATTGACACTATCATACTGCAGTTAAGGCATCTAAATGTATATAAAGCAGTAAATATTAAATTCCCAGCCTCTCACTGGCTCCCTCACTCTCTTCAGATTTCTTCTCTTTTACCATCAGAAGATGCATTCTAGTGCCTGCTGTCTGCTCACTAACATCCAGCTGCACACAGAGCTGCCAACAAAATTGGAAATTAAGTGAAAAAAGGACAGAGTGTAAAGAGTGGCTCAGTGAGAGGAGCTGAGCAGCACGTGCACCTTCAAAGCCCAAAAACCACAAAATACAACTTGTGAAATCAAAGGTCCACGCGACAGTACCGAGCACTAGTGATGAAAGAACATTTTACATTCGTTTCAAGATCTGCCGACTGAACAAATGCCCCGGCTGATATAGTTTCTGCATCTCTGATTAGTGTCCTAGTTCTACGACTTGTTAAAATACACGAGCACCTTTATAATGGTTCGGCGGCTTGCAGATCACTCTGGGGCATTTCGTTTCTTTTTCACCTTAGTCGTCGCCGTTTTACTGAATTTCTGACATTGCTATTTCTGTTTTTCCCGGCTTGCAGTTACCTTCTAATCTTTGCTCACCCCGAGTACACCCTCGCTCCAGTTTGAATTTGTAAAACAATATGAAGCAACAACAGGTGTACATAGATACTTTGTATGAGATGCTGATTTTGGCTCGATTTACGGGCTTTACTTCTGTGAAAGTACAACTTTTTATTAGTTGAGCACCGTCTTTGGGATCTTCTTTTTCATCCTCTCTGAGAGTTAATATTAGAAACCGAGATATGGGGAGATATGGGGGGACGCTTCCTATAAGAACAACAGGAACTATATATGCACTTAATATTCTCTTTCTAATAAACTCGCCATATTAAGTTAGAAATATAAACATACAATCGATTGCAGGTTATCTGCTGTTGAATATAAAAGGCAAAAAAGCAAGGCATTACAGCCATCTTAACCCTCCTCAAGTATGACATCATCCTGTCTGGGAGTGAGGGACGTAATGGACCTTCAGATGTCTTTAAACACTAAGAAAATACAGTATCCACGAATAATCAGTCCCTCTATCCTGCAATGCAGTCTTCACCTTGTTACAAGCACACACCGTACAACGTGAAGCTGCAGGGTCATGTTTCCTTTATTTACAATACTGTTACAGCGCTGTGATTTTGACCCATGTAACTGTTGCTTTTTCTCGCTGGCAATACTGACGCCACCTACAATTCTCTTCTGTCGATAGTCCAGACACGTCTACATTGTCGACTGGAGCATGGACCCTAACTTTTACGGGTGAGTGACTGTGTTTTGTTTGCGTTTCTAACAGTTTTAATTTTAGGCAACAAAAATATGTATTTTTGATGTAAACAAAAAGTGATTGTTCAATCAACAGATGATGCTGTGCGCTAAAATTAATCATTTTTGCAGCGAAATAATGAGCGCTTTCAGAAGAAGCTTCACTAAAGCTGTTATAATGCAGCACGCTGAAGTCCTTCAGTTACCCTTCATTCACATGCATACCACACTCAAACTATGAATTTCACTTTGCTAGGATTTTTGGATCGTTACCAAATGTGCCTTGTGATATTGTTTATGACACACAAACGCACATACACACACACACACACAGACTGTAATCATTAGTCATTCTGTCATAAAAGCAATGTCAGCATGAACAATAAACATGGCTCATCCAAAACAAGGCTTTTGTCTATCTAAAAGAAATTGTGTTGGCAGGCAGAGCCTCTAACGAGGCAATAACCAAATAGGCCACACACACATACACTATACTATATGTAATATGGCAGAACACGACTCCTTTACGCCTGTCTGATTATGGTAAGCAAGAAAGTTGCGAGAAATTAGCCTACGCACCAGACCCTCTGAAGCTAAAATGAAATAAGGAGTTGTAGGACACGGGCAAAGGGGGATGGGTAGATGAAGCACAATGGATCCCAGTTAAAGATAGAGATGTGGCTGGATTATGAGGGGAAGGTGATAAGGAGCACAAACAATGTGCTAGTCAATATCAGTGTTGGCTGACTCTTCCATACAGGGATGACAAGGTGTAGTGCTACAGAAAAAAAATGTTATGGTCAGGTGGTCCACATTGCTCAACCATAAAATCCTAACTTGGGGAAATATGGACATTTCACACACCTATGAACAGTACTGAAGTATCCCCTGCCCTGATGTTCACACACAAAAATACAGAGACAGCTCAGCCGGAGACCAGATGGTTCAAAATTCTCTCACACACATACAAACACATGCTGGTGCGCATACACATGCCCGGTGACTGGTAAGCTTGGGATGCTGGGTTTTACAAGTCTAGACGCCATGCAAGCGGCAGGCTGGTTCCAACAGCAGACGAGCATCCCGATGCATAATTAACAGGCTGGTTTGGCACCTGACAGTCTCAGAGGTCACAGTGTCCTCTCCATTAGCCAGGCGCCAATCAGCCTTTCACCTGAGCACGTCCTTGTCCCAACAGCAGATTGCCCAGAGGACATCAGTCACATTATACAGCCCAATCAGAGGCTCAGACTCACACAAAGGCCAGAACAGAGACAGCTAGAGATAGAGTACAAGGTGATGTCTCCCAAATGAAGCTGAGCTGCCACTCAGGTTAGATGGTGTACAAGACGAAACACACCCCGCACAAGGATACGACCTTCCACACGTTGAAGCTTTTCTACGATGGCAACAGAACAAAAACAAGAGCCGACTGATGGACGCAAGCTGATTCAACCGTACTTACGGTCCCTGTGGCAATCAAATTGTTTTTCCTCAATGCTTGATACATTTGTATGTCTATTAAACTGGATTTGCTGCAGTAATCCCACTGATGGGTGGAAATGTGTTTCTTTTAAATGCCAGTCCCTTGCAGGTCAGAATAATTGTGTTTCTGAAAATGCCACAGCAGGTGTCACCGGCTTTAATTTATCTCGGACATTCTGTGGCATTTTGTGGAGACGTGTTGAATAAGTTTTGCTATATCAATAAAAAAATAAAAGATTAAGTGAACTTTTGTTTGAGGACCGACCCACCAACCTCTGCCTGCAACCAAGCGATAAGATTTAAAGCACAAACCAACAGCTCTGTCATCACAGTCATATTAGCTCTGCTGCAGTAATACTAAATACTTAAGTCAGCAATACCTTTGGTCTGATGGAAGTTCTAAAGCTACTTCAGACCGCTCACCAAACAAACCATTTATTCCCCACTCAGATGGCAACTCTAAATCTCTGGGCTCCCATTGACCTGGAACTGGGCCTCAACACAATACTGAAAGACTCCTTTGAGAGGGCCAGTACGGCAAGCAGGAGTAGGAGGGGTCTGAGGGCAAGGAAGCCAGGCTGGGGCATTACAAGTTGAGGGTCCCTTAGCTCCTGTTTCCCAGCTTAGAGTGATAGGCGCAGGGAGATGAAAGACCCTCAAGCTCTGTGAATTGAGCTCTAGACAGGTCTCACAAAACTAGATGTGCTAACAGAGGGCCTCCTTCAAAACTTCAGAATGCCTCCTTTCAATTGGCAGGCCTATTGTCTTTCTTTAGAAAGGCAGTGTTTGACTTCTGGAGGACAATGCGGTGGATACATGGATTTGCTGTGGCTCAGTTGAAGGCTTTATCTGGGAGGGTTGAAGCTATAATGAGATTACAAATTCAACTTTGTCCTCTTCATGCAGTAGCTTTGGCTTAGAGTTTAAGTGATGTAACCACAGAAGAAACAAACAAGATGTCAATATTCGGTTAACGGCTCAGCTTTTAATACCGAGGTGCTTTTTTTTTTTTTAATCAAGAAGACAAATTGGTAAAGGTGCTGCTTGTTGAAGTTGCTTCTGCACTCCAAGTTAATATGGCTATATATTTGATGTTAAAAATGTATCTGTTGACTTAGGCAGGATTAGGAACATGTTCAAATCAAATGCTGGATTTCCAGTGGCATTGGAAACCATCTTTCCAGACACTTATAAACAAGGTAGGAAGTCACTGTGTTGACGGTTTACTTTAACATTCATTGTTAAACCGTGAATGGTATGTAACAAGAAGCATGATTACTATGTTGTGCAGAGGTTAAAGTCTTTCTAACGATCTTTTTTTATTTGTTAGTTTGTTATTTTTTGCGATGCTGTGATGTGCACTGCTTAATGCAACCCTATCGATCCTTTTCTGATCACACCTTTAACTGAAATTTTCATGGTCAGGTTATGGTTGAAGGAAAACTAGTTTTGTGTAGTAGTAAAGGTTGGTAAAATTAGTTTTCCACTGTGGTAAACTGCGGCTGCTTAAGTTTGCTGAAAAAATGCTGTGCTAAGCAGTCTTAATGTAGAAACATGTCATGTTTCGCTGCTTAGTTGCCATTTATATTTACACCCACCAAACCAACATTTTCACACACAAAAATGACAAAAATGGAGTTGAAAACTATCTGAAGCATATGTGTTAAATTTCACAATAAATGTGCAAAACAGACGCGAAACACTGATTATTGCGTGCTTAAGCACAGGCGCACAAGTGCAAAGCTTGTTGCCACCTTCTTATCTTTCTGCGACTACTTATTGATCAATGCAGCAGTCAGTATTACATTTTTTCTAACCTACATACACGCCAAGAAAAGACCAAAACATACAAACCGTTAATGGAAAGCAGGAGTCAGCGGACCAAAGTTTTAAAGCTCAGCAGAATCAGTTGTGTCCCATTCTATACTCGGTGATGACTCTGATGCACAAGTTTGTCGTTTGCCACTCAACAGGAGAGATTTAACTGCTTCACTGTTTTTATTTTGGCTTTGCTGGAAAGAAAAATCAAAATCTTTATGTTGTCTGATTTCTACACCTTCCTGTGAATGTAGACACGATCAATTTGCCTTTGAAGGCTTGTGTAATCCAGAGCTCGTCTTTCAGTGAGGACAGCTAAATCGCTAAGAGCACAATGTGGCATTATGTATCCACACTTTTGTGGTAGCTGACAAATCCATTCTAGACCTGTCAGTAGCCACATAAGCAAAATCATCTCTCTGCGTAACAAAGGAGAGTGGACATACACAGCCCCTCTGGCCTCTCTTGCCTAGTTTCCCTTTTGGTTTCCCAGCCGAGAGGACAGAGAGCTCAGCCCACACTTCCACCCTACTTGTCTGCCTATGTGGAGGTTTTGTGTTTAGTTTGAAAGTGACTTTAATCCTCTAACAAGTCTGAAAGCAGTTGGCCGGTCAGTCTTGGTCATGTGTCTACTTCTTTGATGATGCAGATGTGGATTTAGGCTAAGAGCCCCATTAAGTGGGTAGGAGTTAAGACATTTTTTCACATGCACGCCACCCGTGCAGACCTTACATGGTAGAGCTATGAATTTAAGAACCCATTGGAAGTGTGTCTAATATCTGATTAAGCTTGATTTACACCAAACCTGCATTCTGATTCTTGCACACTCTACTGAGGTTGGACCAAACAGAGCATTTTAAGTACTGAAAACATGAGACAGCAACTGTCTCCTGTGTTGGCAGCTTCAGATAATGTCCTGACCTAATTCTTCTGACATGTCCGGAGTTTGGATTGCAAAAATGGCTAACAAGGGATTGTTTAGGGGCAAGGACAGGCTCTGCTATAAAACAATTATTATGCCGTCAGCAAGTTAAAATGCTATTCTGATCTTTTGATGGAGTGCTGGCTGTCAGGCAGACATGCTCAGTGTCTATAACGCGTGGAGATTTTTCTCTTACAGTTCAGGAGCTCATTTAAGTTGAATGAACCAAATCTTCACTTATTCATATATTCTATTAGTTCCAGTGGACTGTGTAATTAATCTTGAAGGGAATAATGAAGGGATTTGTCACTGGGTAACAACCAGAGATCTACTGGAAGAGAAACCATGCCGACAAAACCATTACACATCCACAAGTGATCCAAACTATACATTTCAAAACACTTTCTCATCTGTGCAACGTTGTGATGGGGAAAAATATTCTTTTGGGGACATTATTCATGGTAATCGATTCATCTAAAATATTACCTACTACCTAAAACAATGTCTCAGCTTAATACATCATTGAGTGTACCACTCAGCGTTTCCACCCAGTCTGGCTTACAGCAAGCACTCACTGGATTTCGTTGACCAGTCAACAAGAGAAGCAAGTTTCAAGTCACATATCTGAAAGGACAAGTGAGAGAACAGCAAAATCTAGACCAGACAGGGAAGTTCATATAAAGTGCATACTTCCTGTGAGGGATGTGTCAATAGGCAAAACCTTAGCTAATACCCCCTAGTGCTGTGAAAGTCCAAGTGCCTGAGACACAACTTTAAAGTTAACTGTACAGATTAAACAAATCTAATCTGTACAAATCCTATGCTAAATAATAAATAATATGCTATTTATGCTGATAAAACCTCTGAAGAAAAAGAGATATTTCACACCAGTGGTGAAACACATTATGAATGAAAGCCAAATGGATTGTTAACATGACCTTACTCTACATCCTTACAATGTTTTATCAGAACCTTTTGCGCTATCATGTTATAGACACACACACACGCATGTAAATGGCACTAAAAACATGTCTGCCTTGGCGGAAGGTAATTAAAGTCAAACCAAGAGGCTTAAAGACCATTATTTTAAAAGCTCTTAGAACTGTGTAATGTTTTGTGTAATGTTGTTTTTCTAAGCTCCTACCAACTAAACTTTTAATCTGTCTTCAATAAATGTTCGAATTATTTGTCATTATTTTTAGACAGTAGCCTCATGTGAAAAGTCATCCAGGGTCCGTGTAACATTTGATATGAATGTTATTGAATTTTAAATTCAATAACAATACACAGGAAAATACTGAATATAATTTTAAATACCATTTGAAAAACAAATACAAAAATAAGAGGCTTAGAACAATGCTGATTCATGCAAGTGTATTCAGCTACAGGCCCTGATTATTTTCTGTGGACTGGCTCCACAATTCATTGCTGATTAACTAGAGTTTGGGTAAGTCACCACTATTTCTGTTTAATTGTTGGTAAACGTCTGTCAGCTTCAATCTGGGACTTTACAAGAACAATTTTTACAGAGAAATAATTGTTTTCCTGGTAAATTAACACTTAATGTTGCAGATATGCAGGAAGGCTTGCTGCCTAGTTCCAACACAAACATTACCATTATACTGGATTTTTATAAATTTCATGATAATTTAACAGACAGCGCCTGCATAAGGTGGTTGTGGCAGTAATGATGAACCCGACCACATATTTCACTCTTTCAAACACTTTTCTTTATTCAACACACCTCGGCTGTAGCTTTTCAGATGCCAGCCACACATACACAATAACAAAAACTCCTCAGGTCCCAGCACGTTTAATAGAGGAGGCGTGATGAGCTGGTCGAGCTCAGGTGTGTCTGCCACCCCCGCAGCTGCGCCACGAACCACGCCCTGCCAGAGTCCAATCCAATCTAATCCCACTTTATTTATAAAGCACTTTAAAAACAACATGGTTGGCCAAAGTACTTTCCAAAGACAGTGACAGTGGTTAAATCGGGTAATAGCTGTGGTTAACATTGGCATGTGCATTTCCCCAGGTAACATTTATAACTATTTAAATACTTAAATGTTGTTGAAATGGGAGCTTTACTAATCTCACAAAAATCCATCATCAAGATCAGCATGTCAGTCTTTAAGATGCTCTGAGAAGTTTGCTATGCTACTGCTCATTTGTTCAGCTGCTAGTGAGGGGAGGGGCTGTGTTCCTACCAGTCTCTATGCACTGCTGTTAACTTTTGTCTCTCCTGGAGGGCAGTGTTGATATCAGTACTGCGACAAATGAGTGTCTAATCCAGGCAACGTTATTTATCATACTAAAAAAGTACTGATTCTTGTCTCATCCCAAGTAGACACTGTGAAGCATCAGCTACACAATAAATTGTTTGCATCCCACAAATAATTGTAATAAAAACTGCACATGTGTATTTAAATCGTATCGCTCATGCGCTAACAGCAACAAATATGTTTAAATTCAAAAACAAAATCTGAAAAAATATTTGCTTACACCACATTGGTGAGTTACTTATTCACCTGAGTCTTGTTTATCAGTAACCATACTCAAGCGAGCGCCTATTCTGGCCTAAAAACAGAGTGCCCATTGCTAAAAAGCGGTCTCTGTTGGCCGTGTTTTGTTACAAACTAGCACCAGCGCCTGCATCTCACCAGCTAACAGCTACATTTTGGCTCTGTGTCACGACTGTGGAGCTCCTCATTTTTTCCTTTGTGCATCGGTGTGTGGCTGTATGTGTGGCTCTACTGAAAATATGTTGTGTCACAGGATCGCCTCCTGGGCCAGGGCTTTATTTACTGACCGGGTTTGGTGTGTAGTGGGAACACAGCCGCCACAGATCACTACACGACCTTAATTATGTTATCAGTCAACTCCGGGTGTAAATATCCTAGAGAACATATTGGGCCCAGTGGAAAATGTGCACGCATCACAAACACACATCCAGACACAGCAACTCACAAACTCTGTCAAACGCATCCACTGCTCTAGTTGCCATTAATTGCAATCTTTTTCTGGCTTCTGACTGATGTGTGAGATCAATATGCCCAAGGAGTTAGAGTGCGGTTCTCATTTACAATCTGAGCACCATACCAGGTTTCAAGCAAAGGAGAGGGGAGGGCAACAAAAGAAATTCAGAAGTAAGACAGACACTGGGTGAAGATGAGGGGAAGATATAGAAAAAAAACTGGGAGTTCAATCATTGAACAAAGTAGCAGCTTCTCGAGGACTGCTCTAGGCAGAGCTGTTCTGTCACAGATTTATCACACATACAGTAGATGCACGCTCTCGCACACACGCACAGAAACATCTTGACATACTTGGGTATGAGTAGGACCATCAGAGTCAGTGTTGTTTATCCATAGTGAATGTATGAAATATGGAGCGTGGCTGTGTCAGGCCCTCCCTGGAGCAATAGAGCCCATGTCTGCGGGATAAATAAATGTCCTGTGCCAGAGAGAGTTCAGGTTTGTTTTCAAAGGACGTTCCACCCAGCACTGTTGTTTTGGCTCTGAGGACCTGCCTGGACCCATGCTGCAATAATAACTCACTCTTGAGATAACTTTCAATATTTTCACCTCTGCCGTCGAATAGCAAACGAACGAGAGGGCCAAGTATAAGGTATCGTGGGGTGGGAGACGCGTCGCTGCTTTGGAAGTCGAGAATTCAGACCCCATTTTAATTAAATACAAGTCATTCAGAGTTTATTTCCGAAGCCGATCAGCAAACTGTACTCCGTAGCTTAATGAGAAAAATGCGCCCATTTCATATGCTGCACGTTACAAAACGCATCATTGACTGCTGGTACCCGACACACACTCGCACGCCCTCTCAGTGAAGCTGTATCTGGAAACAGCGTGCTTTGTTTTCGTCTTAATGACGCATATATTTGTCTCAGTAGTGTGTCGCTATGAGCTGTAGCCAGTATTTTAGTGTCACTGGCCTCACTGCAGTGACTAAGTAATTACTATGTGTGTGACCCTCTCCCATCCTGTGCTGTCCTGCCTAATTGTGGTTGTCACCACGACTTCCATTTAGCTCCAGATAAGAAACTGTTGGATGCCGGTACATGCAGACTTAAGACCCTTTTCAGAGAGGGCACATCAGGAAGATAAATGTGTTTACTAATACCTCTTTCACAGCCTCCATTCAGGCTGTTCAGTGCCCGCTGGCTGGTGACTCATTCTCATCAGCATAGAAGAGGCAGAGGTGTGATATTCCAGTGGTGTGTATAGCTTGTATTAAAAGGCAAGAGACATGTTTAAGGAACACAATTTTGCATAAATTTACGAAGCTATAAAAAAGATTGTGCTGATCGTGCCATTGGATCACTGATCTGACAATATAAACAGCAGTGACAAAAAATGATAGGCAGTGAGCCCTCTATCTCTTCATCATGAGGAAGGTCTAACAGCAAAATGTACCATTAAACCTTGTGGTTATATAAAGAGCCTTACATAAAGAGCCTGGAGCTAGCTAAAAATACAGAATTCAGCGGTCTTAACCCTATATATGGACTGCCAGTGAATTATTCAATACAAGTGAAGTCTGACGAGAAAAAAAAAAACATACACAAATTTACGCAACAACTCAACTCAAGTGCCTCGCCTGCCTGCCTGCTGAGATTTGAGGTCACTACTGTAAAGTGGTTTGAGCAAAGTTTGCAGCTGTAGTTTTTAGGAGGCAGTAAAAGGCGGGGAGAGGTGAAACAGACTGGAGATAAGCAGAAAGTCTGGCTGTAAAAAAGAGATAAAAGACAGATTCATGTGTTGCTTTCATTTTTCTGTTTGCTTCACTTTGCTCTCGGTAAATTTTAGCATTGGTGGCTGTCTGTGATTCTGCTGATATGATGACCCCGTTCAACCCACCGAAAGTCATGATTTATACTTTTGTGTTAAACCTGTGTCGTATGCCATAACCACACACCCTCCTGAAAGTTTATGCCATAACCTGCTGTGCACCTCCCTCCAAATGCAACTGCATGACGCCTCTGACGCAGCCGCTCAGGTACAAAGGCTGGCAGTGGCTGCTTGCTGAAGCTACGTGATAGGCTCTACATAGGTTCAGTACAGAGGTATAAAATAAGCTTTATAACCCTGCTGTTGTGTGGAACAGTGATGTATAGCCTACATGTTCAACTTTAAACTTTCACTCTGGTCTTCCGATGGGGATTTATCAGTGTATATGCAGCTTTAGACTGCCCGTCTACCTGCAGAGAGTGTCTGTTGGCAGATGGGGGAAGTGTCAAAAATGGGTGGTTCAAGTGGTCTCTAAGCTGGTCTTGTTTGTGAAGTTGTAGCATATGAATCAAGTGATTAAAACAATGTAAAGTGTTGACTGCAACCACTCTCTGTGCTGTCCTTACAATGTTATTTAATCTTTAATGGGGGGGTTAGGTTTGGGTTGGGGTTTTTTGGCACTTCTCCCATTCCTGGTAAACGCAGCAGTTCCTTTCCCTTAGCGGTCTATTTGTCAACCAATCAGCATTCAACTGACCCACAGCATCATTCACACCGAGCACCAAGCAGTTAAGCGTTTGAAAGACTGCAGGGGAGCACGTAGCATAAATGAAGCATAAAACAGAAGAGGATAGTTCTACGTGTGACTGTTCACACCTGACATTAGAATGCAATTCGGCCTTTGTCTTGAGTAGATTTTGTGATACCTCCTTTCTCTATATGCAAAAAACATAAAAGATTGGCAAAGATAAAGCACAATGTATCTGTCTTCCATTTTAATTGATGTGAAAGCATTTTTGGGGGGGTACTCCATGTGTTGCTTGTTTTCACACTTTGATATGATAATATTGCCAGATGAATGGGGCTTAAGCGGCTGTCATTTGAGTAGGCGGTGCTTCAGTGTGACCACGGATTATAAAATGTTTCAAGGGGCATGTTTAAATAAACAGACTGTTTAAATAAAAAGACAGACAGTAGGCCCAAAGAATGTCGATCAAGACTTGTGATCAACCTTCTTGGGTGGTTGAAGTTGTGAATAGGCAGAATTTTATTTTAATTTGAAGAATTCTTATTTTAGCCACCCACCTGTATTTATGGGGGGACTTGCCAACACACTCTTGCATAACTGGTTTAAATTACTGAGATTCAGTTTATTAAGAAATTCTAGTTAACTTTTCCAAAAGAGAATATTACAGGTATCGTAGGAGGCAGGGCACATCCTGCACAGACTGCCAGTCTATCACAGGGCTAACTACTAACAGTCTTCTTCTTTTTGCTGCTCCTCCTAGGGGTCATCACTTTCATCTTTGTTTTAACCTTTATGCTTTTAACCCATTTATGCAGCGTTCCAGATACCATGGAACTTGGATGTCAGTTCCAGCAGTGTATTCCAGAAAGAACAAGGAAAAACAGGATTTGTTTCGGTTCTTAGCATGGTTTAGCCATTTATGTATCAGCAATACAGGATAATACTTCTTTTTTGTGCTTTTCTTTTTTCTTTTTTTTTTTGATCAGCCATAAACAGAAAATACATAACAGTGGCAGCACAGATTAAAAGTGAACAGATTTACTACTGTTTACATTCAGTGCTGCCACCTTGGACTGCTGACTTCAGGTATGTTGTTCTGTTGTTCTGTTCTAATTTTCCAAGTGGGAAATCCGAATTGAGGGGGTGATCCACAAAAGAGATTTTGACTGGGAATTCAGAATTTCCCACTTGCAACTTATTCAGGAACGCATCATCCAAGTCCCTATTCTCCTCCAAATTACTGCCTTTCCTCCTCTCTTGCTGCCTTCTAACACGCCTTCCTCTTTCATTGTCTTCGGCCAGCAGCACAGTTTCCACCAGTAACCACTAGGCCTATCCAGTGTGGAAATCTAATTCTTTATGATCCCTGTGTTTCATTTGGCCAAGACTTTATTCCAGATGCCCATCCTGAAGCATGCCTCTCCACTTACCAGCACCAAGCGTACACACTTGATTGCAAGCCTGGAGCATAAATAAGTGTCTGTATCGTCCATCCATTCTTTTTTGCTTATTCCAATTCAGGGTTTGAGGCATCATATTTTATTTATTTAATTATTAGAGGAGAAAACAATCTAGCCATATGTCACAAACACAATTTCCAAATGTGGCCTGAGCAGTCACACCTGTACTTTGAGTTTGATCAGATCACCCAGGACGCATGTTAATGCCAGGTGTGAACACTGCTGAAGTAACTGCTTGACCTTGCTGCACTGGGAAAGAATTCATGAGCTGTAGGTGTTTTCTCAGCAGGAGCTTTCTTTTATGCAAACATGAAGCTCTGCTCAGAGGTCACAATGCCACACAATAATAGTGGCTCATAAATATATACAGATTCAGTACCAGCACACGTTGCATATTTATCTGAATGTGTGAAGACTTACAAAAGGCACACAAAGGTTTATTTCCCACAGTTTCGCAAATTTAAGCATAATGTACAATATTAACCACAGAAACAAAGCATCAAAACACAGCTGAGGAACCCTGATTGAAAATTTTCTTAGACTCAGACATACAGAACATCATATAATCGAAATAAAATAGAATTATGTTGTTGATATTGATATTTTACAAAGTCCAAACCTGACCATTTGGCAATGTAAATGATTAATATACTAACACAAATATATATGTAGCAATTTTCTCTTCCTGTCTTTCAACTTTTCTGACTCATACAGACACACAGTATTATCTCTGAGCAACCCTCCCCACGCCTGGTTCTTGTTTCTCAAGCATAAAGAGTACTACCCTTGTTATTCTTCCTGAGCTGGTGTCACTGAGTACAGCCAAAAACACCAAATCCCAACCAGGAAGTCCAAACACAAAACAGAAAACAAATCTATCACCACACAGTTTGGATAACATCTCGGACTATTGTTGTGTATGGCTTTGAGTTTTTGTGAATACTAGCTGACCCTGGATCTGTGTCCCATACCCAGAGGGGGGCTGATGGATGGGATGAGTGGTAGACCACTTGGCCAAACTTGAAAGCCTTCTTGCTTGGTCCCTGGTGGGTCTGTTTGTCACCACTCAAAACACTCTTTTTGACTCTGTTTGGATGTACAGTATGATTGTGTGTGTGTGTGTGTGTGTGTGTGTGTGTGTGTGTGTGTGTGTGTGTGTGTGTGTGTGTGTGTGTGTATGAGTGAGTGCACGCTAAGCTCCTGGCATGAGTTCCTTAGAACCAAAGACTGTGGATATAGAGAGATCCTTTTGATCTGGTTTGTGGTGATGCAAATGAAACATCCGAGGGAGAGTCTGGAAAAAAACAGAAATGGTTCCTTGTCTTGATGTGAGTGGATTCAGGTAATGTTTGGATGATCTTTATAACAAGAAATAACCTTTTGATCTAGTACATGTCACTGCTGGCTTTAGTAGCGCGTGTTCATGAAGTGCACAAACGAGCTGAAAACCGCCCGTTGCAGCATAAAACTATCTTAAGGCACAAGATACTTCTGGAGAAAGAAGAAAAATATTTTGGGAACATTTTAGGAACTATAATGGTTAGCAGAGCGGGCAATCCACTGAAAATTTCCATCTGGATCTCATCACAGGGAGGCAAGAGAGTGCCTTGCTCTTGCTGCGGTGACTAACTCACCACACATGCACTCACACACGTGCACACGCGATGACTCATCTAAGGAGGGAAAAGGAAGTGGTACACATATATGTAAAACTAACCTAAAATTAATTTTTGCATTCTAAAACCATACTTAAAAGTCAATATAGCCATAGATGTTACTCTGAGGGGCATGGTGCCTCTCATATAGTGTGTGGCTGTTGATCTAGAGCATGTAAGGGGCTCACAGGTGCTTCATTCATGCTTTCATTATACAAAATTAGGGTTTAGGTCTTTGCTATCTGTTTTATTTTAATATTTTCTCTAGTTGTCATTGTTATTAAATTTACTAAAACAAAGGAGCTTAAGGCTGAATTAAGATGCTTTTATTCCTTCTCTTTATCTCTTTAGCATATTTATTCCTAACTTTATCGTCATTAAAGATTTTTGGAATATGTTCGTTTTGGCAAAGATTTACAACACCAATTTCAAAAAAGTATGGGATGCTGAGTAAAATGTAGATAAAGACAAAATGCAATGTTTTGTAAATCTCATTAAGCCATAATTTATTCACAACAGAACATAGAAACCATATCAAGTGATTAAACTGAGAAAATACAATACTTTAAAAAAAGAAATGGGGTCATTTTGAGGAGCAACATATCTCAAAAAGTGGTACGGCCATGTTGTGTAGGAACTCCTCTTCTTTTAACAACAGTAAACATCTGGAAACTGAGGAAACCAGTTCCTGGAGTTTTGGGAGAGGAATGTTGTCCCAGTCTTGTCTGATATAGGATTCTAGCTGCTCAGCAGTCCTGGGTCTTATTTGTTGTATCTTTTGTTCCATGATGCCCAAATTTTTTTAGTTGGTGAAAGCTCTGGACTGCACAGAGGCTAGTTCAACACTCAGACCCTTGCGCTATTAAACCATGCTGTTGTTAGTTGTTAGATGTGGTATAGAGTTTAGCATTGTTTTGCTGAAGTCTGCAAAGCCTTTCCCTGAAAAAGATGTCTGAACAGGAGCATATGTTGCTTTAAACCAGGGGTGGGGGAACTCCAGGCCTCAAGGGCCGGTGTCCTGCAGGCTTTAGATGTGTCGTTGAGCCAACACAGCTAATTTATATGGCTAAATTACCTCCTCAACATGTCATGAAGTTCTCCAGAGGCTGGGTAATGAACTAATCGTTCGATTCAGGTGTGTTGACCCAGGGTGAGATCTGAAACCTGCAGGACAGGCCCTTGAGGCCCGTAGTTCCCTGGAGTTCCCCTGCTTTTAAACCCTGCATATACCTTTGGTGCCTTCCCAGATGTGCAAGCTTCTAGCTCCATAGACAATAATGGACCCCAACTATTTCTTGATCTAGTTTACATATGCCTTCTTCTTTGCATGGTGGACCTTTTAACTGCATTTGTGGATGGCATGGTGAACCATGTTCACGGGCAATGATTTTTAGGAGCATTCCTGAGCCTTTGCAGTCATGTCCATGACAGAGTCGTGTCAGTATTTAATGCAGTACCCTCCTGAGGGCCTGAAGTGCACAGGCGTCCAATGTAGATTTTCAGCACTGTCCTATGCATTGTAACGTGGGTTGTAATCAGTGGTTGAGAGGAGGCAGCAGAAACACTTAGCAGGACAGTCAAAAACTCACAACCACATTTGTAATGGGAATTCCACAGTGCTTGTCCTTTAATACACACTATCTTCACCAACCTTACAAGGCTTGGTTGAACGGCTGCTGTCTTATCATACATGAAGCGCAGTGTTCCTACAACCTGTAACGTTACCTTGAGTTAGCAAGGTGAAGATTTAAGGTCCGTCTCAGTCCATACCTTCACTTGCAAGCATGTTTCTCCCATGCTCTAACAGAAGGCAGTGACACACACTTGTGACATCACTTAGCATTAACTGAGGTTTTCGTAAAGAGACTGTGGAACTGTAGATAGTATTATACTGCTAGCAGGCCCCTATGTAACTGCAGGAGCAAACAGCATTATAAGAAAGGGTAACGAAGTAGCATTACAGGAGTGGGTTCAAAGGGCAGCACTAACTGCCATCTAACACATCTTGATAAGTATAGATCAAAAAAGCCGAACTAGGTAGAGATCTTGGGGTTGCAGCCACCCACGTGCATAGAAAATGAGGAAGTGCAGAGAAGGAGACATGAATTGATGTATAAGGCCAAAAAAGGACAGATAAGCATGTTAAAGGAAGGAGGAGATGTTTTGATCAAAACTGTGTATGAAGGGTACAGAAACACAGAGCACTAAATAACAGGGAAAGTAGGCGCTAAATGAGGACCTCTGAAAAAGTATTAATGTAACAGATCGAGGGACTCCCCTTCGAATCTGCAGGAGGCTTTTGCGCTGTGATGTTCCCCCTTGTACATGGGATAATAAAGAAGCTGTTGAAATGAAGAAGTCTGTCTCGAGTCGTGTGTTTTCACCAGGTCAGAATCAAAGGATCGGGAGCGGCAGCTGGCCAACGACAAGACACCACGCAGTTGTGACTGTTACGGCGTACAGAGATTTCTTCAGATTTTCTTCAGAATCTTTTCATGATGTTATGTGCTACAAATGAGATATTCAATGTCTTCTCAATTCTCAAAGCTTCAACATTGTTCCACAATTTGTAAATATACTTTTTGCTGATTGGTGAACCTCTAATCTTACTTCTGACAAACTCTGCCTCTCCAAGATGGTCTTTTTACACCCAATCCTGTCACACTCAATTTGTACTTACTAGACATACATTTGTCCAACAAAAATCACAAGAAGTTTTGTTTCTTTAGGTTTACCAAAACGCAGCTTTTAAATGAAACATAGACACAATTGCATATTCATTTGTGCTCATTTACAGCATGCAAAATACACAGAGAAAGTGACTAAATATAGATTCCACTGTACAATCCTCTGTGATCTCTAAAAGAAATACTCCTGCCTACTCAGAAGGTGGAGGCTGCAGCAGAGAGGGGTACTTGGTATAAGTTAACATTTATCAGGAAGAAATTAAAGAACAGAGAACAAGACAGGTGGAAAACATCGACTGTGTTTGCTCTTTACCAAAGCCACTTGACTTCAAACAGCGCATTCTTCTCTCCTTTTTTTTATAGAAAGCCCTTAGAGGAAAATAAGAAGGGAGATAGTGGGGAAACATTGAAGTGAACTCGCAAAGAAGACAGAGTTCTTGTAATATGTAAGAGGCTGTGAGGTAGGCTTGAGAAGGAGTTGTGGGCTGTCTGATCAGCACTGTACTTTCCTTACAACATTATAATCACATATATCATGAAAGGACTTTTTCCCACTCATTTCCTGCCTAGCTATAATTAGAACTGCACTCTCTCTCTAGCAGCTACCACCAACTTTGGAAACCCTCTGCCTTGAGCTGACACAGACGCTTTTCTGGGTTCAGATTTAGAACTTCCTCTTTATGGAGCCACCCAGTTGAGGCGATTCTGGTGAACTTCACATCATCCCTGTTTTCAACTCTCATTATGAGAGTAAGAGAAACACTCAGCTAACAACCACATGGTTACAGTCACACAGACCTGATCCAGTAGCCCTTCTCGATCGCTCATAATCACACACACACACACACACACACGCTCGGGACAGCTCACCAGTTGAAAAATCAACTGTATGCACTTCATTAGAGCAAATTCCCATAGTATGACTCTACATGTGTGTATATGCATGTGCGTGGAAACATCAAGCAAAGTGTGTGTGTGTGTGTGTGTGTGTGTGTGTGTGTGCGTGAGCGAGAGAGAGAGAGAGAGAGAGGGGGGTGGAGTTGAGGCTTTTCTATAGAGCAAAAGCAAACAGTCCATAAAGAGGCCCTGCCACTCTCCCATTTCAATGTAAATGAGTCTGACTCTGTTAGGGGGTTAAAGAACTCTCTAGGGACCTGGCGACTACCACCGCTGGGGTCACACATGCACATCTATGCACACACACACGGGCAGGGAAAAACACACAGTACACAATTTACAAACACGCACTAAGACACACAAATTGTGAGGCGAGAGGCCCAGATAAAGAGCTCAGAGAGCCTGTCAGAGTGTCAGCTCCCATTAGGCCAAAGGCTGTTGTGTGTGTGTGCAGGCAGGCGTACTGCTTTTTACATTTCGCTCAGCGCGCACACCCTCTTTTTCTCACACACACATCCTCTCAGAGCCGCCCCGCCTGGCTGACATGCTGTTTCAGACAAGACACACAAAAGACAACGGAACCCGCCTGAAAAGACAAACATCTCCTACATTTCCTACATCACACACAGCAGGGGGGAAAAAGAGAGGAAACAAAACAAGCTTTAAACGTTTTTAGATGAGCAGAAGTGGTGCTGGGGGAAAAAATGTGGAAGCTTTCAAGGATTCCCTACATAATTAACCTCTAGCGTGCAAGAAAGGAAGACGCGCGGTGTAAGTTTCCAGTTTCGAGGCATCACGGAGCAGGATTTGTTTGGCAGTGTAAACTGTGAAGTCATGCATTATTGTACAGTAACTGAGTAGGGGGTGGGAGGGAGGGGGTGGGTGAACACATCAAAGAAAGAGCTGAATGACTTTAAAACTTCGGTGACCTGCACAATTAGTGCAGCGCTCTCTTTAACTGCCTGCGACGAGCTAGTGTGCAGGGCAGGATGGGGCTGTTAGGACAAAAACAGAGAGGACAGGAGGGCTGATTGCCTCCTACAGAGCCTCAAGAAACACATTGCAGCCTGAGGAGGAGGAGGAGGAGGAAACAATCTAGAGGAAAAAACTATCTGGAGAAAGAGAAAGATAAAGAAAGGGCATGCGACCAAAGAGCAGAAAAAACTTTTGATCCCACGTTCAGTCTTCCCATGAAAAAAGATATACGCACCCACATGCTCTTGTCACACATGCCCTGACTCAGCTGACTCAGGCAGGTGTGTCAGTGTGCTACCGCCTAAAGCTTTGGCATGCTGAGGCAGCAATGTCGTCTCGACCCACATAATCAAAAGTGTCAATCCTAAACAGAATAGCTGGAATTACTTGAAGTCTCCCTAGTCTTTAGATCTTGTCCTTCTTGCCTTCCATCTTTGACTTTTATGTCCTGAGCAGAGGCTGACAGCTGTTGCTAAAAACAGTCATCTGAAAACAGCATATGCTTGATCTAGGGGAACTCCAGCCACCACACAGAGTTCATTCATCCTATACTCACACACGGTATGACATGCAACTGACGCACAGCTCAGTCTGACTCGCTTGTCTAATCACTCCTTCTTTTCAGGAGCCTAAAAACCACAGACCAGACCCCCTTGGGCAAGAGACCGGTTTGCGAGCAAAGAGTCAGAATCTTTCTCACACACATGCTCAGAGTGCTTATTACTGAATTCACTTTTCACCTACATTTATCCTCCCAGAGTCTAGGGATTGGCAGCGCAACAGTCACGGCCCTACATGCACACACAGGCTCAGACAGACAAGCAGAGAAATAAACACCAAAACAGAAATACGTTACAAAATTACTCCTGACGACGAGTTCACCTGGGCCGAGCAGCACGGGGGCACACCCAAAAGGTTAGGAGAATGTCTAAGAGGCCCAGTTTGGCCCTGCTGCCTCATACTCACACTCAAGTAAAATAGATATTTGAAAGTGCTTCAGAAGGCTGGCACCGACACCAAACAGCCTTCGGTAATAACGCTGGCTAAAGCCCACATAAAGTCTTTAAATATAGCTTTTCAAATTTGGAATTACAGCAAACACTGCCAGTTTACAAGCTGTATCATAAAGTGCTCTTGAACCTATCTAACACGAATAGAAATAGGAGTTTTGTACAAATAAAGTGACAAATATAGTGATCATACTTCCTTCCGGATGCTTCCTTAAACAGATGGCAGGGTGACACTCAGCAAAACAAACTGAAAGCTAATTCTACTAAAACTCTGGACTGTCGCACAATACCTATTCTTTCTGCTGTTTGGCTCCAAACACAAGGACAGACTAAAAAAAAAAAGTCTATAGCTCAGCTCTGCTCATAACATGGCAACATCTAGTGATGGGGCAATGCAGCAAGTCAGCAGCTTTTGCCTCTTAGTGAAATGAGAAAGCTCAGGGCACTGGGCAGTGGCCCAGCACCATCCCTGTCTATGAAGTATAGATAATTGTTTCGAGATCTCCTGTTGAGAGGTGCTGTCTCATTTCCATATTCCCATGGCAGTGGGTATGATATAGGAGAACTGATACCATGATGCACTGAAGATGGCAGACGGTATAACAACCCACTGACAGCTACATGCTGGTTAGTGCTTCTCTATCAGGCAAAAAGATTTGAGACTTAGCAGGAGATGAAAAAAGAGTGAAATAAAGTAAAAATACAGACAGACAAAAGAAAAAAAGGACAGCAGAGAAAGCGAGAGAAACAATGAAACGGAGGGAAGCCCTGAATATAAAGCATGATTGCCTCGGATAAGGTTCATTGCTATGACTTATCATCTGCTGGTATCCATGACTGCAGCTGTAACCTTTGGTAAATGGCTCTACTTAGTCTACGACCCAGCCACTACCCCGATGGGAGATAAAATTAACATCCCACAGCAACAGTGCACTGACACACACACAATTTTAGCATAGACTCACACACATTACGTGCAGTATGAAGAGACAACATTCATCAGTCATCATCAGAGCAATATTTACTGCCCCAGTTCTATCGCCTTACTCCGCAAACTGGGAGAATGTGCGATGTAGAACACTGGGATATTATAATTCAAGAAATGGTCCCATTAACAATGCTTGGATGAGAACGAGGGAGGAGGCAGAGATGTGAAGAGCAAGAAGAGACTTGATTTAACTTGAGTTATGGGGACCATAGAGAGGGATTTCATAAGAGGGAAAGACTTTATTTAGCATGCAGGATAGCACTTGTGTGTAGCTCCAGGTAGGGCAGAAACACAGAGCTAAGCTACTTCAGTACTCCATCCACCAGGAAAACTGCAGAGGAAGGGTTTTCCCTCTAATGGAAGCCATTAATTATCATATAGCCTTATGCTTTCCAGTCATCACTATCTTAAGTTAAATCCTTTAGGAGCGAGGAATTGTCAAAGATATGGTTTTCTTTCTAAAGACTCTGTCTGTCTGTCTGTCTGTGGTGCACTTAAGGGTCTGCACACACTCTGGAGCTGTCGTACAGAACTGACTGATGTTATCAGCAGATGAATGGCCATACAGGCCAGAGGTCAAGTCCAGCTCTGTTGTTTTGACTCTGAAACCCTGTGTGCTCACACTGCTTCCTCTCCTCTAATCCCCACCAGCTGCATGTGTATGTGCATACATGCACTTCTATGTGTGAGACTAATAGAGGGGGGAAATAAGTGTGGACTGTGTGAATGCGCAGTGCTTTGTAAGGCTGCTCAAGCCAGATGACTTAGAAAATGAGTGAGGCTTACTTCATTTAAATTAAATCTACCTGTGGGATGTTATTTTTATTCAATGGCAGTTGGCATCCAGCAGGAGCAGAGAAATCTATCGAAATATTCATTTGGCGCAACAGGGAGGAGAAATCAATCCCATAAAAACAGAGCACTTAATAGAGTTCCATTAAACTGACTCTTAGAGCTTTACAGAAATGGCCACTTCACTGCAGGGAGGGCACTGAGAGGCCACGCTGTTTTCACCAGGCTACAATTTAGACTGAATAAAGTCATGCTCCATTTTCAGCCAGCCCTGACAACTGCTTTTTTTAAATGATACCTGATACCATCACGCCCCCAGTGCCCCCTTACCATCATTCAGCCAGAGACACACTTGAAGAGGGGGTGTGCATGGGAGGAGGAGGAGGAATTGTTGAGGACTGCTGCAGATGAGGGGTCAGACGCCGAGGCTGCAACACCCCTGTCGCGCGCACACCCACGACTGTCTCCAAGTGTTTGTGGAAGTGTGTGTTACATGCCACCTGGCTTGTGACACTCGGAGTGAAAGTCTCAGACTGGCTGTTTTGGTAGTTAGAGCCAAGTGGTGCATCCAGAGCGCCATTGATAGGGTTTTGTTTTGTTTAATGGATGTAGTATATTATGCACAGGTTTATGTATTCTCTTTTTCAAGCCTGAAATGCCATCTTACCTTTCTGGAGGTAAAAAGTGACCATATTTGGATGAGTATGCAAAGCGCTACGCAGCCAGCTAATGCTCATCTTTCTCTCTCTTCTTGGATGGGCTATTAGCGCAATTAAGCGCACAGCAATCCATGTAATTTGTCAGATAATTGTATTAAAATCCTCCAAAAGGCACCAACACTAGAAACACAGTGAAGAGGTGCATTTTAGTGACTCCAATTAGCTGAGGTGACACCTATCAGACAGCTAGCGGCCTAAATGCATCCACCTGTCACATATCCTGCATAACTTTAAGCCTTAACATAATTTAATTAGATTATTTTAAATTCCCTATGTCCAGTTGTTACAAAAGGAGAGATTAGCTATAAAGACTAGAGTTATTTTTTGCAAAATGCTGTCCAAACGTCTTTGCTGTAAAGTTGGACCTTTTATATGACGGTCTACAGGGATTGGTTATCCCCAATCCCAAGAGGTCTTTCAAGATACTGAAGTTTTTGAGGCTTTTACATTAGCTTCCTCTTATCTCATTATTTTAGGTTTTAGTTTTGTTCCACAAATTCCACAAACACAGTAAATGTGTATTTACGACTTATGTCCCCGAGACGAAAAACCACAACAACAATAATCTTGTTCTCATGGCCAGTTTTGTTTTGAGACCTTAACCTTTTTATTTTATCTGTAATATCAGAAATTTTCCTTGGACAACAGTTCTAGTTCCTACAGTCCAATCTGGTTGCACCCCACATTGCCAGCTGAAATGAAATCCATCACTACTTGTGTGCCAGTATCAGCTTTTGCTTTGCTGCAAATACACATATTTACCTGGTGCCAGTGGCATACTGTAATCTTGCTATGCAATCTTTCACTCTAGCTCCAACCTCTAAGTGCTCTAATTAACCCACAGACTAATCAATTTTCATTGACACCCCATTGTAGAAATAGTATTCCACATTTTATAAATTTATTAAAATGACTGTTTAGCCCATTTGGCAGACTTTGCAAGAACTCAGTTTGGCATTTGCAAAACATGAAATGGCATAAAATGCTCACTTATTGAGGAGATTTTACAAAAACAAAAGTCTTATATGGTTTACCGTGCAATCTAATTCCATCTACTAATCTGTCTCTTGATTCCCAGAAGAGATGTAATATAGAGTGAAGAAGTAGGAGCCAAAGCATGTTGGAGCCGGTCAAACTCCCGAGTGTGGAGGCTGGAAAGTGTTAACCCTGAAGTGTCTGGTTGGAGAAGTGTATGTGTGTGTGTGCGTGTGTCTGCTATTCTATGGGTTTGAGAGGGAAAGATTTCCCTCTTGGTGTGTGTTAATTAGGCTAGAGTTAGTGGGGCCTGCTATAGCTTGTCTGATAGTTGACCTGGAGAGACAGGATTACCTTCTCCAGCTGCTGTCCTCCCTGCTGCCTCTCCTAATGCCACCTTTATTAAAGGGACAGGTAACACTCGCTCGATCTCCCACTCGTCACAGTTGAGCTATCTGGAAGAGTCAGTATTTATACCCAACATTCGTGCGCACACTGGATATGTGAAGGAGCCACGGTGGCAATGATAAAACAGTAAATTGCGCTTATACAGTGGCCAGAGTCCATTTCAAGTGACTGTGTAGCTGCCAAGAGAGAACATGTGGGTGTGAGCATAAACATTTGTTCAGCAATCGCTGAAAGCATCTGCATTCATATAAACAGCTGATGTAAATGTGATAAGAGCTGAAGACGGTCCAGTGAATTCTAGCATACTGGTCCTTCTTGTGTTACCCTCCATTTGCTATTGTGATCCAGGCAAGCCATTCTTGTCATTTCCTCACTAATACATTCTACACTCACACACACACACAAACACACACACAATGGGTATAAGCGCACTGCCCCCCATAGCCAGGGACACCTGGTCTGGATCTAGACACTAATGGCATTCCTGTGAGCTGGTAGCTTAATTCCCCCAGATTAGCATATACAATCCACCTAAGGGTTAATCAGCATCTAGCATCAAATCCCTCAAGAGCAACCTTTATGTACACCCACACAAGTAGAAACGCATGCATATGAAAAAGGGTTCATAAACATGCATTTTTTAAAATCTAATGTGTAAATTAACCATAAGCGCCGCACTCCCACTAATGGCTTAAATTGCACTAGCAAACAACACCGTGTGTTTGCGCTCCCGGAAAAGTTTTGTTTGCTACCTCTGAGAAGCCGAAAAGATGATACTTGGAGCATTTATGGTGTTTTGCTGACATGAGACATGTGCTCACCCCAGCCTCCAGAGAAAGTCCAGGATAAAAGGCTTTTCCCTTAAATCCCAGATAGCCTTCGAGCTCCAAGAAGGACTTAGCTGGCGACTGACAGCCAGGATGGGAGGAGGGACGGGGTTTTGATGCTGGGGCTTATGGCCTGTGCTCAGGTCGGGTAAGGGGCAGTTAAATATTTATGCCAGCATCTGTAGGTATAAATCTCCCTTTGGTGAGTTGTCTTTGGCTAGCTGGTTAGAGTACAGGTATATGCCCGCAGGACGTTCGCTGTATTTTTTTTTCTTTTCTGGGATGTACAGCAGAGAAAGAGTTACCTCAATGTTAGCTTAAAGAGACAATATCACTCTGTGTGTGTGTGTGTGTGTGTGTGTGTGTGTGTGTGTGTGTGTGTGTGTGTGTGTGTGTGTGTGTGTGTGTGTGTGTGGTGGGAGGGCTAAAATGGCACCTCGCAGCTGCCCTCTGTCTGCACATGTGAGCGTCAAATGCTGCATCCGGCAGTAGTCGGAGAATGCGACAGCCATCTCCCAGCATGCCCAGAATCTCCTACACACAGCTGTTCACCGCACAGTCACTACCCCACACAGCACCTGTCTGCATATGTGCCTGCGCACACATGTGTGTGTATGTAAGCATCCCAGTCAGATTAAACACGTGATCAAGACCTGTTGGAGCGTGTGAATGGAGCAACCTCCTTGGTTTCTCTTTTTCCGTTCACGCTTCATCTCAACCGACTAAATCCCACTTCTATCCTCTTCCACCTCAAATAAAGTCATACCCTTCCTTCCTGCTGAAAATGTTAACTTCTCCAATACCTCATTAACTTCATTACAGAGAACGTGAGAAGGCCTTGGAACATCGGCATGGTTCACTGCTATGTTTGGAGCATTCATTAACAGAGCTCCAGTGATGGATTTTAACAGAGATGTTAGGGGATCAATGTTGTAATGAAGGGCACAGTGTGTGGGAGGAAGCATTTATTATCATTATCAGAGGTAATAAAACTTTTGCCCCTTAACAATGGGCTTCCACCCACGCCGGATGGATGTGAGTGTTAGGCTCGGGCTACCTTAATTGGTGAAAACATTGTCCTAATGGTGTCAAGGTGGCACTGCATTATAAGCACATCATCATTCATTTCAGACACAAGACAGAAGGAAACTGTGTCATCATCAGCACAAATCTGGGAGCGTTTCATACAGCCCCTATGTGAGTGCTTCAGTAGCCAAGCAAATTAACCATTTAAATGGGAAATGAAATGGGATCAATAAATAATGAGTCAAAAATGTCACGTGTGTCACTCAATCATCTGCTTTTCACACCGATATAGCAGCTTATCAGAAGCTGCAAATTACCCACAGCACCGGCTATGAATATGATTAGCATTCTCATTTTCCCCAAGAAAATTCTAATAAATACAGTTGTATTATATCAGCACTTATTTCACAGCATTTCCCTGTGCAAATGTAGCAATCATCTGGACCGCATCAAAGCCAACCACATATCGTAATTTCTTTAAATTTAAAGCAGAAAACACATTGTGACAAAACAGATCTGCTCCAGTATGATCTCGTGAAGTAGCTGAAGTAGCAATATGTGCAAACAGAGCACAGGTCATTTCACTGCAAATTACTAATATATGTTTCAATCCTATTCTCTGCCGGTGCATTAAACTGTTAGCAATAAAACGTGCCGCCTTCCTTTGACCTTTGATGAACAGGTGAACATTCTATAAAAGCAGTCGACGAGGTAAATTTTATGGCATTATCATGAATTTGACAGTCCGTGACACACAGCTCATCTGAAGAGCGGTAATTATATGAGTTGGACTCTGCTGGTTACTAAGCAGTCATGGACTATATGTCAGAGTTGCCTGCGTACTTCAATTTCTGCTCGCTCTTTATTCATTAAATTGCAAAAGAAAAGTTGGTGATTTAGAGCTACACAACTATCTGTTCACATATTTAGTAATGCTGCTGTTGCACTGTGTGAAGATTATCAAGTAGGTGAATATTGGACATCAGAGCCAGAAAAACAGGTTACTCGTGATTTTTATCAACGGTAAACAATATAAATGTTCCCAGCAAATATGGTTGAAACCCCAACATCCCCTGGTCAACTTTCATTTTTGAACTCGTTTTCAACCATGACTAGACATCGAGAAAAGACCGTCAACTCTGAATTCAGGAGTTTTAATCAAATAAACATCTGCAAACATCAGAAAACTCCTGTTTGCTTCATTTCCCTGAATGAGTCATGTTCACTTTCCATAGTCGCTCAAAATTTAAAACTGGCCGCTCACACCCGACCTGCCACACCCTGCAATTTAAGAACCAGGGCTCTAACAGCTAATGCACACTTGGCACAGTTTTCACCCTCTCTTTACAGTATGCAATACATTCTCCCTCATTTGTGCTGCCATTTGGGGATGGCAAATGATGCATGTCTCTAAAAAAGATCACAACAAGAAGTCCCGTTACCTCACCATCGCATATGCTGACCTTAAATTTAAATCAGAAATAGTAAACTAAAAAAATGTAACTTTAAAAGATTGATTTTCAAAATTCTGTCGCTTGAAGCAAATACAGAAGAGAGAATCTTTCATGTGCATTTTTTATGTTCTAATATGCCATTTGGTGTTTACTCTAATCCAAAATGCTGAGCACCAGAGTGACTGAACAGATTTTTTGACATGGGTGGCCTTGGTGGAGCTCACTGAGTTGGGGAGATTTAGGGGGAAAAAAAGTCTGAATGTAGATTGGGGGACAAGAAGCTCCTCAACAGGACTGCGCTGTCAGGTGACAAATGGTGCCCCGGGCCAGTCGAGTGCCAAGAATGGCCTCTTAATCAATCAGAGGTCAGCGTGCAGGCTGAGTCCAGACTGCCTCCACCCCGAGTGGCAGCCATCTGATGGAACACTTAATGCCAAGCCAAGAAGCACACGGCTCTTTCTTCTGGTCAGAATCACTGTTGCTGCCATGCTCATCACTTCAGAAAACATGAGAGCTCAGTGCAGAGACATCTTTGTCCTTCAGTTTATGGTTTATTGTTACAACAGAAGAAAGTTGAAATAGTTGAATTAAAGATTTAATCCTTAAACTTTCATTGTGTACCTATTATTTTAAACATGTCACATTCATGTTCTAATTTTTTATTTTGAAGGTCCTGGAGAACAATCGCATGTTGCTTTAAAAGATTGGCCTCAGCTCCTGCTTAACCCTGCAGCCTCTATCCTTGTCACATTGCCATCTGTACCAGTGTTTCAGGCAGTAAATAAGGGCATGGAGGGTAGTGCACCTCTCTTGTAGGCCCAGCCTAAGGCCAGGGGTGCACATTCTCCTCTGCACCCTGAGGCCCACCCACCAACACTCCCTGAGGCTGACCTACACACTGCAAGGTCCCCAAGGGAACATGTCTAAATTTAAGAGGAAGGCAGGCCTTCTGTCTTCTGTCCACCCCACCCACGTCCTACACATATTACTACTCTCTCCCACCATCCATCTCTCCATCTTCCATCAAACAGACTATTCATCTGACCATTCCCGCTATCAATCCAACCCAAACATACTCCCAAAATTTAAAGATCTTTGTCATTCACCCATCTGCTCCACTTTCATTGCTGACGGTGTCATTGTGTTTCCATTAAATCAGTCATTCTCCTGTGGCTCAAAGATGGGAATTGTCTCATCCAAAACAATAGTAAGAGCCAAGATTTAGCAGGCCAATCAAAGTTTTAATGCTCCTTTTTCTAACTCAGATGGAAAGAGTCATAAAGCCTGCAAGTAATTTTTTTTAAAAATCTGACTGCGTTGGTGAAAATTAATCTGAATTTGCAGAAAATATTAAAGAAACTATGAGAAAAAGCTGACTGTGATGGCTAACGGTCTCGCATCAAAAGCCATCGAATTCTCCTGAAATGGTGTCACATAGCCATTACACTATCAATAAAACTGCCAATTCACAGGAAAAAGGACCAATCAATAGGCCCACCAATCACCACACACCGACAAATCCATATATCTATTCATCCACCATGACACTCAAGACCTGCATCTGGCAACCCTTAGACACATTGATCAATCCATCTTGTGCCTCTCTCACGTAGAACCTCGTGCTGATTCAGTCCCCACAGGACATGGGGACTGCTAACAGAAGTAACCCAGAGCAGAAATTGAGGCGTGAGAGACAAGAAGAAGGGGAATGAGAGTCACATAAATAACAAATGTGTTTCAGCTGAAATAACACTGATTAGATTGGACAAAAACTGCAGAACGCCTGAAGACAAAAAAGGAAAGGAAAAAAAATTCCATGGAATCAAGGTCCCAATACTGAGGAACAATATTTCTACAGAAACAGGTAGAGCGAGTGAGAGACAAGCACGGACAAAGACGCACAACGAGAGCCAAAGTGCAGGATCGGGCATATCAGAAGTGCAAAGTAGTGTTTCCTACACAAGTATTGAGATGCAGATCAAACTTTCGCAACATAATATGGCCTGTCAGGACTCTCTGTGTGTGTATGTGTGTGCTATCGTGGGTGAGGATGTTCATTTGGAAATGATCCTCACACATCTGCCAACCTGCTTTTCTAATGGGGTGAAAATGAGCCTCTTCTGTGCGGGTTTGCAAACCTGGCCGGAATGACTTCTCACATGTATGTCAAGTTTGGGGAAGACGCTCACGATGATATTTCCATATGCATATACAGAAAAGATACTTTAACATCACTACAGAGTTGCTGTGCATGCAGCAAGGTTCGCTGTTTATTTTCCCTACAAGAATAATGCTCATGCAAAACTTGAACTGGCTGCGTTGCATGCGTTTGCACAGGAGTAAAACTTTTATGCTACTTTGCAAAAATATTGTAATCTTTAATGATTAAAAAAAAAAACATGAGTTTCACCATGCCCTGCTGAATTAAACACAGATTTGAGCTAAATCTCTTCCTCAAATCCAAACATGGCTAAAGCTGTGTTTTACTAAGCAGTCCACTTGCCACAACTCAGCTGTAAAGATTTTAACTAGAAGCTCTTGCTGACTTAGTGTTGGGGGATGGGGTTTTAACTGAAGAGGGAAGGGGGGCGAATATGGGGTCACACAGGAGGAGAAATGGAAGAGGGAGGAGGGTCGCTGTTTTCTTTCTCTATGCTTTAGGAAAAGAAAGGAAGGAAGCCCTAGCAAGGAAGAGAAGCCCGAACCAAGTGAGGAGAGATGGATGATTGGGGGAGGGACTGGAGGAAGAGCGCTGTTCATTGGTAGGGCTCGGGTCGAATTACACCATTTGCCGTGCATTAGTTTGTTTTTCTCCCAGCCTGGAGAAGTTGATTCACTGAGACGCGCAGAATCTTTTTTGGGAGATTACGGCAACGCGAAAGGATACAAAATAATCATTTCCGATGAGGTGAGTTCCTTGCAGCTATGTGGACACAGGCGTCTTTGTTGCGCCCGTATTTTGCAGTGAAAGTCGAGGAGGGGGGGAGTAAAAACTAGAGAGGAGAAGTCTTTGCTGGGAAACAAAATATTTCTTCTGACCACGTCGCTATGCTGCTCTGCAAAACCGATGGTTGCAGGACAGAAATAGTTGAGGTCCGGACTATTTTTACTAGTGCTTTCGTGCAGCACACTATTCATTCATTCCTTACAGGGCTGGCAAAATGAATCCGTCCAGCTCCAAAGCTTTCCACTCCCAGTAAAGGGGGGAAATTGTAGTTGTTACAGTTCCTCCTCCGATCTTTTAAATCTGTCTATGAAACCGGTGATTTCAAACTTCTGCGATCCATATTTGTATTTATTTATTAAAGAAGAAGAATCACAGAGGATAGTTTTGCGTAAATCCCACATGCGCTATCTTGCTCTCCGCGCACCCTCTGTTGTTTTAGATCAGTTAAGTCAGAGAGAGGCGTAGTAAGGATATCGCATCGTTAATGTTTATATCTTTTCCCTCTGGTTTCCAAAGTTAATCGTAGTGAAAAGGGGGCTGGTGTAACAGTGTATGAGGGAGGAGGAGGGGGGCTGGTGCGGTCGTGGCAGAGCTTTGAAGCTCACTTATCAGAGCGCAGGGGCCCGGGGACGGAGAGAGACTCATCAGAGGCAAGAGTCACAATAATGTGTGGCGAGCGGAGCTGAAATCTGTGCGCAACTGGATAAAAGAGAAAAGTGGGGTCCGGATGGAGCGCAAAATAACAGGAATATTACATGCTGGGGGTTTTCTCGCAAATGGATTACCAAAGGAATATGACATTCTGCTGGACTGCCCCGTTCATGTGTGAAATCGGATACTTGAGGTAGGTGTGCCCAGTGTTTTGTTTTTGCAATTAAACCATGGATAAAGCGCATCTTTTTTCGCTTTTTAGAAAAAAAAATACGTGTTTTTTTTGTTTTTTAAATGTTGGTATTAATATTATTGGATTGAATAAAGGGCATAGCCTATTGCTACTGGCCACTCTATCCGGAGCGCTATACTTAGTCACTATAATCTATAAAAGAGTATCAAGTACGTTTCCGAGCAAAACGTCCCGCTTATTGAAAGCAAGAGTGCAAATGGGTTCCTGATTATAATCATGCTGATAGAAATATAATTGGAGCCACGCAAACGTTTTCCTTTAACCTTCCGTGCAGGCGAGTGTCCCTGTTTTTATTACATTCAGTCCCAATAACAAAGCGTTTTCTAGTCTGAACTGTTAAACAGTTCAGAGCAGGAATAAAAGTGTTTTCTGGCATTTTGACTTTACAAAAAAATCAACTTGGGATCAAAGGCAATCTGCGCAGACGAGCGAAAACAAACGGCTGTTAAACAATTAAGAGGCAAACTGGACGAGCAGTGGAAAATGAAGGTCGTTTGCCGATGTCTTTAAAACATATAATACATCCCCTGATCCATTACTAAAGTCACATATTGGATAATAAATTGCAAAAGCGCTCGTAACCTTTCTGGAGGCAGAGTGGCACGGAAGCCCTGCCCTGTGAATAGATTAAGTGCTATGGAGGCAGTTAAACGAAGCCCCATCACTGTTGTCACTTCACAGATGTCCCCCGCGTCTTTGTTGTCTTTTGTATGAGTTGTGCATGTGGACTAAAAGGGGTCTGAAATGATTTACCACGGACCAAACTTGAATGCCTTTATGCTCCAGTCCATATAATGCATGCATTCGAGCCCGGGCTGCTGCGTGGACTGTGTGCGTAAAACAGGAGAAGAAGATCCAAAGGCAAAACTTGAAAAATAGAAAATGAAACGGAGGAAAAATGATGAAAGCAAGGGAGTCGAAGTAGTTCTTTTGTTTCATAAGGAGCTATCCAGGCGTGATGAGTTTAATTATTTGTCTTAAGGTTTAGGAACATGTGGCTAAATTAAGTAAAAGAGCAAAAGGTGCTTATTTTGTAGTTGTTGCCATACTAATCTGCTCTACTCATATATATTTTTTTTTTATTGGCAGAAGTGTTCACTCATTTTTAACTATTGTTGGTTTGTGGTCAAAATGTTGCTGCTATAAATTCTCCCAAAGGCTTTAAGTTTTTATAGAAATAAGGGATAAAGGAGGATGTTTGCATTTCCCTGGAAACTTTCAGCTGGCTGAACCATGTCTCAGAGATCAGAGAGCTCAGCCCAACTGATGAAATGACAAACTTGAGATATCGGCAAGGCCATCAGACTGTGGCCGGGTCAGACATCAGAACCAAGCCATGGGTTTGTTGACAGCACAGCTGGCTTGTGTGTCTCACTTCGCTTCACTTTCCAGAGGGTTAGAACTCAGTGACCAGAACGATCACCGTTGACCTCCTCTACAGCCGGCCGTAACCCCGGAACAACCACCATTAAACCATACAGTGATCAGTATTAACCCTTTGTAGCCTTATAGGTTCCTAAACTGCTGTTCACAAATCAAATTGTTCCATACTTAATTGGCTGAGAGATGAAAGTTAGACCCTATGTGACGCGTTCAGAGTGGGCACGTTTTTATACTTTGCTTTGTTCCCTCTTAGTCCCTTTCGCAGCCTCGAAAAAGCTCTTCGGAACATGGGTCCATGGACCGGGGGTGGGGCTCTATTGTGTTGACTTGCCCAGAGCCCCTTTTGTTTCTTGGTCACACCTGCAGCACAGGCTCTTTGTGCTCTATAATAGTAGAACTACTGCTGAGAACAGCCTTTCTCCTGTTTCACTCCTCCTCTCGCCAAGGTAGAGAACAAAAGGGAGGGAAGCACGGTTTAGGGTGGCACAGCCTTCTCCTTCAGCCAGATCTCTGAAGCAACAAGTCCAACCAAGCCCCTCAGAAGGGATCCTTAGGTAAACAGCCTGTGATTAGGGGGTGCTTGTTATTACTCAAGTGGGGAAAAGGAGTATTAATCATTTGTGGGCATGTCTGGGAGCTGCTCTAATCATCTGGCTGGCTCAATCTCCTGTGTGGCTGCATCTTGATTACTTTCCAAGGGCCACAGTTGAGTTTTAACAGCCGTGTCACTGGACGCATGTGGGTTTGAAACAGACAGTCATACATGGACAGGTGATGGTGCAGAAATACAGGTTAGGTCACGATAGGAGCCAATCATTAGAAAACTGACACGGCAAAGATGCATTACATGATATAATGTTAGGTAATCAACTATGGCATGATATTAAAGTCATGCGAAGGGCAAAAACGCCCTTGTAAATACAAAAATCACTGTGGGTAATAAGTGTGTGTGTGTGTGTGTGTGTTTTCATCAGGATTCAAATTTATGGCGTCCAATTAGCCAAATAGCTCTCCTTCCATCTCTGTCCACCATTTTCTGTCTGTAAGTTTCTTCGCCACCATGAGTCAGTTCACTTAATTTTACTTCAACCTCATTCATTGATAAGTGCCAACACAAGGAGTCATGAAGTAGTCACTCTGGAAGGTCAATTCGCCATTCAAAGTGGCCGCAATTGCCAACAGCGCCTCGATAAATCAGTCACAAGAGGAATCAAAGCCGTATATGGCAGCACAAAATTTTGTTCCACCCCAGTTTAGACAAACATAGTTAAATAATTTAACTTTGTAAAAAATAAAATAAAAAAAGAACTCCCGGGTCATCCGATTTCCCGTTGTGCAAGATGACAAGTCAGGCAGCCTCAAGCAGCAGCAGCAGCAGCCTTTTGTTCTGCTGGGATTACATCCGCCCTTCACATTCACACGCAATTACAAAATCCTCACGCACTACTGTTGTTTGCTATCCTTTTACTATCCCCAAATTCTCCCAATAGGACCTCCCTGCAAAAACACATTCATCCAGTGCTGCAATTGAGGAGATTTTATGGCTTACGTACTGTATGCCAACGAAAGCACAGCTAAGAGGAGGGTATGTGTTAATCTGTCATTTTAAGCTAAAGGAGCACTAAAGCGTCCCCTGTAACTACCAGAATTGGGCTACAGACCCCTACACCCACCATCAGCAGAAATGGCAGTCCACTCGATTCCCCTCCTCCTCCTCCCCCCATGTTTAACACCATGGGTTTGAGCCAAAAACATCAGCAGGGAAAGTGCGTGGTTGTAGGACACTGCAAAGCCTGTAATAACAGAGGTAGAGTAAGGCAAGACTGAATGGCAGTGAGATGCGTGACAAGCCCAGCGTCTCCAGGCTTGTTGAGGCCTATATGTGTGCATACACACACACACACACACACATGCACACGCAGGAGCCAGAGAGCATAAAGGAATAGTCAATAGAAAACATGCTGGGCTCGCTAGAGATTGAGAAGTAATTTTAGATCACTGACCTCTGAATGTCTTCTGTTTCTGTTTTACATTAAAGTTTCTCAGGGAAGCCTTTGCCTTCCACAGCAAGGCTATTACCATGCAAGGAATCATGGGAGATTGGCACTGAGCTTTTCGCCCTTCCTTAGAGTGTTTTTTTCCCCTTCTTTTCATCTGAATTGTTTAGTGGGGGAGAATGGTACAGGGGCAAAAGTGGCATGAATGTGAGTGCTTCTGAAGAGCTCGTGTTAAGCAGGAGTGTAAAATTCTGACAGGTAAGGAAACCATTTACCTGTGAATACAGCCAGGTTTTTGGCCACAGGTACAGCCTGCAGTGTGTACGATAGCGCTATAGAATTGAAACACGGAGCTCGGTTTATTTACTTTCACAGGGCCTCTATTTTTCAGCCGTCGAGTATTTGGTATCTATTTCTGTCTCCGGCTTCTAGAAATTCAGCTATTTATTGCCTGCGTTTTAACGCAGCAGATTTCCTGGTGTGAGAGGCGTCTGAATGAGGAAGTAAAAAAGAAAAAAAAGAAGCTGTGATGCTTTTAAGGATTTTCAGAGTCGCGTCATCAGTCCTCGTTAGGATCAAGTTTCTTACATTTGCTGCTCCGCACAGATCGGGGAAACTGCATCCATAGATCTGTGGATGGGTTCTGCCCAGTGATTCATTTGTGACTACAGTAGAATTACTGCCTGCTTTAACATTATTGATGTTTGTCGTTATAGAGAGAGCAAACAACCCTTTTGGTCCTCATAAACTCTTCCCTTTTCCCCCTTTTTTTTTGCCAAAACATCAAACCCGTAATTTAACCACTAAGTGGACTAATTGAGATTAAGCGTTGTCTCATCCATGCCTCACATTATCCAGTCATAATGACATTGCTCTTTGAAAGGCCTCAGTATCCCACAGAGTCCTGAATAGCCATGATTACACACTGGTGATGATTAAAACATGTTGGCATTACCCCGATTCCATCTCACCACTACTTTCATTCTTTTTAGTGACATGCCATCACACAGTAGCTGTTTAGTCCAAAATTGGATTATTAATGGACGCGCACACACACAGCACACTTTACATCAACATGCTGGCACAAAGGTTGTGCAACAAATTAGTTATGCCATCTACATTCTAACAAAAAGATGACATGCCGATTGTTGCTGTCAGGTAAACACCTCGCGGCGGCTCATTTTCTACTTGACAGCCATGTTTGTTTATAATTAATTCACTTAACAGCCATATGCATTGTAGTTTATTTAGTGTTTTTAAACTAAGCTTCTGGACATTTTTTTTCATAAGCTTGAGGCTCTTCAAAAAATATCAAGATGAAAGTGGCTCGATTTATAGTTACAGATATGGCGAAGTCCATGGATTGCCTTCTCTGGCTGCTGATTTGCCATGTTTCCTGTGTGGATCAATCAAAGCACTAATGGCTTGGCAGGCAGGGCTCACAGACAGCACTGGAGCAGGTGTGCTTTGGGGCTAATTGAAAAATGAGTCAATAGTGTGTGTCTGTGTGTGTGTGTGTGTGCGCGCACATGTGTGCGTTCGCGTGCAACACACACATCAGTCTTTGCATTACACCATTTGAAAGAGTGATTACGTATGTGCAGCCGCGTGTGTGCGCATCCAAGTGCGCTCCTGGCTAATCCATCCCTCTGCCTGTGTGACGTCTCCCAGTAAATTGTTTATATCCGTTCAGGCTTTGCCTGCATGAATAATTTGTTTGCCTTATAAATATTTGAATGTACACCGATCATTAATATGCACAGACACAGTCTGTCTCTAAAGTACTCCTTCAGACACTAACATACACACTAAACCCCTGCCACTCCCACAATAAATTATTGCCAAAGTAACTGCTGGTGTATCATGTCTACAATCAGATCCTGTACAAGCTTTTATCCACAAAAATTACTACAATGTCAAAACAGCTGTACATGAGTAGGAGCTCATAATACAAGTATGAGTGAATCACTGCGCTGCAATAAAGCACACCGACCCCAAGGAAAAGCTCGAGCAATAACCACAACTAGAGCGCTGATAGAGGTGTGCTAAGGTTAGAGCAGAGGCTACACTCGTGATGATGATGAAGTTGCAATGTGCTGATTAGTGTTGAGCCTGGCCCAGTACAAACCAATCAGAGCACAGATGTACTGAGACAGCAGGCCTGCCACGTTTCTAACAGAGCCGACTTCCGCTCTTTGCAACACACACCGAGACACCCCACCGGTCAGTTGGCTGACCTTCCCTTAGACAACAGATGCAGGAAAAGGTAGAGGGGAAGTGCCAAGCGCTGCCACTGAGAGCTCAGTCATCAATAAACACGAGAGCGTTTTACTGTATGTTTGCATCACAAAAGCTTGAAAAAGAGACAGTTGTTGCTCCGAGTTTAACAAAGGGTTTGGACTCGGTTCGCGTAGTTCACAGCGGTACAAAAGATTATATTTAGCACATGTCAAGTAACGAGAGCATGTCATTTTTTTGTGTGTGTTTCCAGGTAACATCTCCACCAGTGTGAAACAGGAAGTGTCGTCTGTGAGCAGACATGGGCCAGAAAGCTGCGCTTCTGCTCAGTGAGCTGCTGCTGCTGCTACTGACAGTCTCGCGCACTCTCCTCGCAGTCAGCTTCCCGGAGGACATCGTACCCCTCGATGTCGTTGACGCGCACTGTGAGTACACCCGTAAATGAGCTCAACAGAGACCGGGTTGAGATTATAATTACTCGAATGTCATTCAAAAATAGAAATAAAATAATGACATTCCCCATGTAAACCTTTTACTTGCTCCACTCAGAATATTGTTACAAAAACTTAAGACACACACCAGCGCCTCCTCCCTCTCATCGGGTCCATACTTTAGACGCTAGCATCCCATATCCACCGTAATAAAATCAATCTGCTGTGATGTAATGGAATAACAGAGTGGTATGCTGGCATAGGCAGCCGTTATCGAACACACAAAAACATTACAATGACGCACAGGTCTGATTGGAGAGACTGTAGTTGAGTCTACGTACACATAATTCCCATATCTAACTATATGTTTAATCAGAACAGGGTGGTTTATCAGCGTATCACTGTTTGCTTTTACCAGTAGCCTCCCGTTAATAGCACATGTTTGTTGTCACTGCAGTTTCACGGCGGTACCCTGTATTCAGAGGCAGGCCCTCTGGCAACGAGTCCCAGCATCGCCTTGACTTTCAGCTGATGACCACGATACAGGACACTCTGTTCATCGCTGGCAGGTAAATCCAACACACACACACACACATACTGTCTTCACACGCATACATACACACACCTCTCCCCCTCACCAATATACTCAGTCACTCCTTGGCAGGTAAACAGTGGCATAAAGGGGTGGGATGCGGGGAGGGTGAGCTCTTAGCATTATTGGATCTCTGGCTTCTGGTCGTGCATCTGATGTATATGGCTGGTATTGATCCAGTAAAGGCGTCTATCTTCCCGGCCTGACGCGCTGTCAGGGATTTCTTGGCATCTTTACATTTCTTTTTGCTATTTATGGGCAGTGGGATTAATCTGACCACTAGCACTACTATAATATTGTAGCAGGAAATCACTTTGACATCTAACAGTATAACACCTTCCCCCTCTGGAGCCCCTGTAATCACCACCACATGTATCTGTGTTGTCAGATGGTATGCTAGAAATGTGCATGTTTTTACTGAAAGTGAAGTGAAATTGTGTTGTGTGTATTTGTTGATAAAAATGTAAAATTTCACGATTATTCATTTATTTATTCTATAGTAAATGAGGCCTTCTAATGATAAGGACACAAAATATTCTCATAATTGGGAGAATAATAAAATACTTTGATTAATGTACACGCACAAAGACCCAGTAAGTAAGCATATATTCCTTGTTGTCACTGAGCTGCATGTTTTGTTGTTCGTCCACAGAGATCAGGTGTACCTAGTCAGCCTGAGAGAATCCTACAGGAATGAGATCATTCCTTACCGGGTAAGATTCTCACCACAAGCTGCTCTCGCAATCCACAAATACTGAAAGGGCTTCATAGAAAATACTGAACCATTCATCACAGAGTGGACAGGTGGTAAAATGAGAGAGTGGAAAAAGTGTGTGCCTGCGTGTTATGTCGCACGCATGTGTCTGATACCTCATGATGTTGTTCTTTTTTTTTTTTTTTTTTTTTTTTTTTTTTTACAGAAACTAACATGGCGATCGGGCCAAGCTGACAGAGAGATGTGTGCTGTGAAGGGAAAACACAGAGTAAGTAGGGGGGAAAAATCATTAACCCGCACACTTTTTGTTTGGTCACCCGTGTCACCCATGACACGGACAGAAAGTTAAACTGCAAACCTCTGAAAACACAATTTAATGTTGTGCATTTTCCTCCAGGACGAGTGCCACAACTTCATCAAAGTTCTGGTTCCAAGAAATGATGACCTGGTGTTCATCTGTGGTACTAATGGCTTCAACCCAATGTGCAGATACTACAGGGTCAGTATTCAGGGTCAGAGTCTGTGATTCATTAGGCAAAGCTCATGCAGGCTGTGTACAACAGCATGCAGTGGTCCCTCGTTTATTGCAGGAGTTACGTTCTTAAAAAAACCTGCGATAGGTGAAATCTGCGAAGTAGCCAACTTTATTTTTTACAATTATTATAGATGCTTTAAGGCTGTAAAACTCCTCACAACACACTTTATACCCTTTTCTCAGACAGGCACGAACATTTTCACACTTTTTCTCTCTTGTTTAAACACTCTCAGTTCAAACCTTCGTAGAAAAATAAATCCAGTATTATAGAATGAAGCCAAAGGCACCCGCGGTCGCCTTTGACGGTGCAAAACGTTTCATCGACATTGTTGTATTCGTTGTTGAGAACAATTACAAACATACAGTACAGCACTTCAGAGTCACACTGGTAGCGATCGAAGATTTATGTAAATTTGACAAGCTGAATGCATTCTGTACTGTACAGGAGACACGGCACGAGATTGGCTGTAGACTGTCAGCCAATCAGGACGCAGAACACTGCGTAGTAAAAAAGGGAAGAAAAAAAAACCCATGCAAAATTGTACCAAAAAAAATCTGCGAAACAGCGAGGCTGCGAAAGGTGAACCACGTTATAGGGAGGGACCACTGTGCACCAAATGTGGACTGTTACTAGATAAACAGCAATGTTTTACTTCCTGTACTATCTTTTTTAAATAAATTTGACAAGATTCCTTTCAGTGATTTATGTGTGCACCAGTGCTTCTGTGTGTGTGACTGTTTGCACCGTGCCTCTTGAGAAAGCTCTTTTTAATGTGTGGGTGATCGCTCCGTTCCCTTCAGCTGGATAACCTAGAGTTTGATGGGGAAGAGATCAATGGACTGGCACGGTGCCCATTTGACTCCAAGCAAACCAACGTTGCCCTTTTCGCTGGTAAGGGTCAAGCACACACCCGCCCACGCACGCAGTTCATCTCGCCAAAGAACGACTAATGTGTTCCTACTTACGCTCTCATTATCACCCCTGTGTCTTTGCCACGGTAAAACTGGGCCTGCAGCGCTAGCAACTCGGCCAATTAAGCTCTATAAAAGAAGACAAAACAACAAAGGATCCAAGAGCAGCGCATCCTACTTTTTGGTGACTGTGTTTCCTTCTTGTTTTTGTTCTTAGAAGGGAAGCTGTATTCTGCAACTGTAGCTGACTTCCAGGCCAGCGATTCTGTCATCTATCGGAGTATGGGTGATGGATCAGCCTTGAGAACCATCAAGTATGACTCCAAATGGCTGAAAGGTAATCCTTGTTTCTCTCTCCTCTTACTTCACTTGAGATACATGTGTCTACCTGCCAGCTAGCTCGATGCTCATGGTGCCTTTGCGTGGTATATGTATGTGCGCTGGCTGTCAGGGTTGTTTTTGGAGTGATAGAGAGCTCCCCTGCCTTGCCAAGCTCTAGGAGGATATGGCCTGTTCTCTCACAGGCAATCTAGGTCACCCCCAGTCATATACAGCCTTGTACAAATCCCTGAAATATTCAACATGCACAGTGGTGGTGACAGTGCAGAAATACACTTCAACTCTCTGCCTCTGTCTCTCTTTCAGAACCTCATTTCCTGCATGCTGCAGAGTATGGGAATTATGTGTACTTTTTCTACCGGGAGATCGCGGTGGAGCACAGCAATCTGGGAAAGGTAAGACCGTGCACCTGCCGTTTATAATGCATCACGTATTCCACACAGACAGCATATGCAGGCCTTTATCCAAGACTACAGCTTTTCCCCCTCCCTCAGTGCCTGCGTTTCTGCCACAAATGGGCCCGGTGGTAATGGGGGCCCATTCAGGCGCTGACACTACATCACATTAGAATACCCGAGAAATTTCACGACAAGTGTTTGGTAGGGATGTTCTACTAACGTAAAACCATTACACAGTGGTGAGGATTTGTCTCACAGAGATTGCACGCTTTTGTGTACGCCTCTCCCTGTGAGGCACACACACGCAGATGGCATTATAAATGTCCCATGTTTGAAGCCAACCTCAGATTTGACCATGCCTCATCCTGAGCTGGCCGGGCCACAGGAAGCCGGCATCCTCCATCAGCCACCAGCTTATGAATATTTCAACCCAACTAATGCTGGGGTGACACCTGGGCTCTGATGGAGGTTTGCACTGGTAAATAATTAAAGCTATCCAAGCCAACTGCTTTATCATACTTGATTTATGCTTTAAGCCTTGGCAGTATGTGCAGTCCAACACACTTACACGTGGCCCAGCTTTAAGTCAGTATAGGCCCATTGCAAGTGTTTTTTGTTTTTTTTTTCTTTCTTTTTTTAAATATTTGCTCCAGTCAGAGTGAACAAGTTAAATATGAGAGAGTCTGTTTGTTAAGTCATCTGTGCTGAGTTGCTACAGGATGGGGAGATGCATTATTCAGCATGTTGAAGTGTTTTTAGTGGCATTCACCGAGATGCCCTCCTCATCCACACGCCTCAGTCCTCTCTGGGAAAAACAACAACAACAAAAAAACCTCTGCACCTCACAGGTTGTGTATTCCCGCGTGGCCCGAATCTGTAAAAATGACGTGGGTGGGTCACAGAGGGTGCTGGAGAAGCACTGGACCTCTTTCGTGAAGGCGAGGCTGAACTGCTCCGTGCCGGGGGAGTCCTTCTTCTACTTTGATGTGCTCCAGTCCATCACCGACATCATCGACATTAACGGGGTTCCCTCTGTGGTGGGCGTGTTCACCACGCAGATGAACAGGTGAGCCGTAGCTGCTGCTGCTGCTGCGGGAGGAATTAAGAGTTCAAACAAACAGGGGATTTTATCTAGATATTTTTCCTTTTCTGCAGTATTCCAGGGTCAGCGGTGTGTGCCTTCTCCATGGCTGATATAGAAAAAGTATTCTTGGGCCGGTTCAAGGAGCAGAAGACCCCTGACTCCGTGTGGACTCCGTTCCCAGAGGAGAAGTTACCCAAACCTCGGTAACAGTTCATCTTTTCTCTTCCTCAGAATAATATCCAAATTCTGAACCTTGCTAAGCACGTGGAACCAAGAAACTAAACTAAGAGGGCGATGTCCAAAGATGTTTTTTTTTAGATTTTAAACGTGGCGCGTCTTCGAGCAGATGTGGTGCTGGACTCGTCAGCTGTTTACCGCCTGTCATTTTTCACCTTGTCTTAACCCTTCTTTGTCCAGGTTAAACCCAGTGAAATGAAATCTTTTGCACCAGGTTATTAGTTTTGACCCAGCACACACATTTACCATCTGCTGACGATTAAATAATTAATTTAGTATAATTAGATGCGCTGCATATTTAACCTGTTTACAGTCAGCGCCTATATTTGCAGCCCTGCGTACAAAACACAGAGTCCACGAAGCACGTAATTACCCCAGTAAATCATTTATGGGAGGATAACCATGCATATGTATATTTTATGCCTCCAGCTGAGGTCTTTTTGTGATCCTAATAAGCACCTGCTACTCTCCCCACCCTCTCGTGGCACTTTTCCATCCATCTCAGAACACATTATTATTACTCCCTGGTGTGCGATCATATAGGCTGATCTTTGACCTTTTGCCCTCCGTGCAATGGCACTCTCTATCCTAGACCCGGGAGCTGTGCAGGTCACGGTCCAGCTGCGTCCTTTAAGAGCTCCGTCGAGTTCCCGGACGATACCCTGCAGTTCATCAAGTCCCACCCCCTCATGGACACAGCTGTGCCTTCTATAGGAGATGAGCCTTGGTTCACCAAGACACGGGTCAGGTAAACGCATAAAGAGTATATATCTTACATTTGAAACTTGTGATTTCAGATCATACCTTTATTGGAAGGATAACCAAGTAAAGTCTTCCTAAAAATAAAAAGTAATCAAAAATCTTGCCAAGATCTTTTATGACCCAGATCTATATGATACCTGAACATTTGTTGTGAATCTGTTGGTATTTTTCAAATGTGGATGAAGTAAGTCCTTCAGTGGAAAATTGGTAAATAGTATCCATAGATGACACAAAGATATAAAACAGGCCCTACCTATGTTGATCAGTGAGCATATGGGATATGTGTATTCAAATAGTCTTTCCTATTTTGCATGAAATAACTCCTGCTGTGAGTAACACATGCCTTCTGCTACGTATAAAGGTACAGGCTGACAGCGCTGGCTGTGGACAGTGAAGCAGGACCCCACAAGAACTACACAGTGGTGTTCATCGGGGCTGAGTCGGGGGTCGTCCTCAAGGTTTTAGCCAAGACCTCCACCGTGTCTCTGAATGACAGCCTGCTCCTGGAGGAAATAGACATCTTCAACAGGGCCAAGTAGGCACACATGCACTTTTCACCCTCTCTCTGCCTGCTCCCTCTTCTCGTTTCCTCTTCCCCTTCTGTCTTTTGGCTGTGGAGTCAGCAACTCTTACAGTGATGATTCCTGGCACAGATGGCAGTGTCTGTCAGCTTTGTGCTCACGTGCGTGTGTGTGTGTTTTTGTTTTGCTGTGTTTTTGTGTTTTTTGAGTCTGGTGTGTGTGTGATTTTTGGAAGCTAAAATGCACACTGCCAGGAGTCAGGGGTTAAATTCTTGTTAAACTGTAAGAAGAAGCTTCTGTGAGTCGTCAACCTAACAAGTGATTAAATCTTCCGAGACTGAAACAGGAGACAGACGGGTCTGATAGACCTCTGATTAGGTTTCTCTCCACCCTGTCCAGGTGCCTGTCTAACCGTGAGGATGACAAGCGTGTCCTCTCGCTGCATGTGGACAAAGACGCACACAGCCTTTATGTCGCCTTTTCAAGCTGTGTCATCCGTATTCCCCTGAGCCGCTGTGAAAGGCATTCCTCCTGCCACAAGTAAGTGATGCACTACTGCACACGTAGGAGGTTAAATAAAAATGTCCTTTGTACAGCCAGTCATAGCTTTATTGTTTTGTTCTTCGGCTAAATGTCATAAAAGCAACGATAACAGCTTTACCCTGTGCCTTGTGGTTAATGTTCAGTCAGTCACAAGTGATTATAGCGTTCTTTCCAGAATGATTAAACCTGGCGTTCTGATGTGTGTGTGTTTGTGTTTGTGTATGTGTATGTTTTTGCCATACCAGGTCCTGCATTGCATCAAGGGATCCTTATTGTGGCTGGAAGCCTCACGGAGCCTGTGAGAGGATACAGCCGGGTGTTTTGTGAGTTCACAGCCCACCTGCAATATGAAGCACAAATATTACAGATGAGAAAATGACAAGAATATTTATTTATTTTTTGTTGTCGCTGCTATTTTGGATTAATATCTGTTTCTATCTATGTCTTTCCCTCTCTCTCTTTTCAGGGCTGGATATGAGCAGGATGTTGAATTTGGAAACACGGCCCACCTCGGAGACTGTCAAGGTATCGATCTCATCTCCATGCCATGCTATTTGTCCTCAGACATATACAAACACACACATGCAGCTATACACACACTGTACACAAACTCATCTCTGCATACACCATGAGCCTGCACACTCACATCAGTAACCACTCCAGTAACTTGCCCCTACATTAGTCTTACGTGCAGTATTAACACACATATCTACATAGAGTACATGGCCACCTGTAACTAATACCGCCCGTGAGGCGGAAACATGGACATGTACAATTGAGGGTCATGTTCAGCCGGTGCAAATGACAGAGGTCTTGTGATATGTCACGGCTAGAAAATGTACATTGACTGATTTCACTGCACCTGTCCCTTCATATGTATCAGCTAAACATGACCCATGGCTGAACCACAGTATTGATCAGAACCAGAGTGCCTCCAGTAAGAAAATGACACTGCTGGCCGAGTGCTTAATATACTTCCTGTTAAAACCTAAACTAAGCTGCACTCTTAGTGTCTCTCAGGAGTTTTATTTTTCTTTTAATTTTCAGAGTTTCCTTATAATGATTTCTTGTCCCTTTTAATTCTTTTAGCGTTTTTGGGCACTACTTCAGCGCCAGATTACAAATCATTTGGCGATCCTACCTCTGGTTAGTTTGATCTTTTACTCAAATGGTTTCTTTCCTTGAGTTCAGCATCTCCTGCCTTTTTCTTTCAACCCCTGCTTCCCTTCATCTTTTCATATCAAACACCTCTCGAATGCTAATATTCCCTGTGTTCATTTTCATCGCCATCAATAACCGAACCACCAGGCAACATCAGCACTCTTAACTGGGTGACGATTGACTTCCTCCTTTTCACCCATCACCTCCTGTTCTGATCCATCCTCCCTCTTGCATGCCTACTCTACTATACCTTGGCAACCTTCCTGTTGTGTACCAACTCCTCTTTTAACCATCACTTATTTCCTTTTTAAATTGTCTTCAAAATGTACATTTATTGGTATTTGAAAACACAATCATTTAAACTGTGATAAAGTTTACTCTTTTGTTTTTCCATACACTCTACCGATGCCTACTAACTGGGATGATAACAGTATGCTTTTCACTCGTCTGCACAGTTTAACAGTTTGTTTGTCACCACAGACATGGAGTTTTCATCAGCGCCAGTCACTATCCAGCCCAGTGGGCCCATACACCCCCCAGTACTCATACCCAGTCAGAGCCCCAGCTCTGGGCCTGATCCAGAGCTCTACGGCTCACGCTTTGTGCTGCAGGATGACCCAGCCACCTCCAGTTCTTTAGACTCTATCCCAGGGGGCCAAGAGGGTAAGGCCCACGGGGAGGCAGCCAGCATGCTGCATTGAGCCTGATCTGATAGCTGCCAGGAAATGTCACTAAGCCACGCTAATGTGAAAGTACACATATATGCAAACACACTGTGGTTGCTAATACGGTTTTCCCTTAGATAGCATGGCAGATATTAGTCTTTTCAGTAAACATTTATATTATGATTAATATTTTATTTTCATAATAACTTTTTTCTTTACTTAAATGGTAATTTCCTTCATCTTCTTTCTTTCTTTTACGCAACACTGCTCTAACGTAGTTTCTTTAAAAGCTCTTGTTAGGAATGGCCTCTTGCAGGTTAGACTTTCTAACTCTAGTTCTAGAAATAGATTACCCTGGCTGGTAAATCATTGACTGGACCAGCTCTGCCACATCATGGCCGCACGGTGGATGACTAACTCTTTCAATGTCTGTGGTTACTAACAAACTTTCTGTAGAGCAGCAGCTATCTGAACACCTGGATGGCAAACACTTTCCTCTGATCAATTTCCTGCTGGTTGATCTCCTGCGGGAAGAGATTGACTTGGCTCTCTATCTGAGATAAGAGCGCACTCCTAACCCTTTAGTGCTGGATGCATGACAAAAAGTGTCTTGGAACGTGGGACAAGGCCACACTTTGAGTCTTCCCGGCTGAACTAACATAACATTTCCTCTTAAAGAAGGACAAATTGGGTGTGGGTACATAACAGCTTCTTCACCATATTTCTTCTTCATCTTAGATTAGGATGAATGTAACAATATTTGTGGTTAACTACGTTGTATGGTGGAGGTTGAAAAGCAGAAGCTTAAGCATGGCTGTGTTCACACAATACTATGTCATTTCTGCTGTGGGTACACGTCACGGAGTCCTTTCGCCAGAGGGTTAACTGATGCCTCACTGTTTTGTAGGTGTGTGGGATATACAAGCTGGTGAGACCAACCAGATGGTCCACATGAACATCCTGATCACCTGCGTGTTTGCTGCTTTTCTCATGGGTGCCCTACTAGCAGGTTTAATTGTGTTCTGCTACCGAGACTCATTCCTCCGTAAACCAAGACATGTCCACAAGGATGCAGAGTCTGCACCATCTTGCTCTGATTCCACTGGAAGCTTTGTCAAGCTCAATGGCCTCTTCGATAGCCCTGTAAAGGTACAGCCAAACTACAAACTAAAAAGCAGCTTCAATCATACCGCTTTTGTGGAGAAGAGTCATTGAACAAGATGTGAAACTGTCTAATCTTACTCTTGGTTTTATTATCACATTCTTAGGAGTACCAAACCAACAATGATTCTCCGAAGTTGTACACCAATCTTCTCAGCACTGGCAAAGACCTGAACGCGCCCAACGGTGACACTAAAACCGTCATCTTGCGGGATGGATGTCAGCCTCCCGAGTTGGCTGCTCTGCCCACACCAGAGTCTACCCCTGTGCTTCAGCAGAAAGGTCTACAGCCCATTAAAAATCAGTGGGAGAGGGCACATGGGAAGGTCAGTGGGTCCCGTAAGGAGTCAAACTCATCTGCCAAGAGTCCTCAGTTCCTTCCTTCTTCTCCTACTCCTGCTAACTCTAGCTCCCACCACCCTCACCTCGCCCTGGGACACTCGCACATCCCAAGCGCCGTGGTCTTGCCCAACGCTACACATGACCACCCCAGCCATGACAATGGGGAAGATACACTACCACATTCATCTGAAAAGAAGCTTAAGAACCCAGATTCTAAAGGAGCTAAGAAAGACCAGAAGAGGTCTGTGGATGCCAGAAATACCCTAAATGACCTTTTAAAACACCTCAATGACTCTGTGGCCAACCCCAAGGCCATTCTTCAAGAGGGATCAGTACCCCGCCCGAGGCAGCACCTCACACTCGAGCCCATGGAGGAACTGACTGAAATACCCCCCAAGGTGCCCAGTCGAGAAGCTTCCTTGTACTCTCCCTCCTCCTCCCTGCCGAGGCACAGCCCCACCAAGAGGGTTGATGTGCCCATGCCCACTACACCAACGGGAAGCCTGAGCATGGGGGGCACCCTGGAGAGGCAAAGAGGGGGGTACCAACTCCAGCGGAGTGCATCTCACAGGCACTCCTTATCCACCTCACCAAATGGGGTAACCATGGGGGTGTCTGTGTCTCGCCAACACAGTATGAACAGAGGGGGTTACATGCCTCCGACACCCCCCTCCAGACTTGATTCACATGGCGGAGTTGTGGCACCAGGAATGCATTCAGCCCACCCACCCTCAGTATCCAGACAGAGCAGCTACAGTGGGCATGGCTCACTTCCTCGCACCGGGCTTAAACGGACCCCTTCAATAAAGCCAGATGTGCCGCCTAAACCCAATGGGTTTTCACCACAGACTCCACAAATGCGAGTAGTCAACAAGTACAGCTATTAAAAGACCATGGACACTTCAAAGTGAGTTCTTGGCCTTGACTGTAGAGCTTTGAGCCCTGAGGGCTTGGGGGAGGGAGTACAGATGGGATAAGGCCTAGTGTGTGTTTGTGTATCAACTTGAGGTGTATTTCCCCTTTAAATGATATGCACATTCACTCATACTAAAACCAGAAAGTCATACATATGGCCAAAGATACTCGTTGGGGCCTCTTTGCAACCCTGCAAGCCAACCTCCCTCCCTTGCCACAGTAGCCACAGGATATGATCAGTGGACAGTGGTGAATCTGCTGCTGCCCAGTGTATCTGGGCTTAGGTCTCACCCGTTACCACATTTGGAGCGAGGTTTAGGACACCAGCAGAGGCCACGATGGTGTATGTGGGACCAGGTCAAAAAAAAAAAACAGTGGAATACTTGAAGAATGGGTCTCATTTGTCACTCCCCTTGAGCACTGTCTTCCCACTAATGTGAAATGAACAGAGAGAAGCCAGAGGCCATAGCTTTGGCTGTAAGATGGCATAAGGCAGATGGGGGGGGAGATCAAAACGTATAGCGCGTGTGTTGTTTTAAGATACACGTGGCCGTAAACAGCTGATCAAACTGTAAGAAAAGAGAAAGTGTGTGTGTGTGTGTGTGTGTGTGTGTGTGTGCTGGCTGACAGGAAAGCAGATTTGTGTAAATGCAGCAAATATATTAGTGCCACTTGCCCAAGAATGCACCTTAAGACATTTAAGACCTAAGTCACTGTCTTTCATTAAAACAACATATTTTCTTTAAACCCCCCTGGACAGAGCTGAGGTCATACCTCTTTGTCACTCTGTTGTGTACTTAGTAATTAGATTAGGTTGTGGCGAATTGGTCATGTTGGCTGTACACAGAAATGGCCAACTCAAATTTTGCTCACTGGTTTGTGCTATTGATTTCAGATATAGGAGTTTTCCCTGATGCATGTATTCCCCCTACCAGTCGAGGATAGCCTGTGACATGGGTGTGCACATCTGCGTGTGTGTGTGTGTGTGTCTGTGTTGTGTTGCAGACAGAGGCCAAGGAGTAGTTTTAAGCAACCAAACGCACTGATACATGAAATAAGATGTCTCTCTCTGGGACTGAAACTTCCTCTAACCTCCACTGCCCCTTTGTAAGAATTCAAGAGTGGTTCAAGAGTCTTCTGTCTTTATGTAGCAATGGTATTAAAAGAAAATGCAATTTTTCATCTCATTCTGTAACTGGGTTTCCAACAAAATGACTTGCTTTTATAATCTTTTACTATTTTATTTAAAGAATTTACCATTTTGAAACTAAAGCAACACCAATGGTTTAGCCCATATATTTGAATTCAACATTTCAAGGCAGGTTTATTCTGTTAAATGTCTGTGTGTGCGTGTCCCCTGATAGAAGAATGCTAGTTTTTTCCTCCCACTTTAAATCCTATTTGCGTCATATTTAACTGAACCTAGAACAATACGTGGATGTACCATCTTTGTCATCTGTCCAGTTCTGCAGCCCATGTTCCCTGTGCAGATTTTCCTGCGAGTGGCCCCGTGTACAATCAACACTACATTTATCAATGTGTCCAAATGAGTCATGCTGGGAATGACAAGATACTGTATATACTAAAAAAAATACTATAAATAAGGAGTATAAATATTTTTAGGCAAGTGAACCCGAATCTGTGCGTTGTGTGCCTTATTCACGAATACAGTATATAATATTGGCAACGTCAATTGGTCCTCTGTATGTTATGTCATATGCTCGCTATATGAGTGATTTTTACATAAGCAAATTGAAATTTTAGCAGGATGCGCGTCGGAAATCTAAACTGAAGCGATACTGAAAACACACTGACAAACATTCCATTTGTGGATGCGAGTCACACAAAGGGAAAGCAAAAACACCTACTGGGATATAAATCAGTTCGTTCCTCCTTTATTGCCGGTGTTGAAATGAGTGGTGTTAATCCACCAGGTAAAGGTGCCATGCAGTGAATGTATTTTTCTTGAACGTGGGATGTAGGTAGGGTGGTGAGACCTTGCACTGTGGAGCAGTCAGCTCAACGCAGCATATCCTGCCCACAGCCGATGTATTAAAACAGTGTTCACACAAAAGCCGTCTTTTGGCATGGCCGCCCGGAATCTGTAATTCCCCCAGGATTGCAGGACAGGAATTGTTTCTATTGGCCGGCAGTGACGACCAAGGGATCATTTCTCGTAGCAGTGGGTACTTATTTTTAATTTTTTTTTTCTTTTGTGAGGGCGGGGGGTGAATTCTGAAATCTCATTCGAGCGTCAGTTGCCTGTTCAAGCCCAAAGCCACATTTTGTTTACAAGTGATGATTGTATGTAAAGACTTTCTGCCTGTCATCGAACCAGAGTCTGGGCTGTCTCTTTTCTACTCGACACATGCACACTGACATCACAGACACACACTCAGCATACACTGTTCAACTGCCTTGTACATTGCAATATGAACTGGGTCTTTCAGTTGCAATCTAAATTGAAGCCTTTATATTTCAGTCTGGTGTACGTGCAGATGAACCAGACTTTGTCATGTAATTCTAATTTAAATACTGTGCAACGTGGCGATGAGAGGCCAGCTGATCTCCAGAGTATTTGAGCGTGTAGATATGTTGTAAAATTGTACTGTGAATGTGTAAATAATAATGATGGTCTTTGTTTCATGATATTTTTTGTTGTTGTTGTTTTTTTTTCTCCATTTTTTTAACACGGCATGTATAGTTGAAATAAAACATTACTGCACAGAAATGGTGGCATTGTGGTGTTTTTCACAACAAACTGCTGATGAACTCAGCAGAGCTGGGTTTCGTAAGCCATCTCTTTGTTTATCGTGTTTCTGGACAACTGAGGAAGGCTCAGATTTGAAAGATAGGTCCTTGTGAATCTGGTGGTGAAATGTAGTAGGCAGTTGCAACATGACTGGGAAGGAAGTAGCTAGCTGGGTTCTGGGAGCAGACTGTAGAATGATTTAAGACTATTTTTAGATGTCTGGGGCCGGCACAGAGTCAGCCACACCAGATAGCATGTGGGAAAGTTTCCAAATTAGTATGTTCTTGTAGACACCAAACATCTGGACTAACTGCTCCCCAGGGGATAAGATCTAAGCCACCAATGAGCTGTGGTGGAATGCACACAAAAGTAGCACCCACATACATTTGGATGCATGCAGCGCAAACATCTCGTTTATGTTATGCACTGATAAAGCTGTGGGGAACATCAACAAAGAATAAACAAGTGATGGTTGGATAAGAGGTAATCACGGGTTCATGTTATCCAGTTTGTTGAACTGCAAAAAAAAATGTGATTGCCATCTGAGGTGGGATTATTCATTCACCTTTAAAGGATGTAATATATGAAACTAATGCACATATAATAACAAAGTCTAGAACTGCAAAATGAACACAATCAATACAAAAAGATTCATAAATAAAACGTGTTATCATAGGATGTGTTGAAACATGACAACGTGGATGCAGGGGAATCTATTGCAGCCGTTAGATGTCACAGTCCAACTCGTATCACGAAACGCCAGCATCCCCAGTTTGAATCCAGCTCGGTAAAAATGCTCTCTAAACCAGGGGTGTCATGCTTATTTTACATCGTGGGCCGCATACAGCCTACTTTGATCTTAAATGGGCCAGATCAGCGAAATTTCTGTCAGTGTTACAAGTTTAACTACACATTAAAGTCCTGAGATATCTTAATATAAGAACAATAAGTTGAATTCCAACATTATGTCTCAGTTTATCTACATAATAAAGAAATGCTGCTGTAGCAGAGAAGTCTGTCAGCTCAGTTCTTTGGGCTGAAATTATAAATAAATGTGAACATTTTCTGCCAGCTCATTGCCCAGACTGTCCTGTAATTATAAAACACACAGAAAATATCCTACTTTGTTCCTTCTGTAAGAACAGAAATATCTATAGTTGGTAAATGATAGATTAAAAAAACAGGAACTTTTCTGTCATATAAATCTTTACCCATTACTCAAATACTCAAGTGTGGTATGAAAGGCCATGAGGGAGTTGTTTTTTCAGCAGGAAAAGTTGTGAAACAAAAATGTCCAAAATGTATGCCCTTCCTCACTTGTTCCAAAGCCATCCAGCCATCCAACGCCCGGGGGCGTTCTCTTCTCTTTTATTCTAATTTCTTTCTTTTTTTAAACACATACAGTAATGTAATATCAGTTATACATACAACCACGATTTCAAGTGTTAACGTCCTACTAAAGCTCAAATCAATAACCGGAATCATCTGAAGCCAACTCATCTTACTAATCTGCATATAAAGAAGCTGTGTAGGAGGGCTCTAAGAGCGCGGGCCCTGCTTTGTTTTGCAGAGAGGTGATGAGGCCCTTTGGATGTTTGGCTAGGAGGCTTTGTGGCTCATCACTGCCAGCAGAATGTTGACACAAGTACTCCTTCATTGGCTTTCTGTAGGACCTCCAGAAAACTCACACCTCCTAGCAACCCCCACCCACCCTTTCTCTCCCACATACACACACACAAGGGAAACATTCTCCCCTCTGGGTGTTCTAGCGGGGGTTGGGGTGTGATTTGGTTAGGAATGGGGAACAACAAAGAGGCACCTCTTGCTATTCTGATGTACATCCCATCCTCTCAATTTATCAGATGGTCTCTTTGAATTAGTGGAGGCAAATCAAACACAGCCAATGATTCTGTAGCCGTTTCATTCATTTGTCCGTCCGCCTGGCCACACTTAGTCTCATTACAGACAGCGACTGTTCTCGGACAAAAAGCGAGCGTTTGTTGTCATACTGACGCGTCTGTGTGCATGTGTGTGTTTATTCTATCTCTCGTGGGATGGGGAAACGAATGGTAGAAAAAAAACAAGAAAAATAGATCTTGGTTAAGTCTAAGTGGAACACAGCGAGGCCACTCATCTAGATGCAGGCAGATGAATGTAAATTGCTAGAGCAGAAGGTACAGATGAAAATTTGATTTAAAACAGTAGCAGCGGGTACAGAGACACACACTAACGCAGAGCGATATGGCCCATTTTCTGCTTTTTGGCTTTCTCTGCAGCATCTCTTTAGAAATTTAAGGATAGTGATTAGACTGAAAATCATCCATGTGTATGCCTTCCTGTCCTCTTTTCCTAAAAGCCTGGAGGTGAAACCAGCAATTCCATTTGCAAGCCTCAGTCATGGAAAAGGTGCTCACAGGGTTTCTTTGTGGGCTTTAGCGAGTACATGCACTCTCTCTGATGTATTAAAACCTGACCCAGTGTCCAGGAATTGACTCATTTGAAAATGGAACTAAATGACAGGGAGGAAGTTAAAATTTCTCCAAGTTGGATCGAAAAAAGTTTTGACACTTGTACAGCCTCCACATTTGGGAAAAGCCATCAAAATCTAATCTGTGCGCCAAGCGACCTTACATTAACAGTTGGTTAATGGCACACACTGCTTTGAAAAGTAACTTAAAAGCCAGGCAGGCAAAAGCGGCGAAAGAGCGAGAGGTTGTTAAAATATGAGGAATGGAAGCGCAGATAGATAAGGACCGGTATTTCCCCCACCTTTACGAGTAAATACAGGCATTTGGATCATAGATGAACAAAATAGAGTGATGGGTGAAAAATGCATGGCTTCCCAGTTCTCCCCCAGTGACCTTCAGCCAACCTCTACAATCAAGATCACACCGACACCTCAGAGAAGGACGGTGAGAGCTGTGTGATGAGATGGCAGGAGGAAGAGAACTTGTTGACAGAGCTTTTAGTTCATTGTGTATTATTTAATAGTTACCATGATGTACTTATAGTCCATAGTTATTGCGTTCTCATACATGTCCAGAATGTGCTATGACAGCCTTGTTGTATCTGCACTCCCGCCTGTGTTTTATTTGGGGGCATATTAATTAGGGAGGAATACTGACTGGGAAACATATGGGAATAATTATTCTGAGGTCCCCAAGTCTTTGTAGAAACATATGCAAAGATGTCCAGAAATTGCTTAATTACTAAAATAGAACTTCAATCATAAGTTTTTGTCTTTGTTTTCTTACAGTTCACAGATGCTTTGTTGCCACAGATTGTGAACCATTAATTTAACGAATATCTACCATCTTTTTCACAGTCTGTTCCTAACATTGGATGGCTTGTGTTTCAAGTACATCACAGCTGTATAGTGCAATTAGCCATGATATTCAGCGTGATTGATGTGATTATGTTTTATGTCTTTTACTGTAAGTAAAAATCGCATTTACACACAACGAGCACAAAGGAGAGGCATTCAGCAACACAGAGCAGCCAAGTAGGGCCTTTAAGCTTGTTAGCAGCAATACACAGTCACAGAAGCTTTTTAGGTACACATGTTTCAACTGCTTGTTAACACAAACATCTGCGGTAGCAACTCAGTGCGTTTATTCATGGTCAAGGTCTAACCTGTTCAAACTAAGTACCAGAATAGGGAAGAAAAGTGACTTTTAACTTGGCATGGTTGTTGATTCCAGACAGGCTGCTCTAAATATTTCAGAAATTAGTGATTTACTGGGATTTTCCCACACAGCTGGTTTACAGACAATGATCTGGAAAAAAAGAAAATATCCAGTGAGTAACAGTTCTTAAGGCAAAAAATGCCTTGCTGATGTCAGAGGAGACTGGCGAGATTGCTTCTGATTACGAGGCATTAGTAACTCAAATAACCACTTGTTACAATTAATGTACGCAGGTCATGTGATTGTTGGGGTTTTTCTGTATGTATTATTGTAGCGTCTACCATATAATATAAAGTGCCTTGAGGCAACTGTTGTTGTGATTTGGCGCAGTATAAATAAAATAAAATTGAACTGAATTGAATAGTAGAGCATATCTAAATGTGGTTGCTATCCTGGTTGCAGGACACTGCACACTCATACAACAAATACTGTTCAGTCACAAGGTAGGTACACCTTTAAGCGCACCCTCCTTTATCATTTATGTCACTCCAAATGGAACAATAATTGACAAAAGGGACATCAAACTGCATTTATTAGGACTTTTTACTTAGCTCATAATACAAGTGAGCAATAGGATCATTTTCTCATAGATTTCTGCATATGCACCTGTGTGCCTCTGATTTAATTTTTGGAACCAAATGAGTTATCACCTGCAGGTCTAATTTACCTGACTTTACTCTTTAGACCCAGGGGACCATCAATTTTTCATATGCAGTCTATGACAGAATAATGAGCTGTGAAGTAAATAAAAGCTTAGAGTATGTAAATCTGAAACATCCACTTAGTTAACAAAATTATGCAATTACAATGTTTGCCAATTGTGCCAATTTATATTACTGAATGACCTTTATAACCCTTATCTACAATAATCCATCATTATGCTAAACTCAGGCAATAAACATAGAAATTGTTGACTGACATTCTGCTCTGAGGTCACAGTAATGGTATGAAGAAAGAAATCAAATCAAGTTTGCATGTTACTAGAAAAAAAAATACCAAAGAAAGAATTTATCATTCTTTCCAAGCTACACAAATCTCTGAAATCACCTTCAAAGATAACACCCACTGATAAGCTGCAAAATAAATCTTTGAGATTTATTTCCACCTAAACTTGATGTAGGAGTATCAGGTGTCGCATTAAGATCACAGAAGGGTTACTGCCACATCTGGGTTGCGTCTCAGTCCCAGATAGTGCAACATTGTACTGAATCTAGATTCATGCCATTAGGTATTACCATGCATAGCATCAAGTCAGTAATGCAGGATAGTCTGGGAGAAAGAGTCTAGAGACACAGATATACAACAGTGCTAAGAGCAAAAGGAGAGAGTGAGATGAATATCTGCCCAATGTGGTTCTTTAAGATGCATAGACCCTGCTCCAACACCTGCAAGTAAAGGTGCTTATCTGTCAGATTTAATCTGCTCACCGGGCTGTGTGCTTGTGTGCGGATAAAAGAGTGTGTTTTGGAGAAGAGTTGGGTTGGTGGAGCAAGTTGTAGCAAGCCTATCGAGCGTACATTCACTTACCAAGACTCTAAACACCTGACTGAATCTAACTCTTGTTGCGTGGATACTGTGTGTTCAGGTTAGGGATTATCACAACAAAGTGTACATCTGGCAACTAAATAACCCTCCACCTGTTTTGCATAATAACTTCATTTCTCTTCTTCTCTTTCTTCTGTTTTGGATCTTTCCACGGTCTTTATCTACTCCCCCCCCCACCTTTGAAGCCTGACTCAGACCCTTTTAGAGTGTGGGTGTTCTCATAGCTTTGCTGGTAAAACAGTGGATTAGCGCAATTGCTTTATGACTAAAGCCAAGCCTACTATTACAGCGCTCTGTCATTGGGAAATCGCATCTTCCCAGACACGCACCCATTACACACCCTGGCACCCACCCTATCCCCAAGGGGTGACACGGCACCCAGTGGGACCCTCCTCACCTGTGAAGCCCTGAGCCTGGGAAAGCCCCTGATGCTCACACAAAAACAGCCTGCATCTACCCTCAGGCAGACACCTTGTCTGAATAAGCAGAAAGCTATAATAATGATAAATGGCTTGCACCACATGCAGCAATATGTCTTCATATAACAAAGAGCTTTTTAATTACTTTTCACATTAGAAATACAAAATCAGACATAAATAACTGAGCACCTGCTTAAAGAAAAGTCATGACTGACTAAAAAGTACCATAATACGACTCTGTCTCATGGATCAGATTATACAGGGCAGTTGTAAATGCTGCTCCCTGCCTTTGTTACGAGGTTTAATTGAACATAGCTTGGCTCTGACGCTGGCTAACAACATGAAGTTAGCTCCCTCCTGCATTAGTGCCAGAGCAAATTAAGTCTCCCTCCAGATCAATGGGCTTATAGTCTATACACATCAGCACGGACAGATTTCACAAGCAGGCTGATGTATCAGCTGCCTAATTTTCTCCCTCTCTTCCACAGTCGTCCCCCCGACCAACCTTGTTTATCATTGAAAAGAAATCAGATCAACACACAGAGGCCAACGTGGAGCCAAACTTCTCCTGTTGTCTCCTCTCCTCCGTCTACAGCGTATAGTTACAAACATAAAACTTGCCCTTGCTGCCCTAAACAGATCAATACCTAATGGGCGTCACACTGAGCAGATGAGCTCTCTCGCGTTCTCTCACACTCTAACCACCCTGTGTGAACACTGTCTTTTTGTCTTGTTAAGGCACATCTACAGTCTTAGAAGGCGCAGAGGACTGAAGGAAAAGAGGAGTGAGGACAGAGTGTGACGGAGGGGAGAAGATGGCACGAAAATGAGGGAAGAGATGAGTGCCAAGATGTTGCACAACAACCCCTAGTCTTTCCAACAGGCAGAATTATCATTCAGGGCAAAAACACATCAACAAAGATCCAATACCCTGGACGAGCAGGATACAGCTTAGCGCCACCCCCATCCCCGGCAGCACATACCCACACATAACCTTGAAGTTATAGCAGCACTTACAGGATATGAAGTTATTCATTTGGCTTTTGGGTTTCCTTGTTTTTTTCCCTGGTGGAAATAATCCCTAAGACCATTCCTTACTATTAAAGACTTACATCTTCTAACAATGTCTAAAACGTATGGTTTCATTCTTTCGAGCAAAAAGTGGCTCTGTAATATTGCGGGAAAGGCTTTAGCTGTTTGCAAATGTTACTCAAACTCAAAGAAGTAGTTGCACTCACGTGGAAAAGAAAGCTCACACTCTTGCAGATCTAAAGTTTTACTATTCAGAAATAATAGAAGTCATCAGGTCCTTAACATGTTCTAAAATTATTCAGATACAACCTCAGATGAACGACAGCAGTCATTACTTATTTAACCACAACTAACCCAGAATGCAGAAACTGTGTGTGTGAAACCTAGTCCGTAGCTTTTAGAGCCACCTCTAGCAGCAATAACTTGAAGTGAAAGCGACTTTATCAGTCTCTCTCATCATCATGGAGGAATACTGGCCCAGTTTTGTTTGCAGCGTTGCTTCAGTTTTTTGAGGTTTGCTGGCATCAGTTTATACACAGCCCTCTTAAAGCCATAAAGCATGGGATCATTGTCCTGTTGCATGACCCAATTTTGGTCAAGCTTTAGCTGACTCTAGAATACTTTGGTATACAGAGGAGTTCATGGTTGAGTTACTGGAAGGCCCCCAGGTCCTGTGGCTTCAAAAGAAACAAAGTCATCACCACTGTGATTGATATTGTATGGTTTTCACCAAATTTGGTGGTATCTAGTATATGGTATATGGTCAAACATTTCCACTTTAGTCTCATCTGTCCAAAGAACATTGTTCCAGAAGTCTTGTGGCTTGTTCAGATGCAATACTTCAAACCTTGCAATCCATGCTGTTCTTTATAGAGAAGTTTTTTCCTGTAAGCCCTTCCAAACATGTCGTATGTTTTCAATTGTATTTATAATTTCATAAACATTAACAATTTAACACGCTAACTGAGGCTTGTAGAGTCTCAGATGGAACCTTTTGTTGTTTGGAGTTTCTCCGATTTTTACGCAGTTTGACCCTGGGGGGAATTTGGTGGGACATCCACTCTGGGTAGATAGGAAACTGACTTGAATGTTTTCCACTTCTGAATAATCTTGTTACTGTAGAATGATTGACTTCAGATTATGTAGAAAATTGTCTTGTAACCCTTCCCAGACTGATGTGCAGCAGCTGATCTAAGATCACTGCTGAAGTCTTTGATCACTGACATTACGCTAACACCTGAATGCCAGCAAACGAGGAAAACTTCTCCTTTATAGAGGTTTTCACACTTCCTGATGATCAGTTAAATAAATACATTCAATTAAGAGCATCTGGCTGCTACTAAGCATTTAGTTTTTCAAAAGCTGCTTCTGCATTTTTTGTTAAATAAATCATGACATGGTCTAATACGTCAGAGATAGTATTTACCTGATTTTAAGACCTGGTAAGGACTAAATAATTTTTTTCAAACCTGAGAATTGAAAGAGGGTGTACCTCCCTTTTTACGTGTTCTTGGGAACTATGTTAAAATATGTAATATTACGCTTACTACCTTAAAAAAGTCTAAATGACTTCCAAACTCTATAATCATAGCAAAAAAATCAACAAATGTGTATCTGGGGTTTTTATTCTGAAAAACCCCCAGATCAGATGTGGTGATTTTCTTTTCTTTTAGTACATACAGCCTGAAATCCATTTAGCACAGAGAATCTTCATCCATTTGGAACAACCTGCTTTCACATTACTTTTTCATGTAAATCCTCATGCATCAAGTGCTTTTAAAATCGACATCATACGGGGGAAATGGCCAAAACCCTTTAGTCCTCATCCGTCTGCCCTTGAGAGCAGCTCTTATAATACTGGCTAGTTAGAGTAGTAGCTTTAGCTTAGCGGTTGCACCTCTGCATGATTTGGAAAGTAAAAAGGCGTCGTCTGGCCTTAGGAGCACTTCAAAAGGCCCATAGCAGTGTGAGCGGCAGCACAAGTGACAGACGCACACAGGGGGTCAATGGCTTGTGTGTGTTTGTGTGTGTAACTGCGTTGTGTACATGTGTGTTGCTGCATAGGTGCACGCGTGTTTGCGTGTGCTTGTGCATTTGTGTTTATCTGTGTGCGCGTGGGTGTGTGCGAAGGGAGGGGAGGCCTATTAAAAAGCTGCCTGAGGAGAGGGCTTTCAGTTGGGAATCTATGGGGGGCAGAGAGGATGGCAGGGCCATTGTGTGTCATAGTTCCATCCTGAGAGCTGGAATTAGAGGCTTTCTCCTCTGCTCGACTGGAAGACTCTGTACCACCACCGACCCCATGTTTAATTAGAGCAGCTCTAGAGAGACAGCCTGGAGAGGGAAGAACACGAGCAATGAATATAAGAAAGAGTCAGATTTAACTCTGAAAAAAAAAACATAACTGTGGGTGAAAGAGGGGGAAAGGAAAGAAAATTGGATTCACACCGTTTGGCGATGCTGTGCAAGTCTGATTGGAAGCATAATGAGGTACACGATAGCAACATGATGTGAGATATGATAAAGATTAGCCTGGTAGAATTATGAGAATCTCTATGGCATGGCACTGATTGGAAATAGAAGCTAATACGAGTAACTTTCCCAGAGTGCATTTGACTTTCAAATCAATAATCTTCAACTCTTTCAGGAATCCTCACACAAACGGGCATGATGTGCCTTTGTGGAGGTTATAGTCCAATCAAATTAGGCAAACAAACATTAATGGATGATAATGAATGTGAGCATTATCTCCAAATAAAGTGGCCATTAATATTGATGATTGTTTTCATCCCAACGCATTACAAACTGAAGCAATATCAATATTTGTCAGAGCAAATGAGAGCGAGAATGTACGTTTATCAGTGATTGGGTAGCTAAATGGATATATGGAGGAGATAAACACGGGCTGTTATCTCCTCTGCTGATGATCTATCCGTTTAAGCTTGTAAGGTTCATTAATGTTAAATGGGTTGATTGTTATAGGAGGTAAACAACGTGTCAAATCTTATTCCAGAACAACTCATTCTGCTTAACAGAATGAATAGTCGGAGCCATTAAGGCCCGCTAGTGAAATGGTTCGTCTTTGAAGTACTTGCTTGTTTGTTAAGTGGAAGGGTGATCAAAAGGATGTCATTTTAAATGCTCCTGCTGATTGATTGTGTGCCTTTATATGCTCACCTGACTAGGCTTTGCACAAAGCAAAGTAGGAAAGGGATTTTTTTTCTAGACACCCATGGCATGATAGTGTAAAAAAACATAAAAAAAATCTTATAGGAAAACATAGCACTACTGACACACACACATTCAAGGTGCACCTTGATCCTGACTTTATTTGAGCTCTTTCTCTCTCCGCTGTGTTTAATCCTGCTGTCTGGTATGTTCCACCTGATTAATCTGATCATTCACTTCTGACAAGCCCATTTCTTAACCCCACCACCCACACACGCAAACAAGCACCTACACAAGTGAAGTGATACAAACACATGATGCATGTCACACACACACACACACAGACACGCATCCACTTGAAGGGCAAAGAAAAGAAAAAAAAACAGAGCGTGAGATTGGTGTGTTGGTTCGGTCACTCACAAGGAAAATGTCCCATCATAGCCTGCAGTTATCAGTGTCACACATCACTTCGCATGACCAGATATAAACACTGCTCCATTTAATGTCAGATTTACACACACACACAGATATATACATATACAGTATACTGTATATATACACATCATTTGATCTAATCAAGCTAAATCCAGGAAATGTTTTTCCTATAAATAATGATCCACATATATGCTCCTAGGGGATTTCGGTGCAGAGCCATACAGGCTATGAACTCAGCAGGAAAGAAACAAATGCAAATGTGAGGTACAGCTGTGGGGTTGAAGCTAGGTTCCCCATACAATGCCTGAACAATATTGTCCTTCACCTGCTGAGATCTAAAGGAGTAATCAAAAGGCATGGAGAGTTGTGGCGACTGATTCTGTGCAGGGGACCTCACTAACTCTGACTGACGCCCTCAGACTACAGATAAGACTAAAAGAGTGTGTGTGCATGTATGTGCGCACACGTGTGTGTGTATATCTTCATACACGTAACTAAAGGAAGCATATCCCTCCCTGTGTTGAGCAATATCTCTTGCTCTCACTGCTGCGTCCTCTCTCATTGATCCTGCATTCCAAACAGTTCCTTGATGACCAAACTGCTGTTAGAGTTCTTCTTGTCGAGGTTGATTTAGCTGAGCTTGGCGGACCTAAAACTCTGAGGGGAATTTGTCTCAGTGGCTGTAAATTACATTTATTTACAAGAGGGAGAAAAATGTGGGGGTGTTTTATCTATGTTCACATTGCATCTGTCCAAACCCAGTCGGTAACTCTTTCTAATAAGTTGCTTTATAAAGAGTATGAAAGCTGGAGCTATAGACCATTAATGGAATAACTTTGTGGTTTCCAACATATGAAAACCATCTGCTGATGTTTCATTTTTGCTCGTATTAAAGTTACTTTGTCAGAAATAGTAATAATGTGAGAGAGTTAGCCAGGTGCGTGGATTAGCAGTTTTGTTCCATTCTGCAAACAGCAATAAGTCTGCACAGGGTCTTTTATTTTGAAAAGTCACTGGAAACTCGATGGTGTTTCAGTGTCTGACTTCCTGCCCTCCTTATCTGCTCTATACAACTTGATGAAGGCTCTGTGGAAAAACAGTGAAAAACAGATTTGGTGATTATTTAAGCCATGTGGAGAAGAGAGCTGCTTGTAAAAAACGCTGCAGCATGTCTGCAGCATGTGGAACGGTAAGGTGGAGCATCCGTGGGAAGTCTGTGCAGCTGTAAAGAGAAACACCCTTCAAGCATGTTATTAGTGTTGATGTTGCATAGCTTCTCCACTAGAGGGCACTCTGTAACTTCCCCGTTGGCAAAACACAACAACCAGCAGATCCAATACAGTCAGACGTGAATAAGTAAGAAGAACTGAGCAACCAAGCTTGGCACACAGGTGCATCTCAGGCCCCTGAAGATTATTATCTATATCACATGTTATGACATAACGATGTCAGCTTTTAGTATTTATGCACCTATTGTCATGATCCTGGGCCATGTTGGCCCAGCAGTCTTAGTATTTTTTTGTTCCTTATTTGATTTCCCCTTGTGACTTTTATCCCCTGTGTGCCCCTCTATGTATCTGTGAGCCCTCGTCTCCCCTCCTTGTGTTTCATTCCATGTTTCCCCAGCCCACTATGCCCGTGCTCTCTCGCTCCTCCTGTCTGCACCTCTGTGTACTTCCTGTTTTACTTTGACAGTCTCCCGTCAGTGTTGTTCACTCCTGCCATGTCTCGTTATGTTTATCTGTGTCAGCTGTGTTCCCCGTGTGCTTCCACTTCCCTCGTTAGCCCTCTGTGTATTTATGTGCATGTCTCCCTCAGTTCGGGGTCGTGTTGTCAATGTCTCCTCCCCAAACCTGTGTGTCTTTCTGTGTTCCCTCGGTCTTCTGTTAGTATTCCCAGTTTAGTTCTGTTTCGTAGTAAGGCCTGCAATAAAGCAGTGATTTTGAGTTCAGTTCCTGTCTCCGTGAGTTTTGCGTTTGGGTCCTCATCTGCCTCCACACAGCTAGTTCATGACACCTCTATCGTCTTAAAAAACATCATAGCAAGGTTGTTCCTTCCAGCTGCTGTCAGACCAGCACTAAACCCCATGTATTAATTCACACATGTATACGCATATGCACACAGTGGGGTCCAGTGTGCAATAGTTTTCAATTAGTCTGTGCTCTGTCATGCTATCGATATTCATCAACTGCACTTTGCCATATTCTACTTCCATATTTTAGCCACTCGGCATCAGAAAATATCTCACTATTTGTGTCATGTATACACACATATATTTACTTGTATATAAATTAGAGTTTAAATTATATTTATATTATTACACAGGTTACATTTTTCTTCTTGTTGTAAAGTATTAGTTGTTATTGGATACAGTCTACGCTTTACAAATTCCTTACAATAACTAAAACAATATCTAATTTATATCCATACTTAGGATCAAAGCATATATATTGAATTACGCATGATAATATCATGAACTTATTACTTCACACGTCATTATTATATCCAGTATTTTAGAGTAAATAAGTAATGCACTATTGTGATGAATTAGAGAGCTAAATACTAGTTACAAAGGTTTTGTTTGTTTATTTTTTTAAACCTACATTTCTTGCTGGTTTTAATTGTTGCTGATGAGGACAATACTGAAACCATGACTTATTAACCATTATTATTCATTTGTGAAGAATTTATGTGCCACAAACACTGAATGATGTATTTTGAGAACATGTTGACACCAGGAGAATTTTTTTTTGTTTGCATCTCAGCTTCTCCTAAGCCACAAATCCCAGCTCTTTCTAGACCACACAGCAAACTCTCACAAAGAGCTTTGCCTGCGGTTTGGAGAAGGTGAACGCAAACTTTGCCAAGTGATTCCCTCTTTCTCTCTCATCAGTGTAACAATCCTTTTCCAGCCTGAGGCCAAGATCGTCTTTGTTTATGTAACATCACATGATGTCCTAGATGACCCTACCTGAAGCTAGGGGCTCGTATCCATTTCCCAGCTCCGGCTCTGCATCCCTCCCCCTGCTCAGGCCTTGGCTTAGCCACAGGCCAGCTATCCCACTGCTTGGACAAAGGCAGCTTCACGGGGATGTAACTCGTGCTTGCACATACAGTCAGAACAAAGCCTTCAACTCTCCTCTAGCAACAACAGTGCCTCTTGTCTTGAAAACTACAAGATGCCAAATACACCATGAAAAATATTTTGATTTATTTCTTTTAATAGCCTTCTGTTATTTTAGCTGGCATAAAAACTTAAAACAGTAATTAAATCACTTTGCACCAGGTACACTTTTAAGTCATCCTGTGAATGTTTCTTTTAATAGCGTGACAGAAAAAGAAGTCATTGTCCAAATTTTAAAATTAGGATCATATCACAGACTTTCGTTTTCTGCTTGCTACTTATCTGATGGAGTCCTAATGTCTGTAAAACTGCATTGCAACACACAAACAGTCACAAGGAAGCAGTATGATGATAACGTTGTTTCCATAAACAAGATAAGGGCTTTTGAAACAGAAACATTTTAAAGAAACAACCCCATAAAACAACCATGGTTCATCCACACCAGCCAGGACCAGTTGTGTGTAGTATTGAAATAAAATTTGGATTTAAGCAATTATTTTGCAGGTTTTCTATGTCAAAAGTTCTTAAGAAGTAACAGTCGTTTTTTATCTTTTCTATTTTTTACACGTGAGACTTGACTGATAACACATGCTTGTTATACTAAGGCTTTGCAGATGCGTGATCGTTATCTATGTGACATTAACCTGTCTGCTATTTTGGATATGACAATGGTTGCAAGGACCCCAGGCCTTGCAACCATCAGTTGCCGGGGAGAAATGCATATTCACTGTTCAGTTATGAAAAACCTCCCTGCCATGGCGTTGTTCGCATGCAAGTTCCCACGGTTGCTCGTGGAGCATGCAAAATTGTCTACAAACACTTGTCCACTACTTTCAGAGAGATAGTGAAATGTGAAAATGGAAACAGGACATTGTTGCCTTCAAAGTAGAGCTTTCTCCCTTTAAGTTGCGCTGTCTGCGATGCTGAGGCTCAATGCATGCTTTGAAGGCAAACATTCCTGGTTTCCATTTTCCATTGTGCTCTTATTAAGTTTTATTGATACTTGGTTTGTAGTTAGATAGTTAGTAGTTTGCAGGCACAACGGCATCTTCAATAAAATCTACAGGCAACCGCAGAAATCTGCTAGTGACCAAAGCACATGCAAGAAGATTTTCGAAGTAGCACCCTGTTTCCAATCAATTTCACCTACCAACAGCCAGGAACTCAACCATTTAGGGAACACATTTCCCCCTCGTTTTCCCCAGTGTGTCAGGTCAACTATTGTGGACAACTCAAACTAGATGCAGGCTGTAATAATCTGGAGAAACAGCTCAATTCTGCGCAGTCGTTTTCATAAAAGTATTTCATTTGGGCTTCGGCACATCAGCCTTTGAACTTAATACACTTTTCTACTTTTGTTCAAGCTAGTTCCAAATAACGTTGGGCAATATGTAAAATCTTACCAACCAACAACATCCAATAACCGACGATAGGCGATATAATCGCGTGGGTGCAGCTTTTTGATGGGCGGAGCAATGTAATCATGCACGCTGACTGCTTCTCTTAGGTTCAACCAACATTATTAGCAAACTTACTCATAGGCAAATAAAAAAAAAAAAAAAACACCCAGCACGCCCCTGCGGGCGGTTTATCCTTCAAGCTCGGGTCCTCTACCAGAGGCCTGGGAGCTTGAGGGTCCTGCGCAGTATCTTAGCTGTTCCCAGGACTGCGCTCTTCTGGACAGAGATCTCCGACGTTATTCCCGGGATCTGCTGGAGCCACTCGCCTAGCTTGGGAGTCACCGCACCTAGTGCTCCGATTACCACGGGGACCACCGTTACCTTCACCCTCCACATCCTCTCGAGCTCTTCTCTGAGCCCTTGGTATTTCTCCAGCTTCTCGTGTTCCTTCTTCCTGATATTGCTGTCATTCGGAACCGCTACATCGATCACTACGGCCGTCTTCTTCTGTTTGTCTACCACCACTATGTCCGGTTGGTTAGCCACCACCATTTTGTCCGTCTGTATCTGGAAGTCCCACAGGATCTTAGCTCGGTCATTCTCCACCACCCTTGGGGGCATCTCCCATTTTGACCTCATATATATATATATATATATATATATATATATATATATATATATATATATATATATATATATATATATATATATATATATATATATATAAGGGGTGCAACGATACACAAAATTCACGGTTCGGTTCGGTTCGATACTTTGGTGTCACGGTTCGATATTTTTTCGATACAAAAAAAAATGTTCATGCCTTTTTAATTTGTCATTTATTAAAATTATAAATATATATTTTAACTCAAAAGTACAGTTTTTAAATTTAATGTTGCTGAAAAAAAAGTAATTAAAAAAATAAATATATCTCAGGGCTCTCAAAATTTCAAAATCCCTGGTAGCCCTTCGGGCAGGGACTCTTCAGTTTTTGGTAGCCCAAAATAAATGTAAGTAGCCCGAATAAAAAAAGAGAGCAATTTTTTGATTGATGTTTTGTTTCCTTTACAACATTATACATTAAAGTATAATATTGTAAAGGAAACAAAACATTAATCAAAAAATTGTTGAAAAACAAATTACAACATTGTATAAAAATTACAATCATCAACTCAAATACTTGGTTCTAATTGAACAGAAATTTCTATGAACTTGTATGAACTGTGTAGGACATGAATCAGTCTGTGTCAGATCCTGAATTTGAAATTTCCACTGAAGTCACGGGTAAGAGACAAGTGGAACCAAGATCGAGGCCATTTGCTTTTTGAAGTTTGCAAAGACTGCAAAATTTTGCCAGTGGTAGTTCACTCTTTGCAACATAGTACGCTGTTCTAAACAGATTTTTCAGGTTTATTTTTAGTATGTTATTTGCAATTGGTGTTTGTTCTGGGAAAGATATTGCAGACTGAGCAATAATGCATTTCTTGCATTTCTCATGGGTTCTAATGGGGGCCTTTCTTAAAATGACTGGTCCCAGTAACAAAGGCGCTTGTCGACTCAGAAATCGAGAGAAAACCAACAACACACCCGGCAGAACATTATGTTATTTACACGGGTGCACATAAGTGGTCCGCATGTGCGCATTCGCTGTCAAAATAAAAGACACGCACCAGATAAGAAGTTGCAACGCGCGTTTGCGTCCATATAAAAAGCACTGTTTTTGTCCGCTAGAGTGGGATTTTCACGGCACATTCTGCACCACATCTCTGTGCGTTCATCATTTGTTTGAAGCCAGCTCACCTCCTGCAACCACTTTTCCGAGAATACGTGCTTCTTTTGTGGTTCGGACTCCTTCTGACATTTGTTTGGAGGTGGAGGGACACCAAAGTAATTGCTTAAAGGAGCTTCTTCGACATCTTTAAGAGTTCTAAACAAATGTCTGTCCTCCTCCAGAAAATCTTATGTATGCAAACACGCATTGCAACTTCATATCTTGTGCGCGTTTTTTTTTTTTTTTTTTTTGACAGCGAATGCGCACCTGCGGACCACTTATGTGCAGCCCTGGTTATTTAGCTCGTCATATTGCAGCCACAGAAATTCTTTTGTCCATGAAACCATAAAGCTGCACTTTCTTTTTGCCTTATAGTCTGATTTGTCATAACTTTTCCGTTTTGTGGTAAGCTTTTCTTTGGCTGTCACTTCTTCACCCTGACCTGTCTTATTTGGCTCAGCAGAACTAAAATATATATCCTGCTGCTCTTACACACACACACATAACGGTCAGCGATTCTCTGCGCGATCAACCTCTCATATGTTTAAGCTTGCTGCGGGAGATTTCACTTGTCATGTTTGCATAGTAAGCTAACGATTGATAAGACGATGTCAGAGGAATTGGTGCGCAAATTATCATCACTCACCAATCAGTGCTGTCGCTCTCTATACACAGTTCGCGCGACTGCAAAGTGAAAGCAAAAAACAAGCGCAAATTCAAACGCGATTTCAATATGTCACATATTGACAGTGGCTCACCGATGCCAATGACATAATTACCCAGCTACATTTCCGAAAGAATGCAAAAGCATTGACATATATTTTTCCTTCCTACAATAGCCCAACGGGCAGGGCAGAGATAGATTTTGGTAGCCCGACTGGAAAAATCGCTAGCCCCGGGACGTCGGGCTAGCGATTTTGCGAGCCCTGTATCTGATTGAGGAATCACTCATCTTTGGAAAAGAGAGTTTATTACAGAGAAATGGCTCTTTCCAAAATAAAAGCAATACTATACGCTTCTTCTGGGCTATATTCTCAGCAGCATATTGTAGCGGGTCAGGGCTGTTCGGGGTTCTGTTTGTACAGTTATGTTTTGTTTATGTTGCCATAGTGACGGGTGACGCCCTCTCGCTGCGACGGTGTGTCCTTCCGGGGTCAGAGGGCGCCCTGTGTGTTGTTGTTGTTGTTGCTGTCCGGTTGCCGCGCTGAGCAGTTAGCTAGCGGCAGTGTTCTTCTGTAGATGTCAATAAACGGCTGTGCTCCCTGGCTAGCTCACGGGAAGCAAGACCAAACGACACCTCCGTCTCCTCATTGTCTGAGCTCGCCACATTGGTGTCAGAAGTGGGATGATGGTGGCACCCCATGTTCTGACCCGAGTGACTTTTCCCCCGCCGGTCGTGACCGGCCGGTGCGCCAAAAGAAGGCACCTGGACATTTGCAGGACTTTGTGTGGGGTAATGGGGTCGTCGGGGACGACTGACCCCTTAGGTGGGGGCTATGTAGCGGGTCAGGGCTGTTCGGGGTTCTGTTTGTACAGTTATGTTTTGTTTATGTTGCCATAGTGATGGGTGACGCCCTCTCTCTGCGACGGTGTGTCCTTCCGGGGTCAGAGGGCGCCCTGTGTGTTGTTGTTGTTGTTGCTGTGCGGTTGCCGCGCTGAGCAGTTAGCTAACGGCAGTGTTCTTCTGCAGATGTCAATAAACGGCTGTGCTCCCTGGCTAGCTCACGGGAAGCAAGACCAAACGACACCTCCGTCTCCTCCTTGTCTGAGCTCGCCACAATATTAAACATATCAGGTCCCCATAAGGAGAATCATGTGCTGTCTAAATGACTCGGGTAAAGTTTGTAGCATGCGTGCTTGTTGTTTTTGACTGCTTCTACTTGTCTTTGCACTAGGATGATGTCGGCGTAAATGTGCAGTCATATTCGTTGTGTTCCCACTAGTGCTGTCAGCGTTAATCTCGTTGAAATGACGTTAACCCCACAACACGGCAAAGCTCCGTTAACGAGCTACCCCTGATCGCCCCGTACGTGGGGCTAGACGGCCAACACGTTAACGAGCTAACTGCGCTAACACACTAGCTCCCACCCATGTAATTGAGCATTGCGTGGCACATCCAACATACTGTTTTACTTTAGTCCATGACGCGCTTACCTTCAGGGTCATACATCACATGAAAACCAAAATAATTCCAAATGCCAGATCTGAATGAGGGTGGGGGAGGTTCAATTTGCCATGTTGCAAGGAGAGCTTAACTTCTGTCTCGCTAGCTTGCCCTGCGCTCTTCCTTCTGACGATGCTGTCTGTGTTGAACGCTCAGTGGATCTGCGCTCGACAGTGCAGCCTAGGCGGAGTAGTCGAACGCAGATTCACTGACCGCTCAACACAGACAGCATCGTCAGAAGGAAAGTTGATAAAATAAATTACAAATTTTGTATTGTTCGATACATATGCGTACCGAACCGAAAGCACTGTATGAACGGTTCAATATCGATACGAGTATCGTTGCACCCCTAGTGTGTGTATATATACGGATGCCAATGGACAGAACACACACTGGCATGGAGACTTTGCATGAATATAAATGGAGAAGAGCCTAGTGTTGCTGTAAGAGACACATAGTGGACACAGAGCACACAGGCAGCAGGGAATGCAGATGAACTGGAAAACAGAGTAGAAGGCTGTATCACACTAACAATGAAATAGAGTTTATCCTTTTTTATCTCCATGATAAGAAAATGATAAACATCACTTCTTGTGAGTCAGATTTGCTCTCATTTCATCAAACATCTCTTGCAAAATCCAACTGAAATTGAGCCATGTCCAAGCAATGACCCTTAGCATTTAAAAATTGGGACAAACCTCTTCCAGTGACTTTTATTGGTGAACCAAATGGCAGCCACAGCTTGTGGACAAACTGTTGAGGGAAGCCCAGGCAGGCCTGTAACAGATGGTCAGAGTGAACGGGTGACTGTTGACAGTGTGTGCTGTGTTTGGGGACAGCGCATGGCAGGAAGAAAAAAAAAAAACAGAGAAGAACCTGAAGTTTCTGTTGTGCTACATTAGACATATGGAAACTCAACAATGGATGGAGGCTCACACAGAGACACACACTCAGTATAATACCTTGCTATCACAACAAGACAAGCAGCACAGCAAAACAGCGCCCGCTTAACACTAGCACCACAAGACTTGCACATACCAGTTCTTTGTTTAATGGCATTACTTTAGCTTTTCCCTAAGTCTCATATGCATTTTCCCTTACTCCCAAATCCAAACCAAACATCCTGCCCCTCCCATCAATCCCAAAGTAAAGGCTCTTTTGCATTTCTCTTTGTCCTGCTTACTCTTTGCAATTAAGCAAATGGGTCATTAGTTAAACGCCACGGGCAACAGGACACACGAGGAGTTAATCAGAGTGGATTGATGGACCACTTGCAAGGAGCCCGGCGCACAGGCGCATGTATCTGCCCACAGAAGCACATGCCCGCTTTCACAAGCTATTGACATTTCTGAAGAGTTAGCCTCCAGTAAGACGCGCATACATAAAATTACACAAAATGGCAGCAGCTGATGAAAAGCGGCCTGATCATTGATTCGTGTTGTCAAACTGTGCTGAGTGGCAGTTTCTTCAAGAGGAAACGTCGGTTGAATCCTTGCCTCGGGCCATCAACATTCAGAGGGAGACGAGGATATTTTTCCAGCAAGTGATGGTGCGCGGCCCAATCACCAAGGTCGAAGACTGCTGACAAATCATTTTCATGAAGTATTTACAAATACAACTATTGATGGGCAAACCACATAGGATTTGCGGATGCTTGATTCGCCCCGGGCCAATTGATACGATGAGTACGCGGCCCGTATCCAGACAGGTGTGAGCTCAGTGTTAAGCGGTCACTTAAGCTTTGGAGACAGAGGCTGATTGTGAATGCAGATGTGTTTCTCAGCCCTTTTCTAATTTAAACGCTGGTTTGTCTGAGGGCACGCAGACCATCCCTTTTTATCTGTCTTTCTGTTTCTCTCCCCTTTGTCTTGCGTGTGCAATTGTGCTGTAGATGTGTGATGGGTGGCACTCTGGTAATAACATGAACAACTGGTGGCGGGATTTTGTTTTTGGAATATGCAGAAGAGAAAAGAAGACCAAACCATCACCAGATCCCACACTGCATGGTGGAATTTTAAAGACCCATGATAAAGTTTATTCAACTGTAGCAGCTTGGTAGTGTGGAAGCTGTTACAAAGGTCTAGGAAAAACAGAAAATTCCCATTTTCAGGGTGCAATAAGTAGAATCCCTTACACTAGGTGGGGTCACAGATGTTTTGCAGAAGCATGCACACATGCTAGGAAGAACTACTTTTTCTGTGAGTGACTTTTGTAAATTTGTGCAGCACATTCCCGTCAGAGCAGCAGATGTTTAAATCTTCCACCAGATAATGCTTCAGCCTGCACGAAGCTCTGCTGGAGGAGCTGCTTAGCATGTTAACTTTGCAACGCAATACATATGCAGACATATCAGTAATAACATCAAAGCTGTTAATTCTTCAAATTCACACGGTGGAAGAAGAGGAAGCTACTTTCGGCCGCTCCCTTATTCACAGGAGGTCACCGTTCGCATGTTTGACTTGGCAGAGTTTTTATGCCGGATACCCTTCCTGATGCATCCCCGAAGGGATGTGTGTCTCCTCCCAGGATTGAACTGGGGATCTTTTGCTTGTTAAGCGAGCATGTAAACCCTGACACATTTTTAGTGTTTAAAGAGTTGCAATCATACTTAATTTTGCAGCTTTAAAAAGGTGGACCTGACAAATGCTTGTATTAGTGCTTTTAAATTTCTGCGCACTGTCTTAATTAAAAACAATTAACAATCATAATGCATTAACACATATATCAAGAAATCAAAAAGCACAGCTTCTCCAGAATCTAATGAATGACAAAGATTCCCCTGATTTCTCAGATAGTGAATATAATGTTGGATTAATATTTCTCCACTAGATGGCAGGCTTGCAGTCCTTTCAGTCTTTCAACACTGAACCAGACTGAACAGGTAAAATGATAATTCAAAGTCAAAACTTAAAAGACTGATGCAATCCATAGATCAGATGAGTTGTTTGTTTCTGGTGTAAAAATGGTGTGACATTGCTTTCTTCCGTTGAGTCAGAGGGAAAGAAATGTTTCCTAGCCACACGTGATCTCTCTTCCTTTGACCTTGCATGTCTGCCCTTTTGCTGCGAGCAGGAAAGAGAGCGACTAATGGCGAGCCAGCCGACATGTCGGACAGGAAGGACATGTCAGAGAAGTAACAATGCCACAGCATTGGATTTGTTTAGTCGGGCGCAGTCAGCACTATCTGATCTACCAGAGGGACAACAAGAGGAAGGAAAGCCTGACAACATCGAGCGGCAGCTACAACTCACACCTGCACAAACCTGAAACAGTGCTGCTGGGGTGGGGAGTATAGATATATGCACAACACGATAAGTAGCCAGACATGAGCCACATCAGTCACCAGTAAAATATCAAGTAGGTTTTATTGAACAGAAGAGTCTGAGTCTTCTTAATACTTTGAACATAAACCTGCAGAGAAGAGCTGTGACTAGCATTCTCAATATTTTCACTTCATCACGGAGCCAGTGAGATGTGAAGAAGGGGGCTTTGTGATTTATTTGTCTGTGTAAGCACAACATAAGAAATGTTTTATGTTGTACTTCCCTCGCTAAATTGATTCATTTGTTTCTTAGTGCGCTTTTATAATTGAATTTCTCTTGTTCGTTAAGATAATTACTCAGACAGTCTGGGACAAGAGAGCCATGGACAACCACCAAGTACTGTAATTCGATTAAAGAGACTTTCTTTTGCTCCACTGAAGCTTCTTAGATAGATCGATAGATAGATAGATAGATAGATAGATAGATAGATAGATAGATAGATAGATAGATAGATAGATAGATAGATCTAGTTTAAGGTCAATCCAAAATCCTCGCGTTTGAACTTGTGTGTATGTGTGTGTGTTTGGCATATCAATGCCTCAATAAGTGGACAAGCAGAACTCCTCAACTGGGCCATTAAAGCACACTGCCAAGTAAGTGCTGTATTTCATTATGAAAGGATTTATTACTCTGTATGTTCCACTCAAGCAGGAAATTGTCCTGAAGTACCTGAAGATCAAATATGAAAGGGTGGAACCATGCAGTTTTACCTTCTCTGGAAGGCAATTTAAAGTCACTGCAAGCATTTACTGTGTCCACCAGGTGGTGCTGCAGAACGATCCTAATGTTCACAAGGACAGACGGAGACTTACAGACAAGCATTGTATTCATGCCTGAACATAGAGCAGTGTGTTCTTGTTTAATTGCGACAAACAGCAGGCCCGAACACCTTCCACTGTCTCGTCCAGCTGCAGGCCTCCAGCCAAGTGTACTTGGTGCCATAGAAAAACATGAGATGTTTACTGTGATTAGGCTGCACAGGAGAAGATAAGCTATCAGGCCACTACGGTAGTTAATTTCATTGTTTGATTCTTATCTGGAACTGAAGGTCAAGTGTGGTACCAGGGTACAGCCACCGACTAGTGTGCCATTAAATGAAAACCTTCTGACTCAATTTTCTCAGAACAACTACAATAAATCAGAAGAGCACCACCGCTGAGCAGATCATGCCTCTAACCCAAAGCCAGCCAGTTGTTCCCAACATGGCCAGTTAGTTCAGTATTGATTCTCTGTCATGCTGTTATACCACTATAACCATCTGACCTATGAAAGCTGAGCTCACAGCACTGGCCTGAAATCCAGCACACACTGCCCTCCAAGGGGAGAGGGAGCGCCATGTGAGGAAACACTTAGCTCACCCTCTGGGCTTAGGACTGCAGGACTTTCACCGAAAACGTTTGCCCTTGGCTCATGCCCTGTTAGTATCGCTGCTTTAGTCTCTGCACTTCTAACCATGCCTACCTTGCACAACTTGACCCCACTCTTACATTGATCTTTTTTAAAAACTCCTCTTGGGACAAATCAATCAATTCTTTGGTCAACTCACGGAAATTCTGACACTCTCTGACAATATAATAAAACAGATAGACGTTAAAGCTCATTTTAGTTTTTGTATTCGATTTTTTATAAGGGTGTGTTATAAGCTAGTTTTACAATGCGCACTTTGACCCTTGCAAGTGAAAAGTATGACATAAACAGATGCTGCTTGCGTGCCTGAAAAATATGAGCACCAAGGACTAATTACTCACTGCTGTTTAGGTTAGTGTAGCCTCTGATTATAAGGACTACAAAACAAGGCAAAGCCCAGAGGCACAGAATATTTAAAAAGAAAACTAAAACATAACATTTGAAATCAAGCAAATAAACGCAAAGCAAGCAACAAGCTCAAGAATGCACGGGAACTCAAATTCATGATTATATCTTTCTGATTTTGCTATATTGCCAACTATTGGATACCTCTGGGTTCTAAAATCAAGCAATCCGAAAAGGAAAAAAACCCAAACACGTACTTTTTGGCTCAACCTTATTCACAGCCACACAGAGGCCACGGTCTGTGGTAAAGTTATAAGGCTGACTGACTGAGTTTCATCAGGTGTCACATGCGGTCATTACTGGAATTCAATCGAAAACAAAACCAAAAGCTTGGGAATCTCTGCTAAACAGAAAGAGCTTGTGCTGCTGAGTGTACTGGACCTCGGCTCACTCAGGCTCCAAACCACTGACAGTGAAAGCATTTTCATTAATGGAGCAAATACAGCATTTTTTTTAATGTATTTGTGCAACTATTTAGCTTGTAATACAGTATTAAGTATGCTACTTTGGATCCATTTTGATAGTCTATTAACGTTATTTATTAGCTAAACAGACTGATTATCAGCATGTAGTTTGCTTTGAGCAAAAAAATATGACACATCATCCCAGAGCCTCCGTTTTGTTTCCATGTTTGGATTTTTCCAACTCAGGAAATGTGATCACCTGAGGAGTAGTCGAGCTTGATCGGCTTGTTCGTTCAAGCCCATATACTTATGTGGTATGATGATTATCCCACTGAAGCTTAAGGTGTGTATGTGTGTATCAGCTCCCACCTACGCAGGAGTAATTACAATTTCACTTCTCTCCTACAGTTATCTCTGTAGAGACACATCTCTGAAAGTGAGAGGTTCCTTTACCATACTTTTCACGTTCATGTTCATGTTCGTTTATGTATCCCGCAAAACACACACACGCAAACAAACACCACTTCACAAGTATGTGTCCTCGTTAAGTTGGCCTCATTTTGAGGGATTTATTTCATTCTAAAAAGCATCAATGTGATTTAATACAGAAAGTAATATTCGTCTTTTTACAGTGCAATTTAAGACTCCTGGAATCTGTAAAACAGCTGTGAAAATGATTCGATATAAAATCTTTTTAGTACCATGATCGGCACATCCCACCAGAAAACAAAGAAGTGAAACAATTCTTTAGCTTTATCCTTTATGGAGGGACACACTTTGGATCGTGGAAGAATCTCAAACACGTTCCTATATTTAACCGTGTGATAGATCAGAGGTAGAGCACGGGCAAAACCTGGAAGACATGTTCATCAATAACAGTTTATGTCTGCAAATGAAAATCAGCTGTACTTTCCATAGTGTGTTACCTTTATATTAACACATAAAGTTGATTGAGTGATAAGCCAGTCTCAGTGTATTACTTAAAAAGATAGTACACAAAATAATTTCACGATAATTACACAGTAATTCCCCCGTCCAGCAGCCAAGAAAACATATGGGAAGAAAATGCAGATGCCTGTTTTATACATATATATATATAGATATATATAGAGAGAGATAGGTAGATATGTCTATTACAACATGACTGCATTACATTTCCCTTCTGGTTGTGATCTGACTGAACATGAAAATCCTTTCTTCAGCACACTGTCATGCTATGAGCCTCTGGCCCTCAGGTGTTTTATTTACTCATGCCCGAGAAATGCATGGCATGCAGTGTTTCCAGACAAAGGTGTGTTTATGAGGGTGTGTTTGCAAATCCAGAATGACAACCCAGATGCAAATGGTAAAAAAAACACTCAGAAAAAGAAAGGACAGTGATTAGGACAAAGTGGATTATGAGAAATACATTTGTATTTCAGTTTAAAGGAAAAAGAAACGTTTGCTGTATATTACTGCGAGCAGCCCAATATTGAGCCTTTTATTGGAAGAAATTTGGCCCCACTTTCTGATATTTATATTCCTTCCTAACCAACATCAACTGCTTTGTGCCTATGCAAAACAGCTATCTGACACTGGTGTCGCTCCACGACTGCTCAATTCTATTCTAATGAGCTGCGGATTTATGAACACACCCACTGTTTACAGACTTACACCAGAACAGAAAACAAAGAAGAAGCACTGACATTTACGTTAATGACACACATCCGTTGATATTTTAAATCCTTGGATTCTTTTTTAAATCATTTTAACATGTCCACATTGCAAGATGAACATTGTCTCCTCTGTTGATAGATTAAACTTTGATTCCACTGGATCACTGTGTGCCAGAAAAATATCTCTTTTAAACAGGGAATTTAACTGTGTCCTGATTTGTGCTTTGTTTTGTTTCCACTGCTGCTGCTCATCCCCTCGCAGCCTCTGAGTCTTCCTCGAAGGCCCTGTTGTCATAGCGATGCTGCTGTCTCTCTGGGTCGAGGCTCCCTGGGTCAGTCAGTGGGACTTCATACAGGGCGTCTCCTGTCACTGTGATCACGGTGACATCTGGCGGTGACTCAGAAGAGAAGCTCTCTTTTCTGTCGTCCTCAACGCCCAGGGCCTTCAAGATGTCGCACTTACACATAGGGCAGGTTCGCCTCTCCAGCAGCCAGGGCTCGATGCAGGTTTTGTGGAAGATGTGATCACACGTCAGCACGGTCACCACATCGCCTACCTTGTAGGATTCGATACAAACGGCACACATCGAGGAGTCCGAACTGGTCTCCTCGTCCCCTCTCTTGAGCGTGCGTACTTGCAAACGCTTAATTGCCTTCTTCGCCTCGGATTTCAGTCGCTTCTCATTGCGCTTGCTCATGCTCATATTGTAGAGACGGTTTGCGGAGATGAACACAAAGTAGACGATGGAGGCTGCGGTTACAATGAAAAAGGCAATGGACAGAAAGTAAAGCCAGTATGTGTCCATCCAGGGTCCGTGAGCCACGCCTTCACTAATTATCATTTGAACATCAATCCCGGTTTTCACCAACCTGACAATCTCCATGCCCTGAGTGTTACCAATCATGATCGCCACAATTTCGTCTGCATCTGAGTGTGCCATGTGTGTAGTGCTGTTTCCACTGCCGTCCACATTATACACAACAACAGCAGCTGCTCCGAGGCGTTTGGCAGCATTGATCTTCTCACCGAAGGTGCAGTTGCCCCTCTTCACCAGGGCTATCCACGGTGGTAAGGTTTCGTTGCGGTCGTACACAGGATCTGGGCCACAGCCTTTGGGGTCTCCCACAGGAAGCGTAACGATGCCAAAAGCTCTTTTCCTCGGAGAGTTACGGCCATACAACCCACACTCACAATATTTCTCCTCAGTCTCATTGTAGCTGTTCACAAAGCTTATTTCCACGTTGGCAGTCCAAAATACAAAGGTAGCTGAACAGTGAACAAGCCCTGACAAAAACAGCAAAAGCAGCAGAGGTGGTTGTGTCTTCTTACCCATGGTAACACTGTTCTTGAACAAGAGGAAGTCCTCTTACTCAGGCTTATTTAGCCTCTTCAAAACTTCTTTTTCAAAAAAAGAAAAAAACTCCCAGTTCCTGGTCTGTTCAAGTCTCAGCAGTCTCAATCCGGCGATAGTTTCACCAAGCCTGCTGTCTTCGGTAATATGACACGAGCCTTTGGTAACATAAAACAAGCTACGCGTCAGCCACTCACCTCTCGTTATCTTCCTGAACCTTGAACGCTGAACACTCCCCGCAGAGGGCAGGGTGTTGCTATTCAACAAGTTGAAGTACACAAAACGCACAGACCTATGTTGTTTCCAGAGCCAAGGAACAGCATTCAAGAAGGAAAGACATGATAAGCAAATGATAAGAAGACTTTCATAAGGCAGGACTGTGACAGCAGTAAAAACTGCCGCATTCTCCTTGCGTAATGATGACAAAAGCAACTCAGCCAGTTTTTCTAGTTTGACTGGTTTCCTTCCTCTTTTTTCTGCGGCTGCGATCATTGTTTTGTTAAGGTGACAGGCAAGTTTTGCACCGCTGCCTTGTGGCTATTGTCTCTAATCTACAAATATAGTCTACTGCATATTCTACTGCAGTAGACTAATGTTGCTGAATATTTTTACAGGCTTACGAAAAAAACTGAGTGAAGAGGATAAGACTTTTGCACACAAGAGTAATGTTTTTCCATTGTGCTGATACTGTAACTAGAGACTCATCCACCACTGCAGGCATACCAGTGACAACTGAAATAGAACGAGGCACTGTCAAGTTTCCGCTGTATCTTCTTACACACAAGTGAAAGCGCACAAACACTAAGAGACAGAAAGGCTTCAAATGACAAATTCGATGGTGAGGTTGCTGTCCAGCTTGATAGTTTACCTGAGATTGAGACTGGATTGAAATCTGCTCTATTTCATTGAGCCATTTTTACCTTAGTTCACACACACACAAAGAATTTGTACACAATGCGCTATTAAATAATCAATTTGACTGGGGCTAGCTCTGTAAATAAAAGACTGTGAGATATTTCATTTTAGCACAGCTAGAAGTCACAGCTTCTGATAACAGGAACAATGGTTCTGCTCTGACCCTTAGATTCCAGAAATATTACCCTGTCAAGTTATGAACACGCACTCCAAAAAAAGACCTCATGTCTTGTTCAAGTTAATAAAAACAGACATTCCTCTGTACAGGTGAAGTTTGGTGTTAGATTCTAAAGGTATCCTGAGACTTTCTGATCTAATACTGGCATCTGCTGGCTGGTTAGTGGTGTGGTCAAAGGAAAAGACAAACCTCCACCAAGCTAGGTGAGTCAGACAGACGTGCAAACTGTCAGCACTGGACACATGTGTGCATTTGCTTATATTTTAATCCAAAAAAGAATAGTGATTTCAACAGTATTCAGTGGTGTTAGTTTGATGATGAACTTAAACTCACTTACTTAAAAAAAATTAAAAGAATAAAAAAAAATTAAATTGTAAAGAAATTAATGGAAGCAGTACGGGCGAAATGAATTTGTACTAATTCACTCCTAAAAGGTTAATTTAATAATAAAAGATTAAACAGTACTAAGTTGTTATTCCAATAAATGAACAGAGTCATTAAAAGAGATAGATACTTATCAACCACTTTATTAGGTACACTTTGCTGGCACTGAGTTGGACCTCCTTTTGCCTCCAGAACTATTGTAATTCTTCGTAGCATATTTAACAAGGTGCTGGAAAAATGTCTCAGAGATTTTGGTCCATATTGACATGACTGCATCACACAGTTGCTGCAGATATGTTGGCTGGCTTCATGTGCCACCACATCTCAAAGGTGCTCTACTGTATTGAGATCTGGTGACTGTGGAGGCCATTTGACAGCAATGAACATGCTGTCACTGCGGTCGTAAAGGGATGGCTATGGTCATCAACAGCTAGGTTGAGGTGTTTTAATGACACTCAGTTTTTATTACACCACTATCAGCCTGAACCGCTGATACAAGGCTGGATGGATGCACGCTTTCAGGTTTTTTATGCTATATGCTGACCCTAGCATTCAGCTGTGTCAGCAGAAATTGAGACTTTACAAGCCAGGCAATATTTTTCAAATCTTCTCTTGGAGCATTTTGGCGATTCTGTGTTAAGTGTAAACTCAGTTTCCTGTTCTTGGCTGACAAGACCCGGTGTGGTCTTCTGTAGCTGTAGCTCCTGTATTTCAAGGTTTGACATGTTGCATGCTCAGAGCTGCTCTCCTCTTTTGGTTGTAATAAGCAGTTACCTAAGTTACTGTTGCCTTCCTATCAGCTGAAAGGAGTCTGGCCATTCTCCTATGACCTCTGACACCAACAAGGGATTTTCTCCCAGAGAAATGCTGCACACTAGGGATGGCTGTGTGGGAAAATCCCAGTAGATCAGCAGTTTCTGAAATACTTAGTTCAGCAAGTCTGGCACCAACAACCATGCCATGTTCAAAGTCACTTAAATCACCTTTCTTGCCTGTTCTGATGCTCAGCTTGAACTTCAGTAGTAACTGTCGTGTGATTGGTTGATTAGATATTTGCTTTAAGGAGCTGTTGAACAGGTGTGGTCTATGAGTGTAAATGAAATGATAAAAAAAATAAAACTTAAAAAAAATGGTGGTACTTCCTAAATTTATTCATCTCTTCCAAAACATACCCATCTTTCCCACATCATCATTTTTAAACTATTGACTCTATCATTATGTCTTTCATCTGGGCAAATAAACACCATAGAATTTCAATGGCACACTTGCAGAAACCCTCTGAGGGCAGACTTGGCCTCCCAGTTTTCAGGCAATATTATTGGGCTTGGAATACCAGAACGTGGGTTTTCTGGAACAGTGTTTCAGCTGTTCCTGCTGTTCAGAAGGGCTGTGGTCCTTCCTGCCAAACATACCTACCAAAATTTTTTAGCAAAGATTTTGTCCTAGCTCAATTCTCTTCAGATCCTAAAGCAAGTTAGGGGTGCTTTGTGCCATACCTATCCATTTTTGCCCCATAACGCCAAACCTTTCTTTTTTACCTGGCGTGATGGACCCTGTGTGTAATCATTGGTCAGAATTAGGTCTCCGCACTATTAAGGACGTCTACATCGACAATTGTTTTGCTTCATTTGCTCAGTTGCAATCAAAATTTATGCTTCCCTCCACTCGTTTATTTCGATACTTACAAATCAGGAATTTTGTTAAACACTCTTTCTCCCATCTGGATCAGCCACCTGCTCATAGAGACTTCTATGATTATTTGATTGAAATCCCAAACACCTAATCAGCCAGTTTACTACACTTTTTACACTTAAACCACCTACAAACCTCACCAAGGATGCTTGCGTTAAGGACATGGAAGTAGACATATCGGACACTTTGTGGGCCAATGGGTTGAAGAAGATTAAAGAATGCTCTGTTAATGCCAGATTACAACTTAGGCAGTTCAAAGTCCTTCATCGTTTGCATTTCTCTAAAATAAAGCTAGGCAGCATTTTTCCATCTATTTCCTCATTGTGTCATAAAATGCAAAGCAATGGAAGGAACCATTGCCCACCTTTTCTGGTCTTGCCCTAGACTTTTTTGGGCAGAGATATTTAATATGTATAACCGGATTTATGACTTAAAATTAAAGCCGGATTGTATACTTGCAGTGCTAGGCTGCTCCCTAACCTCACTGGCACTTAGACGTCCTCTTCAGAAACCCTTAATGTTTGACATGATTGTAGCTAAAAGCTATTGTAGCTATTCTTAGAGCCTGGAAATCACCATCTCCTCCCTTGTTTAGGGTTTGGCTATGAGAGAGGATTGCATGTTTGTATATTGCCTTATTTTTTTCCTTTTCTTTTATTGTTTTCCTGTTCTGGTTTTTTGGTTTTTGTCTTACTTTCTGCGCTTGGATGTCATTGTTTTTTATTTGATTTTATGTAATTTTAAGTTAAAATCTTGTAAATAAACATTAAAAAAAAAAACCTTTAAGAGCAAGTATTTTAAAAAATATCTCCAAGCATACCGTCTATTTACCAGAATACCTGTGTTGGTTTTTGTGTTGTTTTAGGGTTTTTTTTTTTAACATTGCATTATTTCTTTGTTGCATGACTTCCAGGCTAGGCCCTTATCAGTCTACACAAGATGACCAGCAAACCACAAACCCAGTCAATGCCACACAGGGGCGCCATTAACTCACAGCTAGGCTCAGCATCATTCATCACAATTAGCACAACAAAACAAGCAAGTTCAGCTTCATTCGGCTAGTGTGCACTGCTCACTGGTGCAACAGAAATGCCAGACTGATGATTTAAGCATTTGTCAACCTTAAAGTTGCTTTCATAATATAAATTCATAATGTTAAATCTTCTGCTTAATGAAATACGTGCAATAGACACAGAGCAGCCTCTCAGAAAACCAGTAATTGAATTGACTCACCTTTTTTCAAATCATCTTTTTTGGACTCAGGATAAACTATCCATCGTTTTAATATCCATTCATTTCATGTCTTTGGAGCACGAAGGCGATCCACACAGAGAGCACTCCTGACTGACGCTCTGTGGCTCCGGGGGAAACTTTGGGGCATGTCCAAACAAGCCCTGGCACCCCGTCCCTCCACATATTCACACCCCCTTTTTTTCCCTCACATGTGAGGAGTATGGGTATCAGTCTACGGTGTAACTAAAACTACACTAAATCCTGTTTATGGTTATGTTCTGTCTACAATCACGAGTCAGATATGCGCAAAGGCCTAGTTGAGTGGCCTGCATGTACGCACAGTGCCACTGTTTGACGTGAAGATGATCGTCTCCAAATTCAGCAAGTGTGTTGCATAAATGTGTATTTAATCAAGAAAACATTACATTTCCACTTGTAAAGCTGCATTAAAACTGTGTTTAAAGAAATCTGGATTTCACCCCTGCTGCGCCTCAGGCTGGATTGTGTTCAAACTGACTGGAATGACTCGCAACTCGTGATCCCCCATTCTTAGTAGCACCAGACTTTAAAATGTCCCCCCTCCCAATAATCTCTCTTTGCAGCTTGCAGCCATATGTAGTGTTAGATGCAACGCTCACAACCAATTTTAGTCCTTAGTACATTTCTACAAGCTTGTAAAGACACACATGCGTCCTTGGATTAATCGCTAATTTCGTATTTATTTTTTTGTTTTATTTAATTTTAAAATGACCATGGGTACTGCTGTAGCTGTGCAGAAAAAGAAGAGAAAAGATTTTATACCTTACTTTCTGGGATTTGTAATATTTTTGTATTGCACGGTCAGTCTCCTTTCACTAACAGCAAAAACAGCACAGGAAAGTCACTCTGTCAGGGTGCGTCGGGCCGTGGGTAAGCATATCTGAAACAAGTGCGTGCGGGATTTTTGGGTTACTTTGTAACATTTTAGAGCTGCCACAATAATCTGGGGGAGTTTTGTTTCATAGTGACAATCTGTTCAGTGTGTCATGAGTTATGTCACGGTAATAATGTGTGCGTAATCATGTGGCATAGCAACTGTGGCAATGTTTGCTCTACTAATTGTCGTGTGTTATCGGCATGAAAGACCGTGTAACTGGCATGAAAAGAGATCTAACCATCTTGGCAGAGCGCTCTAGCAACTTGCTGGCTTCTTGGGGTGACAGTTTGTGTGTATGAGTTGTTAAGAGTCGTTATTAGAGTCGGTGCTTTCGTCTTTTATTTGATAATATTCTGGCGTGTATTTGTCAGGGGCTAGATTTAAGAAGTTGAAAATAGGTATTATCACACAACCGTTACTGGAGGCGACTGATTCATCCTCATCCCAGTCTCCATAAAGATAATCTCCCTCAGGCTTTCTGTACTGACGTATTCGACCAAAATGGCCAGACTGAAACTTTTCTGTACAATTAGATTTTAGTTCACTTTACTAAAATGTTCTAAAATATTTTTTCTCCCTTATTTTTGCATTAGTTTACTATAACAGCCTTGATTTGAATGCGTGTGCGTGTTGTTTCTGCTGTTTCAGAGAATGAGACAGAATGCATCCCGCCACAGTCCTCCGAGTTTCCTGAAGGCTTCTTCACAGTGCAGGAGAGGAAGGACGGAGGGCTCGTCATTTATTTTATGCTTATTTTCTACATGCTTTTGGCTGTCTCTATAGTCTGCGACGATTACTTTCTGCCATCATTAGAAGTAATCAGTGAACGTAAGTTCTACATAACACACACGTTTCCAATAGAACATCTGCGTGTAAGGTGTAGGTGTAGGCTTGGGTGGATGTTCTCATTGTATTTTTGCACTGTGTGATTATCAGAGTAATCGGGATTTATAACAACAGATTCTAACACAATTTCTTCATTTACAAGGTGGGAGCCAAATCTACACATACAGTGTGAGGAAATATTTAACTTACTGAACATTTTAAGTAATAAATAAAGCTGTTAGTCAGTTAATCCTTTGGTATAGTTAATGTAAACTAGTAGTTTGGTCTTTGCAAAGTCTACAAACATTGTGAAAGTTTTCAACTTTATGCACCTATCCCTCCAACACCTAAGTATATTTTATTCAAAAGAACCATATCCTTTTTTAATAGACGATCAAACCATGAAATCAATTGACTGACTAAACAAGCCCACAGTGGGCGGATATAAAATGTAATATCACAGACCAATCCTTAAAATAAATATATCAATCTGTTTTTAATGGGCCATTTGAGGAGGGATTGTGCTATTGTTGAACAAAACTGTGCATTATATTTTGTGTGTGTGTGTTATTTTGGACCTCTCTCAGGTCTGGGATTGTCACAGGACGTAGCAGGAGCCACGTTTATGGCAGCTGGAAGTTCTGCACCTGAACTAGTCACAGCCTTCCTAGGTAATCACAAACTAAGTAAAAACCTAATCATGACATGATAACCCCAGTATGATCATCTGTGTCCTTGTGGTGTTCCCCAGTCTGACACAGTGACTTTACTACATGGGAACAAAAAGGAAAAGTGTCCTTGAACTAGGCTATTTTAACTTTCAGCTCTTTATTTCTTTTCCCTGTCATGCTTCCTCATTGCTCCTGGCTTCAAAGCTAAAATGTGTTCTTTACTGTCAGGTGTGTTTGTGACAAAAGGGGACATTGGGGTCAGCACCATTGTGGGATCGGCTGTCTACAACCTGCTAGGAATCTGTGGCGCCTGTGGACTTTTAGCCTCTATGGTACATTCTGACACGATAACACATAAGATACAGACAAACATTACACCTCTGCTAACTACTTGTGTGTAGCAGTTGCACTTTTGCTCAGCCAAAACAGAAGGATCGTTGTGTTTTATGAGCCTTAAACCTCTTATTTTTGTTCGCTTTATCAGGCTGGGCGTCTCACCTGTTGGCCACTATTCAGGGATTGCCTGGCATATGGGATCAGTGTTGCTGCTGTCATTGGGATTATTTCAGATAACAAAGTTTACTGGTGAGTGTATTTGTTTGTACTGACTCATCATTACATGAATCATCTTAAGACCTTTCACCACATACAAACAGAGGTTGAATTTGGGTTGTAAAAGACTTTGTCCTTTTATAAGAGACTCTATTTTATAACCCAAAGAGTGGTAACAAGATACAAAGTCATTTACAGCGTTTTATTGCCTCTTGTGATGTAGAGAAAAACAAATTAAAAGAGATCACAAAACAATTTGTACAGTGCAGGTATTTACAGGTTTGTTTTTTCTTTTTGTTTTTTATGGTACTGTCATAACTATATCCATGGCTAAAAAAAAAGCAACAACAATTTGGAGAATTAAACATGGAAAATATGTTGAAATAATCCAGTGGTACAAAAGCCACTGAAAAGTATGTTTTCTGACCTTAATTGAGGGAAGTGAGACCTGCCATTTTTTAGATGGTGATCTGGGTTCTTTTGTGACCTCCTGGGTGAGTCATCGAAGAACTCTTGAAGTATTTTTGGTAGGCTGGTCACTCTGGTGAAGGTTCACCACTGTTCCATGTTTTCTCCATTTGTGGATAATGGCTCTCACCATGGTTCATCACTGCTATTACTTACATTGACATAATAATTGAAAAGTGCATTTTGTATTTACTCAGGTTATCTTTGTCTAATATTAAAATCTGTTTATGTTCTGAAACATATAAGTCTGACAAATATGCAAAAAAAACTAAAAACTCAGGAAGGGGACAAATGCTTTTTCACAGCATTGTATGTTTTATTTACAATATTTTTCATTTACAGTATGTCAATGAACTATTAATGCTCAAACTGTGTAATTTGTTGACAGGTATGATGCTGCCTGTCTCCTGCTGGTCTACGGCGTTTACATTGTGGTTCTGTGCTTTGACCTTCGCATCAGTGAGTTTGTCCTGAGGAAGCTGAGCCCTTGCTGCACGTGTCTGGGGTCAGGTTCGTGTGAAAAGATTGAGACACAGCGTCTGCTGGGTTGGAATGACGACACCAGTTTGCGAGTCCACAGTCGCTCCAGAACAGACAGTGGGATCTTCCACGATGAGTCAGGATACTCTCACCTGTCCCTCAGCCTACACGGACTCAATGAGATCCCTGAAGGTAAGCCGCACGTCTTAGTGGCACAGTAAAACTGCTTTCCTTCAACACCACTTTGAGTCATTCGCCTTCGTGTTTGATCTAGGAGAGATGTATGATGTATATTCTCTCATACCAGCAGAGCATAAAAGTGTCTTTGCCGTCCCGGAGAGCGACATGAAACGGATTCTGTGGGTACTGTCCCTGCCCATCATCACTCTGCTTTTCCTCACCATCCCTGACTGCAGGAGAAGGTTCTGGAAGCAGTGGTTCGTGATCACTTTCCTCATGTCAGCAGTCTGGATCTCAGCTTTTACATATGTGCTGGTGTGGATGGTCACTGTAGTTGGTAAGATGGCTGTTTTAACTCTGAAGTCTGTAATAAAATTCTGTAGTTTTCATTAAACTTTTGCAGATTAGCTGCAGGTGTAAATTAGCTCATCACCCACTGAGCCACGGCAGATCACAAGTGTTGAAACTTGTGAGAAAAATGTTGGATTTGCAGAGTACAGTCACATGTTGGTCTGCTGGTTAATTCCTGGGATGCCATTGTCTAGGCAGGTTCAGAGGGGGTCTATTGTAGCTCAAGTGGGCCTTGTGCCTAACCGGCCACAGCAATTAACAGGGGGCTCACCCCTAGGGAAACACAGTCACATGAGGACTGGGTGTATGCAGGGCTTCAAGAACCCCTCCACCTTCCATCTACAAAAGAATGAACTATAAAACGGATCCACATTCAGGGTAAAAAGGCAATATTATCATGTGACAGTGGCAGGTCTACTTAATGTATAATGAGATTATTATCCAATAGTTCTCAGAAAGGCTCACATGCAGGGAAAGTTGAGTCTTAGGAAATACCAGGCATGTAGGCTCTGCACTGAATTGGACAGTACAGAGAACCCAGTCACAGTTCACAGGCAGGATTGCAAGGATTCATTTAAGGTGGTGATTAATATTGGTGAGTTATTTTCTGGATCACTTTGCCTGAAATTTATTTATTTTCCTATGATGAATGTGGATTCTGGATGTCTAATAATGGACTTAATTTTCAAAAAGAGAAGGAGCAGATGTGCTGTTTATTTAACTTGATAATAGGATTTCACATTTTTATGGAAGATCCACAGTACTATGTACTTTTGAGCCACCCCTCATTTCTTGATATTTAGCTTTGGTTCTTGAGAAATAGTTCCTTCAGTTTTCTTCAGGTCGAAGGTTTTCCTTAGCTGCTTTTTCAGTCATTTTCAGCGCTTCTACCTGACCCTTAACAAGGGAATATTTCTGTTGAGCAACTTAACCCTGACGTATGAGTCATTCAAACAAAAAAAGTACCCAACCTAAGGGAAGAACCAGTGTTGTGTCTACACATTACAGACGACTTCGCAGAGAACCAATGTTAATTTGTATCTTTAGGCACTTTGTTACTAGCAGCCTGTCGCAAAACATAATTTGTTCACATTTTTCACTGACTTGACTACAGAAGTGGTATCTCTTTAGTTGAGAATGTCAAGAAGCTATTCTTAAGGCTGGAAAACGGGGAGAAAAGTCTCCACAGCCATCTGTTAAACATAGAGGAGGCTCTGTCATGGGTTAGGCGCTTCATTTCAGTCAGGTGTGTTAGACAGAAATTGTACTGTTTTTGCCTGATATACTGCATTTCCATTAATCTCTGCACCTATTTCCCTTGCAAGACATAAAAAAAATGAGTAGTAGTTCAATATTTTTGCACAACATTGTATCTTTAAGTTATTGGTAGGGTAATCTGACTTTGTGTTGGCATTGTGTTTATGCAGGTGAGACCCTTGCTATCCCCGATACTATTATGGGACTTACTTTGCTTGCTGCTGGAACCAGTATACCTGACACTGTGGCCAGTGTGATGGTGGCCAGAGAAGGTAACACTAATTTCCAGTTTCATTAACTTCATTTAAAATTCCTGAACAACTGCTTGCTGTACATTTAAACTTCCACAGCTTGTTCACTCAAAATACAGGAATTTTGAATTCTTTAAAATTTCAATGTAAACTTTTTTTCTCTCTCTCTTAAGGGAAAGCTGATATGGCCATGTCCAACATTGTGGGCTCTAATGTGTTTGACATGCTGTGCCTGGGTTTGCCTTGGTTCATCAAAACTGCCTTTGTGGACACCAACAACCCTGTAGAGGTCAACAGCACCGGACTGGTCTTTATTTCCTGCACACTTCTCCTTTCAATTGTCTTCCTTTTCGTAGCCGTGCACATCAACGGATGGAAGTTGGACTGGAAGCTGGGAATAGTTTCTCTCATCTGCTACATCCTCTTTGCCACTCTGTCCATCCTGTATGAGCTGGGAATTATTGGGAATAATCCCCTAAGGCTGTGCAGCGACTGAGATCTGACCTTCTCAGGACTAAAGCCATATTTTCTGAGACAAAACAAAAATGTTAAGCTTTTAAAAATGTACAAATACCAAGTTGCTACGGCGCGCATACGTGATGGTCACCTCAGTGAATGATCTATTGGTAATATATTTTACCAAAGGTGGCAATGTTCCTAGGATCATTCTTTTGGGCGTGTACACCAAGATCCAGACAAGACCAGTATCATCACAAGGCCCATCTTCACATTGCAAGACATTCCCTGTCTTACATAAGGGTCATGAACAAAAAGCTACTGCTCCCACGGGTTTACTGCAGATTTCCAATAAGAAATAAAAGATTTAAACTGAACTCATCTGGCCTTGTCCTCCTTTTTAAGAGGGTGGTTGAGCTAAAACAAAGACTTATTTCTCTGATAAGCTTTTATGAGCGAGAAAGAATGGTTAGAGCCATAAATAGTTTAAAAAAAAAAAAAAAAAAAAAAAAAAAAAAAGAAAGAAAAACTTTCCACTCATCTTCAGTTCCCTAAAACTGTCACGCATTTTTTTTCTACAACCAAGTTTGCAATGCTTGCGTGGACTTTAGACACTAATCTACCCTCAGAACAAACCCAACAAAGCTTAGCTCAAGCTAAGCACAAAAACCTTCCAAAAATAAGAATTTGTTCAAAACTGTAGCAAACCTAATTCAAATAAAAATAGTTTAAAATCCCGTTTTAATCTGTAGCTTTGATGAAATCTTTCTAACAGCTTGAGGACACACTGTTATGCATCTTTTTTTGCAGCACTGATGTCTAGTTAGGTGTCCGTATTGTATTCCCCCGACATACACGTGCCATAATATAACTAAAAACAACAAACAAATCTAAACAAAACAGCTACTTTTGGCTGTATTCTTATTAACAGGTCGCCACAGCAGGTAACTCAGTTTGTCAGGATTATCCCAAACCTACTCGCGATCTAACTAAAAATACTAAACTATAATAACTTTAAGCTTGAAGGTTTAAATACTTGAATATATTTTTGTTCCTATAAAATAAGCTCATACTGAGTTTCATCTGTGGACTATTGTGGTATTTTTTAGATTTGAAGTTGCCAATGTAGAACACTGTTCTTGGATGGTGGGGGCAGAACTACAGCAAAAGTTTACACAATGAAGAACAACTTTGAGACTTTGATCTCAGGAGAATTTACAACCACCAAGTTTAAAAATTACAAACTTTATTTGGTCAAATAAACTGTCTCACAAATTAAAAAGGGTTTATAAAACAAAATAGCTATGTAGTTTACATTAACAAACAAAAGGACGAAAGAAAGAAACAGTTTACACGTGAAGATATGAAGTAATTGTGTTTTTAAAACAAAACAAAAGATCATTGGCAAGGGGACTGAATGTGTACGTGTTAGCTTCACTTCTACAAAGGATCTAGGCGTTTCGATCAATACGGACGTCCACCTCTCGGCCATTTATCTTGGTTCCATTCATCATCCTGCAGGCCTTCTCGGCACTCTCTGGAGAGTCGAATCTCACCGTTCCGCATCCCTTCGACTTTCCATTCTCCATCTTGATTTCTGCAAACATTACCTGACCTGTAGCAGAAAAGAATGAGCAACGGCTGAATTTTGAAAGCAGAATCTTTAACAAAGTGCTGATTAAATCTTAGATATTGGCCTTTGTTTTCAGCGATCAATTGTGGTGAAATGCCAAAAGTGCTCCAGTGGTTCATGAATTAAACAGAGAATAATTAATTCAGTGGTCTATAATAAGCGAAACACTTACCACAGTGACTGAACTTGTCTTTCAGTTTTTGCCATGTCAAATCATAGGACAGCTATAAAACAAAAATATACTTCAGTCATTACATTAGTCAGCATTAACACATTTACAGCTGGACCTTTGTACATAGGGCTGTGCGATATGACCAAAATCTCATATCCCGATATTAAGACATCTATCGTCCGATAACGATATAAATCACAAAAATTTAACATTTTCTTTAAATTCTGTGAATCTCGGGCAGCTCGACTTGCGTGAAGTGTTTCCAGCTGGGCGTCGCGTACCTGGAGTCGAGTGTTTTAACTGATGCATGAAACTATACATTTTTAGACATAAGTTGTAAGGGCCGCTGTTTTCTTTGTGAGTATTTATTACACGGCGTGCTGCGGAGAAAAACCTGTTCTAACGTTTGAGTCTAAGGTTTGTTTGTTTTTTAGCACCTGACGGCTCTTTTTTGCTTCTCAGCCGTAAACACTGCATCTTTCACGTGATTCAGTTTATTTTGAAAAGTCACAACAGGATCTTGAGCTTTATTGTGAAATGTTTATGTGGAACATAAACAAGCGGACACGTGGTGGGTTTTACCGTCGTTGTTGCTAACGACAACGCATAAAAACAAACGCTTGTCTGTCTGTAGTGTGGTTATAAATATAAGAGAAAGTGAGAACTTTAAGAAATTAATATAGCCACTACAGTGACCATCAAAATAACGAAAAAATATTGCCGTAAACGTTTATTTTGCAACACCACGAAATAAACGATAGCGTAAAATGAAACGATAAGACGTTTTTATATCGTCATCCGATATATATCGTTATATCGAACAGCCCTATTTGTACAGGAATCAAACATGTCAAAGATGACATTGAACTGATCATAAATCCTCCAAGCAAAAATTAACGATTCATCGAAGCACACCACATATTATTAATAACTTTGTGTGCTTATGCAGCTATCCAATCAAAGGCCCAGCAACAATATATTTAATGACATCTAATGAACGTTTATCACGTTAAAGTTTAACTGATCATGTTAGCACAGCGAACTGATTAAAGAAGCAGTAAATTTAGATACACAAATGTCTTGAGAACACATCTAAACAAAAGAGGAATGATGGGGGGGTTACAAGAAATTCTAACACAAGTGATGTTTGCTAAACCAGGACCTTTGAATGCCCCTTTAACATTTTAAACTTTGAGTGGCAGCATACTATAGTGCTTGCACTATGACTACTATCACAACTGACTGTATAGGAAGATAAGGATGTCCACAAATGAAACAGCTCTGAAAATCAGAATAAATGAACATGGTTTTATCTCTGCTTACATTTCGCACAAATATCTGGCAACCTGCTTTGGACCCTGAGCCTCTGTCCGACATGCCACCACCCATGTGGCCCGGCCCCCCGCCTCCATAGCCACCAAAGCCACGGTTCATGTCCATTCCTGACATTCCCAAACGGTCAAAGCTGGAGCCCATTCGGTCCATCGACATATTTCCCATTCCCCCACCTGAGCACACACACACACACAGAAGCGCACACAAACAATTTAACCTAATGCACAGTTAGGTTTTAACAGGGTCATGTTTGCAGTTTCCTGCACTGCTGCAGAACTACAAAGCCTCATGACAGATTTCTGTGAATTGGGACTTTAAAAACACTTTGCACCGCTTTATGAATAGATTTTTATTAACTTATTCTAATAAAATGTAACCGAAGTGTATCTAAACAGTGCAGAAGAGGATTGATTTTCCACTTCCAAACTTGCTATTACAGAAGCCAATGTCGCCATGACACTGTTTATACAGTGGGTGCAGACTCTGTACCAGTTTAAATAATTAGTCACCACACTGCACGAAGAATCAATGGGAAAACTTCATTCTTTTGTGAAAAGAAAACATTTTAACTACTGACAAACCACTATACCCCTTTTTAGTCTCTAACAAACAAGTAATTGTCGATCTCTGGGAAAATAAATACCATAGCATTTGCTATAGTACAGGCAGCAGTGTTCTGAATACTTTCAGTCTAATAATTTAAACAAGCCCGGGATGAAATGGAAAAATACCATAAGGCTGGTCAACCAAAACTTGACAACTCCATCATAGATTCCATCTTACACGGTAACTGTAAAGATTTTCAGGTTTGTGTGGGTTTTTTTGGCATACATGAAACAGAGAAAGTGCATATTTTCTCTGTGGGTTGCTGTGGCCAGCCAGGCCCTCTGCTGTTTTTTTCTTGGTCTTCAAAATGCATCTCTTTTCTCCAAGTACCGTATTTTCCGCACTATAAGGCGCACTTAAAATCCCTTAATTTTCTCAAAAATCGGCAGTGCGCCTTATACTCTGGTGCGCCTTATCTATGAATTCTGGCTGTGTTTACTGACCTCAAACCAATTTTATGTGGTACACGGCGCTCAAAAAATCAGTCAAAAAATGTTTTAGTAGGACTTTGCTAAGCTACGAAGCCGCACTGCTTGATCGATTGTCTGAGCGTTATGGCTACCGTAATCAGGAGCCTCACGGCTCATAGTAATCTGGGTCCAAAACTCCGTCTGCGTCAGGTCCCAAACGAACACTGTGTAAATACTTTCATCTTTAATAAAATGATCAGTGTTGCTGCTTTACCAGGTGTAACAATTAAGTTTAACATCCAGGCATCCATGAAAACAGAATTTATTAAATTTAACAGAGTTAGAAGTTAGCAGATAGTTAGCTCGCTAGTTACCTAAACATGATATAGCATGTTCTGACTGAGAGATTTCTGGGCAAAAATAAAACGTACAGCTCTGCTATCACTTCCAACATGAATGTAGAGAGAAAACTGCACAATAGTGACGTTTGTAGGATTACTTAAGTTGGGCTAGATGGTATATAATGCTGTGCTAGTGATCGCTAGCGACACTGCTATGTTAGCTTACCAAAGCATAACACAGTGAACCTGGAGAATGAACACTAACCTTTTTCCACTTGATAAAAGTTCCCGATGGTTTTTTTTGACAAATACAATCGCATGGAAAATTGCTGTAAACAGACCAAACTTCAGTAGGGAAGGGGAACAACTGAGATACTCCAGCCACAATATGAGGTTAGTCATTAATGTAAGATAACATTTATTAGTCCCACACAAGGGAAATTTGTTACAGCATAAAGCGGACAGTGCAAAGTTACATAGCAAAAATGAGAAAAACACTAGAATAACATATACTGTTGTTCCGGTGTTTATAGAGCAGCTACCAGAGAATTCAACATTAATAAATTAATGGTACGGAAGTGGAGGAAGCAAGAGGAATGCGTGGAGTAAAGTTTGACTTATCTGACTGTTTTGTTTCGTTTAATGCGGTCGCCTTATGTAAGAACACAGACCCGTTTGTCGACAGTGCGCCTTATGGTCCCATAAATACCATAATGTGGTACATTTCCACAAATATGAGTGACACACACAAAGAAAGAATTTAACTCTTCTATTTTTCTGTAACTCCTCACTGTTTTAGAGTAATCTAATTCATACAAAAAAAACTGTTATATCTTATTCTTTATTTATGTTACCAAAAATAAAATGCGTGTGGTGACCGAGTCTGTTGTGACTCTTAACCCTTTAGAGCCGATCGGAGCGGGCACGCTCTGTTTTGCGTAACTATTTTTAAATCCCGGTAGCACTGCAACCACGTAAGCTAGCGCAAAAATATTTTTTGCATATGAAACCGGAGGAGTTGTACTTACATCTTATGCCATCAGCGTGTCCTAGGTCACGGTTTCCTTCCACATAAAGCTTTGCAAAAACTGCATAAAAAGCGCTTGCAGCAACAAAAACATAATATTCCAGAAACACGCTTTGCCGATCCGATCAGCTGTTCATAACACTTCCTACGTTGGAATAGACATCAGCGCGAACTTTTGTATTTCCGCCATTACCTGCCCGAAACCGGAAGTGACGTCATTTTCGCGGAAATGTAATCTTTTTTACCATGAGGGCCTCAGGGCCTGTACTGGTCTTTTTAAAAGTTATCTTTGACTTTATGACTTTCTGTGTTGTTTCTGGGATGCTTAGGACTCATATTGCACTGTTGGAAATCGTTTATTTTGATGCATATGCTGCTTTTTTGCAAATTTGCAGTATAATATTTATTTTCGTTTTTCCTGCAGTGTATAAAAATTGGTGTCTTTCAAAAATAAAACTATGAAGACACTCAAAATAAATTTCCTGTGGTGGGAAAAATATTTTGTGCAACTTTTTTGTATTTACAGTTTTGAGGGATAAGCCTCTTAAATTTCTCTAATTACAAATATATGTTAAAAAAGCAAAAACGATTTTCAATTTTTTTGTAGTTTATTGCACTTTTTTGCAATTTATGTAATTACTATGCACTTAATGAATACATATTATTAAAATCTGGGCTATAATGGTTGTATTGATGTATCGCAACTTGAAATGCTCCCAAAAAATGGCTCCACAGCATGTAAAAATATAATATAAGCTCTGGCGGACTTGGTTCTATGGTAGGTCTTAAAGGGTTAATAAGTAAGACGTATTAATACACTACTTTCTTAATCTGTGTGACAACCATGACCACACGTTTCCACACCCACTGCTAAGTGTATGACAGTTCAGGAGATTAGGTTGCTGTAATCAGCCATAAAGATCTAAGCTTCTGTTTCTCTATTCAAATGTTATCCTTTAGGAAGCCTGATATGAGAGATGTTACTTATGTTATAGCAGGAAATCCTGTTAATTTTGTTTCTTTTTTTAATTTTTCCATTTTTATCAATTTACACTGTTTAAATTTAAGTAAAAGAGTTACATTTTACCAAAAGGGTCATACTTGGAAAAGACTAAATATATTAACTACTGGAAGGAAATGATGATTTGGGGGCAGCCCAAACTTTAAGTAAGAGTACTGTTGTGGAGTCTCATGTACCTTTAATTACTGAAGAACTGCTATAAAAATAATCATTTGAAACACTGTGTATTAAGATTTTTTTTTCCTAACCTGTGCCTAATCCAGTTCCCATGTGCCCCATGCCACCACTGCCCATGCCTCCTCCAAAGCCTCCACCTAAAGAAGAGTGCAAGTTGATGCAAATTCGATTATACCACGATGCAGTAGAACTCACAGCCTCACTGAAGTGAGAGTATAACTTACCCATTCCTCCAAAAGAATCCCCAAATCCTCGATTCATTGGCATGTCACCGTGCCCAAAGTCCCGATCCATTCCACCCATTCCTGATCGGTACATATCTTAACGCCAAAAATACAACAAAAAAGAAACAAAACAATCAACAATAAAACGAAATGACACATTAGTTACCAATAACAAACAAGAAAACCTGATTTTTGGCCCACTGAGGGTAAAACAGACTTACCTCCCATTCTGCCAACTGGTGCCATGTCCCTCCCTCCAAAGCCACCCATACTGCCCATGCTGTCCATGCCTCCAAAGCCTCCACTTGCACTACTCATTCCTATCAAAAGCAGAAGAGAAAAAGAAATCTCCTTTGTTAACACCCAGGTAACCATGGTCATTCAACAGGAAAGAAACTCGTAGGTAGCAAAAAGCTCACCTCCCCCAAGTCTGTTCATTCCACCATAACCTGATACATCCATACCTGGCAAAGACAAAGGAACATAGAATTACAAGAAACAGATGTAATTCCATAAAATTTACAACGTAAAAGCGCTTAAATATTATCTGGACAGAGCTCTGATCATTTCATTTCTTTGCACATCGAGGCTAATAGAAAAACAGACACTGGTATGTTGCATATATGTCAGTCTAACTTGAACACCGTTAATATTGCCTTGAGACCCTAATTTGATTATCAGATACTGGAAATGTAATTCTGTCGGATAAATATTGGCTTGTAAAGACAAACTGTTGCAACTCGGCATATATATGACACACTTTGCACTGAATATAATTTAAACCTAATATCTCAAAAGGTGACTGACCTCCAGGTCCCATAGCGCTCATGCCGCCTCCACCACTCAAGCGGTTGGCATTGATGGGTTGACCTCCTGGCCCCAATCCCATGCCAATACCACCTAGACCACCTACACAAAGAAGAAAAATTCCTTCTGTATTGTCTCCAACCACAAGAACTGCTCAAGACATACTTCATACATACTAAAGGCGCACTGCCATTTTGGTGAACAAATTATTTATTCACTCACACACCATCTTGTTAAAATGCAGCTGTTCACTTCCTGTTCTGGTAAGACGCGTTTACTTGATTAATGATAATAAAACTATTTTTTTTAAATTACGTTTTTTGCTTATGATAAGGGAATAACAGCAAACTCACGTGGTAACTGAGGTGCTTTTTCTACTTGCCGAAAGTCTTCGACGGGTAGAGATTTCTCATCCTGCAAGACCAAGCATTTTTCTTTGCCTACATATTCACATCCTCTGCATAGCTTAAAGCACATTGTAACTTAACAAACAAAAACAACACACACGTACCATTTTTACGTGCATCTGCCTGTCAAAGAGCATCTGCCCATTAAACATGGCTGGAATCAACATCAAGGAGAATGCTGTGGTAAATATTGTACAGAATAAGTTCTTTTTCTCTTTTTGTTTCTTTTTTTTAATTAATACTTAATTATAAAGGATACAAATGGCCTGCACAGCTTCCAGTGGCTGCTCAAAAGTCACTGTTCCCATCCCACGGCTCTTGCCATCTTTATCTTCCTTTACATCTGCTCGCTTCACCACACCGGCCATACTAAACACCTCTTTTAACTTCTTCCACCCCACCTTAAAATCCAACTGTTGAACAACAGAAAGACACCATTGCGTTTAATAAACAGGAAAAAAAAAAAAAGATTACTACACAGATTTGGAAACTGCTATACCTCCATATCAGTGACAGCCATACTGTGCACACTGTGTGGTAAAGATGGCACAGCAGCTTTTGTAGCCGTCTCTTATGGAGGGTGGTGACGGTGGTACAGTGGGGAGTTCATTTCCCATTTTCAGTACGAAGACAAAGTAAAGTGGACTGCTTACGGTAAACAGTAAACATTAGTGGATGGATATCACATGAAAGGGGTTAAAACAATACTACTGTATGTCAGTAGTTATCTAGTTATTTTCGCTTACTTAGGGGTCTACTAACTCTTTTGGTCGGGGTAGAACAGTGTTGCAGGGTTTAGCACTGTCACCTCACAACAAAAAAGGGGTTTGAATTCACCGGCCAGCTAAAGCCTTTCTGTGTCTGTGTGGGTTCTCTCCAGGTTGACCGCCCTCCCCCAACAATAATTCTAAATTACATGTTTGTGTGTAAACAGTTAACGGTAACTGTAATGGTGAAAGTGGATTTACTTGCTAAACAGTTGTAGCTACAACATATACACATATCATAAAAAACTTTTTGTTTTGTTTTTTTAAATTATACAATGTTCAGACCCAGATGAAGCTCCATTAAACTCTGGTGGGCTGCCAGGCTTAAAATAGACTGGCACAAATCCTGTAGAAACATATGATTGTGGACGTATTTCACAGCTGGTCAAATATTTAATTAGTAATACTAATCTCTGGTGCCAAGCTATTAAATTACTTTAAAGCCTTCACTATGTATACGAGTGTGCTTGGCAGATGTCTACAATTGCACAGTGGTAATTAATGTTTAATAACATTTCCTTACATTAGCTACAAACACAGTGTTGCCAAGTCGCCCAGCCTCCAGTGCATGGATGACTTCAGGTGGGATGTTAGGGTTGTTAGCAATGGAGGGCGGGAGGTTCATCACCCCAGGCCCCATGTCCTGCCCACGGCCTCCCTGTTGACCCCCTCCCATGCGTTGCAACACACGGCGGGCATGCTCTCCATCAGGGTCCTTAAATAGAAAACATTACCATTTAATCAATATTCTACATTATCACAAATGCTAAATTTGTGATGATAACATTTAAGAAAAAAAAATAAAACTAGAAAATTTTACAGTGTCATTTTAATTTAGTGGTACATCGCTGGATATTTTCAGATCTGATGTTAACAAAAACATATGTAATGTAATAATGCTACATCATGGTTACCACGACAATCTTTTTATGACTGTTTCATATGCCCACAATCAACAGAAAATAGCAAAATAGCAACATGAGATCAGCTTTTCTTAAAAAAAAAAAAAAAAAAAAAAAACAGCTAAATAAAATCTGCAATCTATGATTCTCACCTCCTTGATGTTGAGTGGCCTTCCACTCAGGTCATGTTTATTCATAGTTAATACTGCCTTCTTCACAAACTCCTCATCTTTGAACTCCACCACACTGTTGAACGAGGCAAACGGAGACGCCACATGGGTCAATGCGAGCACAACATATAAAAACAAAAAGTTGTTTCTTTGAGAAAAACAGGGTTTCTTACCCACACCCCTACGAAGGTGGCATCACAGGAGTTCAGGAGTCACAGAAGGAGGGAACAAAATACAGTTAAAAACAAGATATTACAAACAAAAACATAATATAACATCTCAACTAGTTTTTAATATGTTTTTTATGCATGTTGGCCATATTTTCCCTGCTGGCTTGAGCCGGCTGGTTTTTAACTTTACTGCAAACAAGAAAAAATGCTGAAAAAAACAAAAACAAACATCCATCACATTTCTTAATAATTAAAGATATTACAAGAAGAAAAATATCTAAACAGTAATATATAAAGGTTGCGGTTAAAACAAACAAAAAAAAACAAACACATTTGTCAGTAATATTTAAACATTCTATTATTTTACCTGAAAATATTTAGGTTTTGAACTGGACATTGATTACCACGATAGATGAAAAAAGCAACAACAAATGTATTTAGTACATTGTTTAGGATTAACAAGTTGTGACTTTAAGAGAAAAATTGTGTGGTTCATCTTTAAATCTATTGCATCATTTGTTGCCATTTAACATAAAGACATAACAAAAACAACTACGTGGTCTTTTGCAACTGCTTTGTTCCATTAAACAGAAAGCTTTGCCATATAACAGAATTGTAAAATAAAATTTTGAGACATGAGGGTCAATCAATAAGACCAATCACACAACCCCGCATTTCCCTTTGGAAAATGGCCAAACAAACAAACTTTTAAACCAATTGAAATGACAACAACAAAAGCAAAAGTATACTCTTAGATGAGTTCATTGGCTACATTTCCAAAAGTCAACAGGACATCTCCCTTTCAAATGAAAAATCAATCATTAGCCATCTTTCAGGCTCTAAACACAACCTATAGTGTCTCCAGTTCATTTAACCCAAAGGATCAGAGCCTAAAAGAGCACTACATTATTGAGAGCCTGCTGAGGGCATTTAAAACCTCGTGCAGCAATTTGGCCACATCACTTACCCTTGACTTTCCTTCAGCATCCTTAAAGAGCTCCACGTATGTAACCTCACCAACTACATGAGACATACAAAGGGAAAATACCAAAAGAACAAAGGAATTTAAGTCACCAAGTCTTCAAATCACCGCTGGCCTTGGCAAAACAGCTACAGATGGAGATGTCCCCATTGATCAACAGCCAGCCCAGACCAACATCTCACCAGACAACACCATGCCTTTCTGGGCAGTGACTGAGACACCCAAAGGCCAAGGCCAGAAAAATAAAAACAAAAACAGCAAAAAACAAAAACACAGCTATATTAAACCTGGGAATTTCAAAATTCAAATCAAAAGACTTCAACGTGATCAGTTTAGCAACAAATTCCATTCAAGGCAGTTGAGATGTTTAAGCTGTCCTTTGACCTTTCAAAATGTCTTTTTTGGGAACGCTGTATTTCATAAAGTAAAACATTGGAATATTTTTCATTGATACTAGCAAGATTCAACTTAATGCAGATGCAACAAAAACATTCAACAATCAAAATATTCCTTGCTGGATTGAGGTTACATTTTGGAGCTGACAATCCATTAAAACTAGTAACAATGTAACTACGTAAATCCTACTTTTTCCTCACATACATATCAGCCCAAGCTAAATTGGTGCCCATCCAAAAATAAATACATAAATAAAAGAATTAAAACTCCAATAACCTTAAATCACAATATGGTGGTTCCTTAATATCTGCACTAAGCATATCCACAAAAGCTACACACAAATTAGCTGGCGTTAGAAGCAAACGTTCAAGCTTGTAACAAAACAGAACAAAAGGTCAAAATCTTCTTTTCAGCTGAAGAGAGAGGCAGAGGGAAAGACGCCATACCCATCACTGGGTAGATTACCTTTATCACGCATTAGATCTTTAATTGCCTGCCACTTCATATCATACGGGATATTGCTGATGAACACTCTGTTCCTATGAGCACCCTTCTTTTCTCCACCATGTTTGTCTTTGTAGGGATGGTAGCGGCCTCCTCTTCTGCCTCCAGAGGATTTCTCTTTACCATCATGCTTTTCTTTGGGGGGCTTGCCTTCTTCTTCCCTACAAAATACAGAGAAGTGCAGGTCAACATCTCTAAACATCTTTCACAGATCACTGGGGCATCAAATTAAAAATCTACCCTTAATAAATTTGTGAGTAATAGCAGACTCATCCTTTGTGATTTGCTTTACAAAATTTAATTTATAACTTTTTTAACCTTATACATACAAAAAACTCTACTCATATTAATAAATTATATAATATGGGATCTAAAGTAATAATAATAATAATAATAATAATAATAATAATAATATGATCTAAAATAGCCATACCCACAAACAGCAATATGCATGCATACGTGCTAGACAAACTTGGGGTTTCTTTGCGTGTAAATGACAACTACGTGAGTAGATGAATGCATAAACAAATTAAAAGAAAAGTATTCATGCAACTTCTGATTTCGCTAAAGACCAACATAGTGAGGATTTTAACCAAATGTGACATTTTATAAATCCTTATGAAAATGCAGCACACATTTTAAATGAACTGATACTTTAATGCGTATAGAGCACTTTAAATGTATTAAGCCGGTATAATTTTTGTGCAACAGCGCGGAGCCATTAGCAGCTAACCGCAGGTTTGTTAGCATAGCATAGCGCAATGGCCATGAACAGTTTCATTAAGATTAGAATGGGTGCTAACTAGTAAAAGCACAGCTTATTTTGCTTGTGGTTAACCTAACTAATTTAATTAAAGTAAGGCTGGCTTGTTGATTACTAGCGCTGAATTTCAGAGTTTCGCTAGCTTTAGCTAAATATGAAAGCACAACACAATGGAGAGTAGCACCTAACCGAGAATGACCCCATTGCACCAGCCTTGTAACATTGTGGCCACAGTTTATGGAGATGCATATATACCTTAAAGTCTTACATTATATTTAAATTGAACACATATACTTCGACGTTATATTTCTTACAAGAGATTGGAGGATTCTTTGCTAACAATAGCTAATATTCAAGGACTCCATTTTAGCTAAGCTAGCTAACAGCGACGCAGAAGGACCAGACAATATTACAACTTTTTAACTCACATTTTCACACCGTTGGGTGTTTCTTCAGATGTCTCGTCGGGTTCCGACTTGACTGATTCAGAAATTTCCTCCTCCTGTGGTTCCTCTTTAGCCGTTTCAACATCTGCCATGTTGATGTTTATTTTCCCCACACACAACGTAGGATAACTCGATCGCTACGCAGTTCAAAATGTGCTGGGAAGATATGTGATTCCAACGCGAGATTTGGGAGCTGTTGCTAGGCATCGTCGGAGAATTGAATAGTATAGGTGTCAATGGACACGGGTGAAAAGAAAAAATTAAATCCTTTAAAAAGAATGTGGACGCGATTTCTCTCTAAATTGAGAAGTGAAGAAAGTAAAAGCTTCTAATGCAGCGATTCTTACCTTTTTTCTTATGTGCCCCACTTTATTTTAGCAGTAAAAATGATTCCAAATTGAGCAATACCATGAGCAAACTTTTGTTTGTCCACCAAAGCCATTTTATACATGCACACAACAGCGTGCGAACAAGCGTCTACTAAAATGAAAATCGTTGGATACTGTGAAAATGTCTTATAACAATATAGTGCAAAAGATTTCTTATAAAGTATTATAGAGCAACAACTATTTTATATGCGTATTTGTCCCCTTTCCAGATAAAAAGACAAAACAAAAAAGAAACATAAATTGGGGTGATGTTCGGGTACAGAATATACAGAAGTTCAGTGTTATAGAATCTGTTTAAACTTTCTTAAAATATGATCCAATAAAGCTCCAAGGACCATCAAGCACATCAGGTCCCAGAGAATTGCCTGCTCCACTAATTTGATCTCCATAACATCTTTATGGCAGCTTTCCATCCTCAAACTGTTTGGTTTGTGTAGCTTTAAGTTTATTAAAAATGATCTGTTTGCTGGTTAGAAAGGCCAGTGCTATAATACATTTGTTTTCCTGTTTCAGACATTGTAATTCATAAAGCAATACCAGTATTACCTATAAACTACAATATTCCAGGCAGCACACTCACGGTGTCAGACTAAAATGTCCCATCTTATTGATTATCATGCAGAGCCAAGTCTATTCATCATTCCTGAAACTATTGATTAATGCACTTTTACTCCACTGCAGGAATACTTTCAATTTCGTCACACAATCAGCTTTAACATCTGAAGAGAATCTGCTCAGCGAGCCCTGAGGAGATTCCACCAGTGGAGAAATACTTTGAAAGCTAATTTTTAACATCACAGTTTAAAGTTGCACAGTTGTACAGAACTCGTTGCCCAGCAGGTCTGTAGTCCTATAGAAACAGTAAGGTGCTGTTAATCGAATGCACTTGATTAACTGATCATCAGTAAGTGTGAGCACCTGCGTAAAAGCAAACATTTTCACTTTTTGCTTATGTGTAACTGTCAGATATGTGACAATCTTCCCAGGAGTGAATGACCCAGTAAATTCACCCCAAAGTCAGACGATGCAATACACAGTAATAGCATCTAAGAGTCTACATGTCTTTTGTCATGTCCAAACCAGACAGTGGAGATGTCTGAACATAATGTAGAGCACAATTTTTGGTGAAAACCAAGCGCAGCAAATCACCACAGCACTGTGGTGGAGGGGTGGTGATCTGGCCTATTTTGCAGCAACATAACCTGCACCTCACAGTAATTAAGTTTGAACTCCTCTATAAGACAAACTATTTTAGAGTCAAATGTGAGGCTGTCTGTCTGACAGATGAAGCTGAAATTGGGCAATGATTCCAAGCAAAACAGTAAATCTACAAGAGCATGACCAAAAAAGAAAAGAATCACGGTGCTGCAATGGCCCAGTTAGAGCCCAGACCTCAACCTGATTAAAATGCTGTGGCAGGAACTTAAGAGAGCTGTGCATAATTGAAATCCTTGCTAACCGCAATGAATTGAAGAGACACACAAGTTAGTTATTGCTGTTATAGGTGGTTCTACAAGCTACTCAATCATGGGTTGTACTTTGTTTTTCACACACTGCTTCTGCATTTTGGTTCAGCAGCTACAAATAGAAATATATATATATATATATACCTCACTGCTTTGGTTTTGGCATACTAACCACTAACTCAAAAACTGACTTGTAAAAAAAAAACCACTTTCACTTCATTCAGGAAGAGCTACACGTAGGAGTGACAGAGTACAAGTTGCAAACAACCGTACGTCTGGTTGACCTGTAACTGAGCATAGGTTAAAATTTAACATACAGTGAATTGCATGCATCACTCTGTAAATGAAAAATCAGATCAGTAAACTGATCCTTCATTTCCTTGATGGCATAACATCCATTTCACAAATGATTGGTGCACAATTCATACCATGCCTGCTGAACAATCACTAATCGATAAAGTATCACATTTACTTTTACTATTATTGGAGCAAGACCTATAAATTAAAGCTGGAGTGTGAGTACCGAATGAAAGTAACAATGACGACAAAGTATTTCATGTGTAATGGTTTACGCTAACAAGCAAAAGATCTCTGGTTCAGTTTTGCCAAATCAAACATGTGAAGTGACCCCTTGTGAATAAGGAAGCAGCTAAAAGTCACATCTGCACATCCTAAAATGAAAGACCTATGATCTAAGAGACACAGTCTCTCCAGTGCGTCCTGGGTCTGCTGCAGGGCCTCTTCTCGGTAGCAGTGCCCTCTCAGATAGACCTAGAAGGCAGCCTAGTCAGATGACCGAACCACCTCAACACAACAGATATATTATTTATAATAATAATGGATTGCATTTATATAGCGCTTTTTGAGACCCTCAAAGCGCTTTATAATTCCACTATTCAGTCACTCTCACATTCACACACTGGTGGAGGCAAGCTACAGTCGTAGCCACAGCTGCCCTGGGGCAGACTGACAGAAGCGAGGCTGCCATATCGTGCCATCGGCCCCTCTGGCCAACACCAGTACGCAGTCGGTAAAGTGTCTTGCCCAAGGACACAACAACCGAGACTGAACCGGCAACCCTCCGATTACAAGACGAACTGCCAATTCTTGAGCCACGATCGCCCTGTGTATTTGTGCAAAAATGTACCAGACCTTTTCTTTTTTTAATGAAAATAAAATTTGATTTGATTAACTTGCAGCTCCTTGGAGAAGTAGTATTTGCAGCAGTTTTGTTTGACGGGAAAGCCAACTGGAGTAATTACAATCTTTGCAATCAGTCTTTGTACTGAGACTGTATAACCCCCCAAAAGGACATTCATTAAAGTTTCTCTTAGAGCAGTTTAGAATAATTGTTTTACAGTTCTCAGTATCAGCCTTTCTCCTGATCGCTTGGATAATATTCTAATATGCTTTATGCAACAAGTTAATGCCTCAGCAGTTCCTCTTTCACCTTGATACACAAGTAAAGGTGCATTTAATGATATGATAAAGGCAAGTAATTGAACTTCTGATAATTTTGACATGAATGGACTTGTGAAATCCTCTCTGCAAATTTGTTATCAATCAATGGATTGATAATAACATGCAGTTTACATGCGTTTCATCACTGATAGCCACACACTACTCCACTGTATCTTCACAATAGCACCTCTTAAGAGACTTTCATTTTAACCTTTGGGCTTTAAGTTGATAAGAATAACAAGGTAAAAAGACTAATGATGAAACTGCCCGTGCAGTGTGGCATCTAAATTGGAAACACTGTCTGAAATACTGAAACAGGCTGCCTATTTCTACCTGAATACAGCAAAGTAATAACAATAAGTCTAAAAAATAGCTGCTGATCCAAGAAAAGCAATACTAAAATTTACACTGCAGAGGCACGAATCCAATATGAAGAAACTATTCCCATCTAAGGTTGCATCGGTGATGATAATCTCCCTCATGACATGCCTTATCCTTAGATGCGAGCCACTGCACCACTGTGACAACAAACAACATTGTTCATCTGAATGTCTACTGAATAACAATGAAACAGATGGCCAGATGCTTCACTGCTGCATTCCTTTATAGTTAATAATCAAGTACTTGCTGTTTGATCTGTTTTTTGTTTTCTGTGCAATACTGCTTTTCATTCACTACATTAATATCTCTTAAAATGACTGGCTTTTCTCCTTCGCCGTGTCAGGGCAGCTTGCATTCGGATAAGCCTTTAAGGAGAGGGGGCTAATTCGATTTGGCCACAGCCAACTGCACCAATTAAAGACACATCATCAAACTCGGCTTGAAGGATAGTGCTGTGCTGTACCAAAAATACCTTTGCAGCAGCATTTACAGCCCAGAGGCAGTCAGAGGGAGCACTCCCCCTGCCTGCTAAAGCAGGAGATCCCTGTTTGATTTTTGCTGGAGACGTTTTGTTTTTTGGAGAAAGCCCCCAAATAAGCCCCGAGAAGGAACAGTGAAGAGAGAAGAAGCAGATGAGGCAGATTGCTTGTTTATGCTGCTGCATTCATCCTGGTGCTGCTGAGGTTGGGGTGGGAGGGAATGTTGTGAATGACTGAGGCAGCAGAGCAGCTGAGTGAGACTAACAAGTGGTTGCCATGCAGCAGGAGCAAGCGCGCGTGCTTCTGGAGAGAGAGCTAGAGAAACAGAATGATAATGAGCAGCGGGCGGCAAGTAAAGGAGCATGAGGACAGGAGCTCTATCTCTCAGAATAGACATATAATAGCTAGATCCAGCCTTCCGCTTCCCTTCCTCTGTTTTAATCTCTTCACCTCTGGCTTTTTGGTCAGATGAGCAGTTAGCCTAGCACATCCAGAATGCCAGCAATGGATGAATTAATGGATATACATCTGAAGGTTTCAAGAAGGAGGAGTTGTTCGGAAGAGACAGCAGCAACAGGTCTGTAAGGATGGCACGATAATGATGGTGAGACGCCTGTTTTTTCTCCCTAAGACATCCTCACTAGAGAATCTGTCAATGCAGTCCCTCTCTCTTTTACCTTACCTCACTGCCTCGCTCTCTCTTCTCTCACTCTCTCTCACCATCCACACTTGTGCAGTGTCCTCCTCATCATTCTGCTTCCTTCCTCCTCGTCTGTCTTTCCCTGTCCTCCCTGTTTCTTTTTCCTATCTGTATGTATCCCCCTTCTCTTTTACCCCCTCACCCCCTTCCTGTCCTCTCACTCTGGCCACCTGCTGCTTGTGTTCATGTGAAAGATTTTGGCGTTGGGGTTGGGGGATTGGGAAAGTGCAGACTTCCACTTGGGTGACCACACCAGTTTTTTGATTATGTTTGGTCATTTACGGTTTCCCTCTCACCGTCTAATGGAATTGCACTGTCGCGCAGGCATCTGCTTACATGCAACAGGTAGAGATTCCATTCCTGTGAGCGGAACATATATAGCGTCACATCTTCACAAGATGCGATGTAGTCATTCATTCCTCACTGCTTTGCTTATGTGTAACGGCTGGCTATGCACTGCGACACACTGTAATTCTAACCTGACTTAAAGACATGTAGTGATGCCTCGCTTTCAGTGAGTCGAGCCTGTCTCTCTCCTCGGTTCACGTATGCTCTTTGGGTTTTGGGGTTGTTATTTTTTTAATTTCTTTGCAAAATTTACAGGGGGGGGGGGTGATCTGTAGAATGAGAGAGATCAATCTTCGAACGTTCAAAAGAGGAATTTATGTAGATACAGGAAACCTTGAATGAATTTCTCTACAGTCTATGCATTAACTGTTGCACTTAAACAGACTGATTGAAATGGATCTGCTCACAAGACATGATGGCCGATAGCTGACACCATCATTTAAACTCTGTCCAGGTAACATGCAGGCTTCTAAACGCCTGACCCTATCAGAGGAGAGATGAGGCACCTAGATGTTGGTTTACCATGAGCAGCGTCCACTACAACCACTCCCTTGCTGCCATGAGCGGAAACGACATGATGGCGCACTCTCTGACTCTGGAGCAGAAGACAGCCTTTGCCTTTGTGGGGATGCTACTGGTGTTTTTGGGGCTGCTAATAGTAAGGTGTTTCAGGATCCTGCTGGACCCCTACAGCAGTATGCCCTCCTCCAACTGGGCTGATGGCATTGAGGGGCTGGAGAAAGGGACGTTTGAGTACGCCCTTACTTAACACAGGGACACACGCATCAGTAGATGTCCTGGCAAACAAGAAGTGTCCATGGAAATCCATATGCATATTCACACACACACTTGCAAACATGAACGCACACAAGCTCCGCACAACCATTGCACGCTGAAACGCCATTAAGACATTACTGTGGCATACCAAACTCCAACAGCAAAGCCACGTGTGTTGTTTAATGTGTGTGAATTGTTCAGTGTCCGTGTGCGACTACATGTTTGTTGTATGCGTGTGAGTGTGCGAGGTGGTCATATTGTCCGCCCTTCTGCCAGGGGTTGTGTATTTCAAATCATCGATTTACACAGAACTTGGCTGAAGCTCCCTTTAACCCATACCTGCGAGATGAATGAATGTCTGTAGATAATAAGAGATGGATGTTCATGGAAGTGGGTGGGAGATTAGGATGCAATGGATCTTTTACGATATAGTTTGAAGACTCAGGGACAAGATTCCTCATGTGAACTTAGAATGGAAGAGAGAGAGTGTTTGAAACTCTGCACAGCTAAATTGTTCTGCACAGGAATGTATACGAGTGGATACAGGGTAATATGTCTAACTAGTGCTTTGTAGACTAATCAAATCCAATCTGTGGATGATCCAAATGGATGCTGCTGCTGCTGCTGTGTGTGTGCACTTCGGTCCCTTTCTGTGGTGTCTTGTTCTCTGAAGTCATGCAATGAAAGGCAACACGACAAACTGTGATTTACATTATGGTGTTACTGTTTCTAAACGATGCAAAATCAACTCTCAAGAGTTTGTACTGCTGCTTTTTTTTTGAATGATGGTATACTGTATCCTGCCACAATCATGTGTCAGAGTGAAAGGAACAAAAAACAACCCCAACTGTTTACTTTGATACATGTGGCAGTGTTGCTCTATGACTTGTCAAGCATTACTTCCATTGTTTAGCTTTCAAGCGAAATGAGGACGAAAAAAAATTGGAAGGACTTCCTCATTCTCAGCACTGCTAGTTTTCTGACGACAAGGAGAAACTCTCACTGCTCGCCTGCCTGCATAGGAAAAGGTCACATGGAAAACAGGTGTGGGATGTGCGTCCCGCTACACCTGAACATCTTTTTCCTGTAGTTTTGGTCTCACCTCCAGTCTTTCTTCCAGACAGAGGAAGAGAGAACAGTCCTAAGCAGAGATTCTGTAATTCGGCCCACTGCTCAAAGTCTGGAGTGTTCCTTTGCTAATTTCTATGGTCTACGGTTTCTCCTTAGCGCTGTGACTCTGCCTTACTGTGACCTTCAATGGGTTTATGTGCCTTCATCTAGAAAACATTAGAGCACCTGTTTGTGCGTGCGTGCCCGCGTACGCATGCGTGTGTGTGTGTGTGCTTGAGTGTCATATCATGACGACAGGCCTGTCGCTTGCTCAGCTGGTGGTGGAGGTTTCTCATTGATTTTCATTGGATCCAATGATGTAAAAATAAATAGAATTTTCTTCACTTTAAAATATTGCTTGCAAAGTCTCTGTGTTTTGTGCCTCTTGCTTCTTATGCGGGGAGATCTGTTTTACATGTGAGCACGCTACACGCTACAAAATTTCAAGCCTTTTTACATGGCCCGCTCGTAAGCTAGGAGACCAGTTTTGCAACATTGCTGCAGCAACAGAGGGAAGGGGAGCAAGAGAGCGCCACAGGTTAATATTGGAGATTGTGAGGGACCAAGCAGCCAAAGCAAAGAGGACACAGGCAAAAAAAAAGTATCTTCAAAAAGGGTTTTCTTTATTTTAACCCTCAAAAAGTCCAAAATTACCAAAATTCAAAAGCATACTTAACAGGCCCATAAAAGAGGTCAACTAAATATAACTCTACGAAAAGTAATTTCCAGAAACTTAAATAAAACAAAGTGAGACACAACTTAACTCACAAACTGACCTAATTACAAAGACACATGAGGGTAGTTTTTATAATGATTTGGCCAAACCATTTACACACAATAAGGGGAAAACAAAAACACACACTAATAGCACAGAATAACCTAAGTAAACCTAAAACACCCCTGCTCCTGGTAAGCCCATGGTTGGTCCTGCTGAGCAGGCATTTTGTTCCCAGAGTCCTCAGCCACGCCCCTGTGTGGCTGATGCCATCACAGAGATTTAGAAGCAGTTAGACTTTTATGTTTTTTTAAATAAAACATTTACAAATAGGTCCTCTCTTACAAATAGGCCTAAAGAGAAATGGGGGCTAATGCAACAGCAGACGCAAGCAGATCTGCAGAACCCACATGCAGTTTACAATGAAAGGCCACCCTGTTCATCCCCTCTGACACGCATCATTTGTCAGGAATGCAATCATTATTGCGCCATTATCTCTGTCACCTACGTGACATCCTTATCTTAAATCTATTCTTAGCAGGAAAAGGCCCAATTTGCCCTCAAGCCTACAAGACCACTTAAAAGAAAAATGAACCCAACATTGTAACAAAGGTTACCCAGGAAGTGTTTCGAAACGTTTCTGCGTCGCACTGTCTTGTAATATGTCACTCTGCTGTCAGCTCGGACGGTGTCCGTTATTCGTTTAAACACCGTAAATCGCTATCCCTTCATTGACTGGAATAAAACAAGGAGGAAGCTCTTTGGATCTTTGGCTCCTGGGTTTGATGGAAATAGGAGCTGATGAGTGATTACAAAATTATTATTGACACAGATCATGTGTTGATGGCATGGCTGAATAATGTACCTTAGCATTGCTGATTATCGATCATTAGTTTTATAACTTGCGATCTTCAGACTTCACAGCTATGACCTTGATGTCGCAATAAGGCCAGAAGATCCAAAAAGTTACATTTTTGTTTAAACCAAAAGCAATTTAACACAATCTGCTGCTTTTAGTACAAGAGCTTTAGGAAATCATTTTAGTGAGGTGAATACTGTAGTTTAAATGCCTCATTTTAACACGGCACTGGTTATTGTCAGTGCCGTGGGGTCAGATCTAATGCTTTATCTAAGACTATTTAATTTTAGACTCGTGACTTGAGTTACATAATTTGACAAGCCTCCCCATAATTGCATTTGCTTCTGATAAAGAGCAGTGGTCCTAAAACTGGCACGTTGTATAGAAAACTCAAAATCATAAAAGTTTTCAAGGTGTTTATTTATTTTTTCACAGTTCACGCTGGGTTTGCTGGGTTGCTTTTGCATGTATAATCTTAATGTGGACAGGCTTGAAATAAGCGCTTTGAACAACTGTGGAAGCCTGTCTGAATGAACATATCAATGATTACCTACCTCGATATATATCATTGTTTGATAATGGTTATTAATGATTAAAAGGTTCTTTAATAATTTACTTTTAAATGATTAAAAAAAACTGATTCTTGGATACCCTTTTCTTAGTTATTTGCAAGTTAATGTTAATGCTAACACTGAAATCAATTCAAACCAGGGTGGTTTGAATTGATTTGATTCAATAGGCATACAAGATAATATATATACAGAAAGTTTCTTTTACCTGAATATTTATCATTATTATTAATGATAATGAAATGGTATATATTACCTGAGTTTAATATTGCAAGAAAACACTTCTATGTGTAGTAGTTATGTAAAAAAGCTAAATTTTCAGAGAAGTGCTGCTACTCTTGGATCAAAGGCTACATTACAGCCATCAAAGCCAGAAGTTGCGAGTTATTTCGCGTTTGACTTTTTCTCCTTTTCATTTTAAGGATCACGTTTGGTCTTTGCTAGATTATAGAAAAGAGAGACCATTTATCCAGCACTTAAAATTTTCTTGTCTTTTTTTTTTTTTAAATAGACCATATTTGAGTCCAGGTCACTTATTTTGTTTCTGAATGCCATAATGCAGTACAATTAGTGCAATAGATGAGTGGAGCTAAAAGGTTTGACCACTCTTTAATTTGCAGTCTATTGCTTCCTGTTTAAGATGTAATGCCGAGAATCTTGTCTGCTAATATTTTCACATTGCAGGCTTGATAGATTATGCAAAGGGGTTTTCTGCCTTTTTCAAGTGATTTGGATGTTAACGAGAGTGCAGACTCCCTTGTTCTCTGTACAAATTGGTGCATATGCACCTGCTACCACAGGCTCACAGTGTCCGCTCAACAGCTCTCTGAGGAAAGCTGTATACTGTGAATTTATTAAAGCAGATCTGGCAAAAGTCAAGCAGCCTGGATAATAAAAAAGAATCGCAGCAATTTCATGTCCCGGCTGCGGGAGAGTCAGCAAGGCCTGAGGATCACTGACTCTAATAAGAAAGTCGCAGTGTAAAATGAGACAAGGCCTGGGTCTGTTACCACCAAAAACACTGTAAACCTGGGAATGAACATGTGTCTCAAAGCTTAAGACTAATATCTGTATTAGCTGGATCGATTACTGCAACTCCCTTCTTTTTGGTCTTAGTCAAAAATCTATCCATAAGCTTCAAAGTGTCCAGGGCTTTCTGCTGCTCTCCCCCCGTCTTCGGAACTCCCTTCCTCCTGAGATAAGAAACCTCACTTCCCTCCCTCTTTTTAAGTCCAGACTCAAAACTCACCTGTTCACAATAGCCTAATCCACATAAACTTTTCCATCCTGCTACTTTAGTTTATTTTATTTATTTGCTCTACGTTTTATCTTTACTATTTTGTAAATTATAACGTTTGTTGTTGTTATTGCTTGTGTACAGTGTCCTTGAGTGTTTTGAAAGGCGCTTTCTTAAATAAAATGTATTATTATTATTATTATTATTATTATTATTATTATTTATTAGGTGTACAAGCGTTTTGGAGTCTGATTAAGAAAAAAAACGAGATGGGGAGGCAGAAGGGAAGAGGAGAGATCTAGTGTGCAGATTTTTACACTCCACGTGGAAATTTTTCTTCAGCATGACTCAGTCAGTATCATTCATGTGTTAAACCATAAAAACTTTGAAACACTGATTTGATAGGCAATGAACAATTGATTGTCTCCTTTCAACTTAGACATAGAAACACATGCTGGAGTATCTTTGTCAGCCCGCAATACAGCCAAGGTCAGATCTCAAGTCGTTAGCCACCCTTTCACTGGGTGCATAAATCACTGTGGTGTATCAGTAATAAGGAAGTTTACCTGTTAAAAGGTCTTTTAAAGGCACTTCAGAAGTCATGTGGCTCTGGTGAAAGGCCTCCGGCATGTTCCTGTTATTCATGGTCTTATATTAACTCCCATTTTCCCCATTAATATGGCCATTTCTTCTGAGCTCGCCAATTCACTAACATTCCCCCATAACAATTTGCAGCAAAGAGAATCATTAGAGACATTTATTTAATCCGCTATATAACTCTGGGCCCAGTATACTAGTCACACGTAGATTCTCCCGTTATCACACCGTTCCTCAGGATTATATCTTATTGCAAACATATGTTATGAAATGTATATTTTTCTATTGGCCTACATTAGCCTTATCTTTTTCAGACTCTTTACAATATACACATCATAATGGGTCTGAAACCTGTTTAGTGAGAACTTCCATGTGGATGTTTCCAAATGATTCATCCATAGGTCTGAGGAAATACTATACTTAAACTGCAACCACAGAACAGCATGTGCTGTTACCCTGCTCTTCAGACAATAATATTAGTAATCAATTCTCCAGCACTCAGGCAATGAGCACCTTTATCTCTCGTTTGGTGTTTATGACTTGGTTAATAGTTAAGCAATGTCTTTGTGTCCCTTACGATGGAGCAAGGACATATCTGACACCCCTTGTTCGGATTTCTGAGGGTTGATCCAGTAAGTTAGCCAATAGCTGACAGCCAGTGTATGACCCTGGGATACATGGTATAAAGGTAAGCCATCTGAAAGAAACCCAGCTCATTTGCAAGGAGCTGAGAGTATCAGAAGAGTTCTCTGCAAGTCTGATCATAGATCATAGCCTAGTCATCAGTAAACAAGGACAACCACACCAAGCTGATCCAGCTCTCTGCGCTTTTGAAACTTTTGGATGTCTGAAGACTAGACTGTTCTTTTATCCTTGACGGTTTAAATCTGAGAGTCTCCCTCAGCATTCTTGATGGAGAGATTCAATTCTAACAAGGGGGGGCACATCAACTCTGCCTATGATTCCAACCTGGATGAACCTCCAGTTTATGAGGAGACCAACGATGACCACAGGACAGTGCGACCCTCCGTGATCAGCGCCTTCGGTCATGACACTCTGGACCGCGTGCCCCACATTGACTTCTACCGCAATGCAGGCAGCATGAGTGGCCACAGAGCTGTGCGACCCTCCCTGCAGGAGCTCCATGATGTGTTTCAGAAGGTGAGTGAATGTAGATGTGTGAGATGTATAAGATCTCTCTGTTTTTCCTCTATGGTCGGCACCCAATCTCCTCCTCTGTTAAGCCTGTTTTGTCCACAACCTGCCATTCTGCAGAAAATAGCTTGCACCCATTTTTCTCCAAATTCAAGTCAGTGACGTTTTAACTGCAGGGTTTTTTTTTTCCTCCTCTGCTGCACACTTCATTAGAAAGTGAAGTGATATATTTTACAGATGTTTATTCTTTCAAACAGCCGTGCAGTAGCCACAGTCCAATTATTAGAGCCTTATCTTAAAACTTGTGAAACTAAAAAGGACAACAAAAGTTATTCTTACAACTGAATGACAACCAGCACTCTTGACACACTTAAGTTTTATTGGTTTTTTTAATTATTATAAGGCTACATTGTCAAAGAAATGGGTAAGATTATTTAGGTTTGCACCACTGGATGGTTTAAAAAAAAGATATTTTAGTACCCTTGCCAGCAAAAAATGAAAAAACACAACCACCTATTTATTGCCATGAGAAAACAAAAACCACAACTTTTTATAATGCCGCCCCTTTTCTTGCAGCGGATTATGCATATAAACACCAAAAATGCCATCTAGTTACTGTGAAAATGTATGTTTCCTTCTGTGTTTTCATTCTTCCTGCAGAACGGGGCGATCTCTGTCCCAGACACATTGGAGGACGATGGCGAGAGGAGCAGTGGAACCCCCTCTGACGATTTAGAGTCTGCTGCTCCCACTGACGATATGAAGGGCATGGTAAAGTTTGGCTGGATAAGAGGAGTCCTGGTAAGTTATTTTAGGTCATGGTAAGCTACTTCTTTTTTATTTAACCATGGTCACTCAACCAAAGATGAAGCTCTGTGGGTCTCGATAACACAACGAGGCCCAGTGGCGCTTTCGAGATCAGAATCTGGGAATGATTTGCATTTGCTCAGGACATGATTTTGATCTTGCTTTTGTGTTTCAAGGGCACAAAGGTCAGAAAAGGCCCCCAACATATTTTTTATTGGATTTTTTTGTAATTAAAAGCCAAATTATGCTCAGTGACATTTACTCCATAAATTGAAATAACAATAAATTATGAAACACAGTGAGAAAAATAGACTTACACTGCTCTCTTCCACAGGTGAGATGCATGCTCAACATCTGGGGTGTCATGTTGTTCATCCGTCTGTCCTGGGTTTTTGGTCAAGCAGGGTGGGGTGAGTGGGGCAACGATACACACATACGCACACATAAATAGCCACTAAGCCCACAGTAATGTTTTTTTTTGTGTGTGTGAGCACTTTTGCTGAAAATGAGTCCGCCTGTAACTCCAGCCCTTATCAAACAGTGAACGCAATAAAAAATAATCCATTTACCTGGTGAAAATGTATAATCTGGGGCAAAAACAGACCGATCCCAGAGGTCTGTGTTGTCAAGGCCAGTCCCGATGCTGTTCCATGTAATTGCAGGGATTGGAGATAATTAAAGGATAATTAATGAGCTCCCTTAATGATCTATACCTGCTCAAGGTCTGTTGGGAGAGGTAGAGGTAGATAGTGGTGTTTGTGTGTGTGGATGAGAGAGAAAGTGAGAGAAATAAAAAATAGGAGTGGGGCTTTGAGTATGACTTCATTAATTTGTTCATTGCTTCAGAACCTATAGATCAGCTGGGGTAACCCATGGGGTTCCCATGAGACGTTAAAGTTTAGCACTTTTAAAGCTAACTGTGGGGAGGAAGCTTTCATGTCACACACAGAGTGTTTTACACCTAACTAAGCAGTGCTGTAGCTGGACTTTACAAAAGTGATTATTTGCATATTTGCATTTCAGGTCTGGGAATTGTGATCATCGCGCTCAGCTGTGTGGTCACCACCATCACCGGGATTTCCATGTCCGCTATTTGTACTAATGGTGTGGTGAGAGGAGGTAAGGCAGCGAAATTTCAAGATAAAGATAAAGGCACAAAGTTCCAAACAACACCTGAATATGAGCTCCTGAAGCACTTTTTATTTGTGTTGTTTTTTTTTTTTTAAAGCTGTATTTAACTTATCCTGACATTAAATCAACCAGTCACTGAATTTTCTATTAATCATTCACTACTGTATGTGTCTGTGTGCGTTACATTGCCATTTCAGGAGGTGCCTACTACATGATATCTCGCAGTTTGGGACCAGAGTTCGGTGGTTCTATTGGTCTTATTTTCGCATTTGCCAATGCAGTGGGCGTATCCATGTATGTGGTGGGATTTGCTGAGACAGTGGTCGACTTGCTCAAGGTGAGACATGTTATATTGATTAGGCTGTTGTAGAAGGATATATATAGATATATAGATATATTGTTTTTTGGGGGTTTTTTTGTCATACACAGGAGAACTCTGCTATCATGGTGGATGAAATGAACGACATCAGGATCATTGGCTGTATTACTATTGTGCTGCTCTTGGGTATATCAGTTGCTGGGATGGAATGGGAGGCAAAGGTTAGAGCAAAAAACGGTGCTGTTTGTTCACTAGTCTCATTTACTTGTACAAAAGCTTAAACTGTTTGCATTTGTTTCTCACCACAGGCGCAAATTATTCTTCTGGTTATCCTGCTGGTGGCCATAGTGAATGTTTTTGTAGGAACAGTCATTCCTGCAACCAACGAAAAGAAAGCCCAAGGGTTTTTCAATTACAGATGTGAGACATCCGCTCCAAACCGATACACATTTTTCATTACAAATAATCCCACTCACTCACAAAGTGCTGCTAACCCCTGCCGTTTCTCCTCACTCTCTCTTTTCACAGCCAAAATCTTCTTAGAGAATTTTACTCCAGCATTTAGGGACGGTGAGACATTTTTTTCAGTATTTGCCATCTTTTTCCCCGCGGCAACTGGGATCCTGGCTGGAGCTAACATCTCTGGAGACTTGCGGGTAACTTTTTCATACAGAGAAGAGTAATACATGGGGGGTCATTAACTGCTACGTAACATAGGCTTGAATAAAGAGTTTTTATTTTTTTAATTCAAACTTATTTGTTTTACATAAATACATTTCTTTAAAGTCATTGTATTTAACTGTCAAGCACAGATCTGCATAATTTAACACAAATTTTTATTATTTCACAGGATGCCCAAGCTGCACTACCCAAAGGTACCTTGTTAGCCATCCTGATCACTGGCCTCACCTATCTGGCTATGGCTCTTTGTGTCGGTAAGTGACATGTTTGATTAAATGCAGCTCCAGTGAAAAAAAATCTTCACTGGAATGAGTAAAACTGTGTATAGCATTACCTTGGGCAGATACAGTTTTACGTGGATCATACAATCAGTATCACTTATGTCCCTGAATATAAATGTGTCCTGAAAGCACAAATTTTATCTAAAAAATGCTAATTAATCCATCTGCTCTTTTCTTCGACTGGTCAGCTGCTACTGTTGTCCGTGATGCCACAGGCAACTCATCCAGCATCATAAATCACACAACACCAGTAATTTGCAACGGTTCAACAGCGGTTGCTTGTGAACTCGGCTACGATTTTTCTTCCTGTGAAGTAGAGAAATGCAAGTTTGGCTTGATGAATAACTTCCAGGTACACAACTTTCTAAATAAAGAAACTTTTAAGAAGAATTCAATTTCTTCATCTGTAATGCTCTCATCTTCTCATCACCTCTGATTCAGGTCATGACCTTGGTGTCTGGGTTTGGTCCTCTCATTATTGCTGGAACATTTTCAGCCACCCTGTCATCAGCCCTGGCTTCCCTTGTCAGTGCGCCTAAAGTCTTCCAGGTCAGTAGATCGCCACTGTTTTTTTTAATGTACTACAATAAAATGCAAAGTCATAGAGAAGCAAATCTGTTGCTCTTAACCTCTGAAAATATTTTCCTTCACATCATTTCTTTTCTCCTCAGGCACTGTGTAAAGACAACATCTACAGGGCCCTGCACTTCTTTGCCAAAGGACACGGCAAAAACAACGAGCCAATCCGTGGTTATGTCCTCACATTCATCATTTCTGTTGCTTTCATTCTCATCGGTGAGCTCGCTGCTGCTGTACCATACCACCCGAACAACCTTAAACCAACATTTCATGCTTTGTCTCAAACCACATAGCTAACAAAGTCTTCCAATTTGAATGAATCAGAAAACACGTTCACACATCAACAGATCACTGACATAAACTAAACAAGCCAAACAACGAAAGGAAGATTTCATCTGACAAGTGGCGTCCATGCAAAGTGATACAGTTAAAACTCCTTCTTAGCAATCTGCTTATTGTGTATATTCACAAACCTGTTTCAGAGACATATTGGTTCATGTTTAAGTTTGATATTCCCGCTCTGTGAAAGAATTTAAAGTGACAGAGATTTTCTGTCTGTGCAGGTGACCTCAACACAATCGCTCCTATCATCTCAAACTTCTTCCTCGCATCTTATGCCCTCATCAATTTCTCCTGCTTCCATGCATCTTATGCCAAATCTCCAGGTGGGTGTCTAAAAAGTAGCTTATAAAGGAAAAATTCTGTTAGTAAAATCAGGTAGTTCTGCTTGTCCCTATCCTCATTTACCTTTTTTTTGTTCCTGTTAGTGTTTTAATCCATTACTTTGTATAAGTGACTTCAAATATTTAGGAAATAAAGCACTACCTGACAAACCGAGCTGTTTCAGCAGTGGATTATGTTTAATGGAGTTTGTTATATATAGTCTGTTTTCCATCACTTTTCTCACATTGCTCTTTGTTTTAATGCAGGTTGGAGACCGGCTTATAAATACTATAACATGTGGCTGTCCCTGATGGGAGCATTGCTCTGTTGCGTTGTTATGTTTGTTATCAACTGGTGGGCTGCTCTGCTCACATATGGCATTGAATTCCTCCTCTACATATATGTCACAGTGAAGAAGCCCGGTGAGCTTATTTGATTGCTTGGAAGGATTTTTGCTGTGCAACAGGAGAAGTAGAGCTAACCTGTCCGGACTGATTTTATCTTCAGATGTGAACTGGGGTTCGTCCACGCAAGCGGTGACGTTTGTGAGTGCAGTCAGCAATGCTCTATCTCTGTCAGGCGTGGAGGATCACGTCAAGAACTTCAGGTAAAATCCTGCACTCAATTCCTGCAAGCACATATGAGAAACATTATTATCATAATAGTTTCAAAGATAATTTACGTTAGGTAAAACTTTTCAATCAAGGGGATTTTCAGAAACCTAAAAAAAAAGGAGATAATGTTCTTATTTCCCGTCTTCAGGCCTCAGATCTTAGCTCTGACGGGTTCGACACGAAGCAGGCCGGCTCTCCTTGACCTGGCTCACTCCTTCTCTAAGAACTATGGACTATGCATCACCTGCGAAGTGTTTGTGGTATGTAATATTGCAATCTCAGACAGTCTTAAAATCTTGATTTAAAAAATCAACCTCACATTTATATTAAGATTTGCAAAATCAAGCAAATGTAATTCATCAGAGTGCAGACTTAGCATGCAGTGGATGTTCAAAAGAATGTGAAGTAGGAATGAGGGAAATGCCAACTGTCTGGGCGCCTGAGACTAAAGTTTAGGGTCAGGTGCACTTTCTGAATATAAAAAAAGATGGACCGCTTTTCCCTTTCACAAAAACGCTTACATTCAGCCGTATGGTGTGATCTCCTCAGGGCCCCAGATCAGAGACCGTTGACGAGATGAACAATGCAATGGAGAAGAACCAGTTGTGGCTTAAGAAGAAAAAACGCAGGGCATTTTACGCTGCCGTGGCCTGTGACAACTTCAGAGAAGGGGCTGAGAGTCTGCTGCAGGTCAGTATGGTCATAATTTATTTAAGAGGTAAATAAAAAAATCTAGTTAACCCACAATAATCCAGCGTATTAATGTGTAACGTGAGTTTTGATGAGAATATGATAGCAGATTCACAGAAGCAGGTTTTATTGACCCATGTCTTCCAAACAACACCCTACATCTGTTGATCTAGAGCTGTCTAAAAAATCTGGCCAGGACATATGTGCGGTAGAAAAGTTCGGAGCGGAAAAACAGTGGTATGGCTCAGACTATTGCACCGTCGAGATAAGGCCTCTTATGATTGTCCGGATAGCTTACTTCAAACAACACGGCAGATTAAAAGCTATAACTGATTAACACTGCATTTGGATGAGCTCCGGCAAAGATAAAGTGAGGTCTGCTGAGTGATCTGACAGTAAAACAGCCTTACAGTCTATTTCGCTTGGAAATTTTTAAGCTTTCTAGAAATCATTCCCCCCTCCCTCTCTTAATCAAGGTTTTACACTCGGTTTTATAACCCCAGGGTAACATGGTGTCTGTATTGCTTCACTTAACAGCTCGTTGTGATTTGGGATTTTATATCTTCCTCATAGGCTTCTGGTCTTGGCCGTATGAAGCCTAACACATTAATGATAGGCTTCAAGAAAAACTGGAGGACTGCCGGGGCAGAAGCAGTTCAGAGTTACGTGGGAATACTTCAGTAAGTGCCGAATAAACACACACACATAGATTTTTATAACAATAACACACTCAGTAATGAGAAGCACATTGAGAGTTATCATTTCATTTATTTTGTTTTCTCTGTGCTTTTTAAATGTACTTTATGAAGTTTGCAGTGCAGTAAAAAACCAGTGCAAAGTGTAGGCTTCTTTTATTTGATCATTTGAAATCTATTTTAATATGTCATTATAATACATGTGTAGCATTTATTTCACAGTAAATTCCATTTAAAACTTTAGGAACATACAAATAAACATTGTGGATGTATTCACATTGTTATGTACTTAAACATTTATAACCTGCTCCTATAATGTACATTACAAAGCCATAATAATGTGATATTTCAAATGCCCATATATCCTTCCCCATATGCTTACACATTGTTAATGCAAATGGCAATTAGAAACTTAGCATTTAATAACTCTATATAGCATTATTCTCACTTTGACCTTCAGATCAATCTAATGACCTTAAAAGGGAGGTCATAGGTCAAATGTGACATATTTTAAATTATGCATTTCACACACACCAACTGTACACACCAAATGTAAGTGTCATAGTTTCTAGGGTTATAAGGGTTTTTGTCAATTTTCAGCGAATTAATCATGAAGTTGACCTTGAAGTTCTTAGTGGATGTAAGCCAGAATTTTTATTTTTTCATTAGAATTCATTCAAAAGTTTTTGAGCTATTGTATTTGTATATGACACACATGTACACCACAGACTACCGAAAGCACAACCTCCGTAATTAAGCATAAAGGTAATTAAGCATAAACAGGAGATCTGTGTTTGAACCAGCATCCTTATTCTCTTGTTGACAGCGATGCATTTGACTTTGAATACGGGACCGCAATGCTGAGGGTGAACCAGGGACTGGATGTGTCTCACATTGTCGAGGCAGAAGGTCTGTATGATATTGTCTTTAGGCTTTAAATTATTTAACCCACAAGAGCTCCAGCATCAACATACCCATGGTAGAGAAAACAAACCACCAAGAAATTAAGAAAAACTGTTGTAAGAAACTGCTGTACATCTGTCACAACAACTCACAATAACCCTTTATAATAATAAAAACACTGATAAACCGAGATACTTTGTTCTGTAGATTAGAAGCTTTTAATAAAGGTTTACAACGGTCAGGTAGTTCACAGATAAGATATTAAAAAAAATGCCATTTATAGCTGTGTCTCTGCAGATTTGTTTTCCAATAAGAAAAGGGATCCTACCTTGTGTAACACATATTCACAGTCATGTTTCCCATTCTGTTTTTCAGAGGAGATGCTAAGGGCAGCAAAGGAGCAAGAGGCTCTGGAGAATGAGATGATGCCAAATGGAGGGAAGGGAAAAGGACTATTCAGGAAATCCAGGAAGTCATCTCAGCAAGTGCTCACGACCAGAGGTACCCATCTTACAACTGTCTCTAACTCCTATTTAACCCTCTCAAGGCAGACGTTGCCGATTTGCAACAGTTAAAAACTAACAACCTGATTACCCCACATACATATCTTATGAGTTTTTTTTACTCAGAAGTACCACTGCCGGACTTGGTTGTGCATTAGCAACAAAAAAACTTAATTTGAGCCTGAGAGGGTTAACCCTTTCATGCACGAATTATGACAGCCTCACATTTACATTCATCTTTAGGTATGAAAAGATGAATAAAAATACTTAATGAAAAAATCCAGATTGAGATTGTCATAATTCATGCATAACAGGGTTAAATAACAATAATTACAATGAAACACGTCATATATCTCCAGTAACGTTAAACGACCAGTGGGTGGCGGGGGATGGAGTGACACATTAGTGTCCAATGTAGTGGTTTATGTGCAGGTAAACCATCAACACTGACACAAATACAAGAAAACAGCCTTTGAATAGCCGTCCACTGTAGCGACCACTATGCCTGAAAGGGTTAAAGAAAAAGTTGCATCAAAAGATGAATGTGATCTCTTAATATGTGGAAGCACGTTTCTCTTTTTCAGTCTCCTCCACACACAGACTCAAATAGCTTACATTTAATAAATGAAACCAATGACTCTCTTTTTTTTTTTTTGGGGGGGGGGGGGGGGGGGGGGTGCTCACATTGAGACATAATTGAATCCGCCATTCCCACTAAAGAGGCCCCTGAGGCTGTAATCCAATAATACACTCCTTTTCGTCCACTTTGAAGAGCATCTTTTAAGAATGTTCCTTTAACCCAGACAGCAGAGGGTGCTTGCAGCCTGTAGCTCAATCTTTCTCTGTTTCACACGCACACGCCAACACACACTCATCCCTGAGCTGCATCTTGGCAAGACAGCGAGACAAGGCAGTCATTAGTATACAAAATGCACCCTACTCATTGGAGCATTAAACTTGAGAGACGGCCATTTCTGGTGATGTAGAGTCATCTCTTAATGTTGGTTTGTGATAGTTTTCATATCCGACTTTACAGTGAATTATATTCCCTCCTGCTGTTGCTCTCATTTCTTTCTCCCTTTCTTTCTCTCTCCCAGTGTCGGTGTGTGGCTCTCCACCGCCACAGGTTGCCAAAATGAATGAGAAGCTGGTGGAAGCCAGTCTTCAGTTCAAGAAGAAACAGCCCAAAGGCACCATTGATGTGTGGTGGCTGTTTGATGATGGAGGTAATTCTTGGATCATTTTTATGAACACTGCCTGAAGTTCGTAACAGATAGGCGCACACAAAGCCATAACATTCTCCTCGATATCACTGGAGACAAAAATATATGAAACAAGCCAAATCTTTAAAAAGTAGTAGTCTCTGAAAGATGCAACACAGACCAATAAATAAAAAATGTGCTTCTCTTCTCTCAGGTCTTACACTGCTCCTCCCCTACATCCTCACTACCAGGAAGAAGTGGAAAGACTGCAAAATGAGGATCTTCATCGCAGGACAGCCTGGACGCAGTGATCTGGATAAGGAGGAGTGAGTAAACGAATTAATATTTCAATATCAATTACAGTTTAATATGTGGAAGTTAGACTGGATACATTAATTGGCAAGATATGAAAATTCATGTGCTGCTAACGTTACTGGGATGCTATTTAGCATTAACACCAAAATGAGGAAGTACATGTATAGGAAAGCTAATCAGTGCGGGGTGATTTGACTTGCAGGATGAAGGGCTTGCTGAAGAAGTTTAGAATCAACTGCAGTGACATTAATGTCTTTGATGACCTACATATCAAGCCCAGGTCTGAAAGGTAACTGCCATTTCTTTTCACATGCACAAGTAACAGCGAACCAGATGCTGAAGTAGTAATAGTAAAATTGAATCACATTGTAATATCAGCATGCTACAAGTTTAGGGGAGAAAAAGAACATTTATAGAGAAAGCTCGTGTTCTTATTTGCATTTCTCCAGCTTGAAGGAGTTACAGGAGATGATTGAGCCTTTCCGTCTGCATGAAGGGTCCAAAGACGCTGATCAGATTAGAGCCTTGCAGAAAGAGCAGCCCTGGAAAGTCACCGACAAAGAGCTAAGCGAGTTTGAGGAGAAGGTAAAAACCACTGACACTAAGTAATAACCTTACACAGGCTACAGTGAAGATATCATGTATTATCTTCATATCAATATAAACAAAATAAAAAATTTATTGTTAAAAAGAAATAACTGTCGCTTGGTTACAGACACACCTCCAGGTACGACTGAATGAGCTCCTCAAGGAACACTCCAGATCAGCCAATTTAATCATTGTGTAAGTATATATTGTCTGAATAACACTACCAAGCTTAATCCAGTGTTGAAAGAACAATGTCTAACATATTTGTTTACACTGTTGACCCCCTGTAGGAGCATGCCCATAGCTCGTAAAGAAACGATCTCTGATTTCCTCTACATGGCCTGGCTGGACATCCTGACAAAGGACCTTCCACCCACCCTGCTCATTAGAGGCAACCACAAGAGCGTGCTAACTTTCTACTCTTGAGCACTTTCCCTGCCAACAATCCGAGTGTGATATAGCTACAAAGGAAAAGGAATGGTGTTGCCATAATGACAAGCCATGTTTAAATAAAATGTACAAGAATATTTAGTCTTCCAGGCCAGCAGAAAAGTGTAACACAATCAAGCATTTGTGGATAACTCCAGCATATAAGCATATATATAGAGAGATATATATAGATATATATATATGCCCTCTAAGAAAGGACACACACACAACAAGTCTGTATTTCCGAAATTGAATTTGCAAATGTGAAATGTGTCCAAATATGAATGTAGCTGCTTAGAAGAACACATAGTCAAATCAATTCAAATCAGTTCATAAACAAAGGCAGAGACACAACCACGGCTGTGCAATGGTCAGACTGTAAAATAATTGTATATAGTAGATGTGTGTATTCTAGAAATGATCAACATCTTGTTATTGGCAACTTTATTATCAGTTCTTTTTTAAACACTTGTTATATTCACTGTGTAAAATACACTGCTGCCATTATACAGATGTTTACCTTTCACGTGACATTTTTTCAATATTTTTCATGTTACTTTCATAGTACACTTTTTAAGGGCAATGGAATAAGGTAGAACATTATAAATCAGATTATTCTGTAAATTTTACCCTTCCTATTTTAGTCTATCTATTTAAGCACACAATGTTAATCAGCTGAAATAAAGATTAAAAACATTTGTGATGTCTCCTTATGTGAATATATTATATTTATTTATAGTGTCAGATGTTCTTTGTCCAGAGAAATGTGTCAGTGGAGGGGGAAATGGGGTATATACTGCAGTATATAAATTAGATGTCTATTATTTTAAATGTATAGTATCTTACTTGGTACCTTACAGACATCATTTGGGTATTTTCTCATTTTATGATGATTATTCTATACAGTTTGGCACACTGGGAATAAAAAGTATGCACACTTTGAAAGTAGTCAACAGAACCTAAGGTTTAACAATAATGATGTTTACCCTTCATCAGACATATTTATTCATTGCAAACCATAAAAGATCTTTTGAGTTAAAAGTAAAGCTGCACATGCCACCTACATATCAGCCAAATCAAGATCAGCCTTCCCTATCAGCAAATAAGATGACCTTTACCATTGGCAGTAGCCATAATCTGCTGTGTCACATCAACAATACAGAGTTCAAACATAATTTAGCGCACTTTAAAACTATTATTTTAATTGCTGTAGTTGAAATTTTGCAGTTTAAAGAAACAAGAAAAAAAACACACCTATACAGGCATAACTGGTCGGTATTGGGCCACAACTCCCTGATCATATTATGTGTCTATGAATATATTACACTGAATGTGAATCCCCTTTTAACCACTTTTAACCCACAGAAAGAGCTAAAATTTGTGATCCAACACAAACTTTTCAACTGATGGTGATATTCAAAGGAGAAAATCTTAAACTTCAACTCTGTTCTCAGATAAAGGGATATAGATACTCTGAGTATGATCTTTGAACATCGGCTGTTTTTTCAGTCATTTTCAGGCCAGTCCTTGTACCTGACCATGTTTTTGTTTGTTTGTTTAAGTTGTTTAACAGTGATCTATGAATCATTCAAGCATAAAAAAGACTGTAACAGACAACTTAATTCCTAAAAAGCTGATCCAGAATATGAGAGATGCATCTGGCCTTTCAGTTGAGAACAGGTGGAGGTATGCCAAATGACACAAGAGCAAATCAGTAGTACCAGGTCTTATGGACTGAAGAAACAAATTTGACACTTTTGGTTCAAATCATCACTGTATACAGAGAAGGCAAGGAGTCCAACAATGAGTGTCTATAGACATTCGTAGGCTGTGGTTTAAGACTGCATTTCAGCCTGTGATATATGGGATCCTGTCAAAATCAATACACTCAAGAACCAAGAAAAATCAGATTTTGAGCCACTATGTAGTACCATCTGGAAAGCATCTGATTGCCAATAGATCCCAAACACATGGCCAATCCAGTAAAAGCATACCTAGATAGAAAAACAGCACCACTAGTCATGGATTGGCCTCACCAGATCCTGGACCTTAACTTTACTTAAGTAGCACGGAATCATCTTGCCAGAGAACAGAGCGAAGCTGTTTCCAAAAAACAGCTTCAAAATGCCTGAAGAATTCAGGCTGTGTTGACGAATTAAGGTGATCATACCATATCATTTAAAATCTGTCAGACAATGCTCAGGATTTTTTACGAGTCTGTTGTGGTCAGTACCATCCTCTATGCTATTGTGGTCAATACCACCCTGCTATTGTGGTCAGTCGCAGATGCCAATCGACTCAATAAAACTGATCCGAAACGCCAGTAGTGTTGTAAGGATGGAGCTGGGACTCCCTTAAGGTGGTGTCAGAGAGGCGGGTGTTGTCCACGATAAGGACAATGGTGGATAATACCTCCCACCTTCGCCATGACATGCTGGCCAGTCACAGGAGAATATTCAGTGAAAGACTGAAATTACCCAAATGCACCAAAGAACGATGCAAGAAATCAATCCTGTACGGTGGCCCCTAGAGACAAAGCATGTACAAACTCTCTAGGGGCCACAGTAATCCTGCCCATCTAATGCACACTACACAGTGCAATAGTTAGACTCTTTTGCACATGCTCTTTTTACATTATTAAATTTAGTTCAGTTTGTTACTGTTATTGTCTTACAGCAACTGTAACCACATTATTTCCTTGGCGATTAATAAAATATTTTGATTCTGATTTAAATCGTGATACCAGCACGTTCAGATGCTATGACGGCATGTAGGGGCATGCTGTGGCATATGGAGTAGGAGATGACCGCACAGCATTTTGGGTATGATGCAGCAGCGTTTGGGGATAATGCCAAATCTCGGTGCTGATGCCACGATTTGAACTAGCTCAGCTGCTGTGACAGCAAATTAAATTTATATTTAAAAACATACCCTATCAACCAGAACTGGGTTGCGAGTCGATACGACGAAGAGTATATAAATCGTGTTTCGTTTCTTGGTTCTAGCCTATCAAATCGTTTGCGTACTTTATACGCTGCTGAAGCTTAGAGCTGCTCCGAGACACGGGGGGGGAGTGCGGCGTTCGTGAACCTGAGAAACCTGCGAAACCTGCAAAACGAAATTATTAACAGTATGGCCCGAATACTGCTAAAGGACTTTCAACTATGCTCGCGGGTTTTTAACGCTGCTCCGCGTTTCTTGGGGGAAGAACTGCACTTTCAAATGACAACTAAAAATAAAGGCAAGCAAGAAATTACGAGCGATAACACCACTATGACCGACACGCCAGGAAGTGCTTAGTGGCATTAGCTTTGCTAGCCTGCCTAGCGTTTTGTAACTGTCTGCTTTGGTTTGGTCATGTTCTTTTCTTTCTTGTTTGTCGTGTTCGAACCACGTAAGCGAAACAGTCATTCTGCTTTGTTCGGATATATAATGTATAAGGCTTATGTCAACGATTTCCTTTTTGTTTTTGTAGGCTGATATATTTTCCCACCGGAAGTTCGAAATATATTAGTAACTCTCGCGAGAACTCACGTTACTTTGACTGAACGCGGGAATCTCATACAAATAATCTCGCAGACCCGGGAACACACTGAAGCAGATTGTTGGTGGAAGTTTGTAGTGTCGTCCTTTAATTATCAATTACTTAGTTTTTAGTAGGTTTTAATTTTTTATTGTACTGTAGGTTTTTAATTGTGCATACTTTACCAACATGCCCGTCCTAGAAGTCACAGATGCTTCTGCAGTTTCTCCATCAAAGAGAACAAAGACAGAAACAAACCCTGCAGAGGAAAGACCTGTCCTCAAATTTGCAAAACTTTCTGAACATGCTACGACCCCGACCAGAGGCTCAGCTAAAGCAGCAGGTTATGACCTCTACAGGTTAGTAACTCTTTAAACTGAAATTGTTAGGTTAGGTTCACTAGATGCCTAATTTGTGACTGTTGATGTGTGTGCATGTATATTTAAGTCTGTACCTTTAACTTAAAGTATTATTTTAAAAAATGCAGATACGCTTACCTTTACTGTCTTTACTTAACAGTGCGTATAATTACTCCATTCCTCCTATGGATAAGGCCATTGTAAAGACAGACATTCAGATAGCAGTTCCACATGGCTACTATGGGAGAGTTGGTGAGTGTCTCTCTGCTATTCAATTTTTATTTGTTTTTGGGTTGTTTTTTATTTTATTTTATTTGAGTTATCTGTTGTGTGAACTCGTGTTAGTCTTTCCTGTTTGTGCACCAGTTGTAAAACACCAGGTCGTCTGTAACTGTCTTTTTGTGGTTTTTCCCTCCCCAGCACCAAGATCTGGACTGGCAGCAAAACACTTCATTGATGTTGGTGGTGAGCTAGCTAGCTATCTGACCTAATCATTGCAAGTTAACCCCAGTAGTGTACAGACATGACATTTTAATTTGTGTTATGTGTCGCATGTTCTCCTCAGCTGGAGTTGTAGATGAGGACTACAGAGGAAATGTTGGTGTTGTGCTGTTCAACTTTGGCAAAGAGACGTTTGAAGGTGAGTTATGGTGACAATAATGTATATTGTCAGTCTTTCATAACCACAGTAACCAATGAAAGTAATCAGATTAGGGGATGATATCCATGCGCTCCACTTAATATAGATGCAGTATGGTACAAAAGTAGACTTGGATACTTTAAAAGATTGATGCAATTATCAGCTTTTATTTATCAGTAAAATTTGTGATTTAAAAAAAAAAAAAAAAAGAATTGGTATTTGTGTGAAAGACTATTTAAGCTATTGGCTTCACTTTGAAGACCAAAAAAAGGTCTAAAAGTGATCTGAGAATGATAAATTGAGCTTCACATATATTGCTTATATTTCATTTAAGCCAAAAAATAAATAATATTTTTACTGTTGACACTTTTCAGCCTATTGGAGCTCATTGGAGCTTAATAATGAAAGTATACACATAAACGCTTGATATGAAGACTTTTATCGATCAGTCAGATTTAAAGGTTATCTCATCTGCTTCCTTTTAACCTTACAGTGAAAAAGGGCAACAGAGTTGCTCAGCTGGTGTGTGAGAAGATCTGCTACCCAGATCTGGTGGAGCAAGAGGTAAATTCAAAGTTGAGTTTATTGGGTAGATCTAATTAAAAACGGTGCAACATAGATGGTCATGAAAAGATGCGAAGCTTCAGCTGTGTGGCTATTAGAAGCTGCCATTTTTTTGGTTGCTCTTGAATTATTATAGGCTATTCTACTTAAAGATGTCTAGGCTTATGTCTGTGAAACAAAATGAACGTGAACAGCACTACAAGTGACACAGAAATTGTCATAAAGCTGAATCTCATCCTCTGAGTTTCAGAACCAGAAAATTAGTCTTCTTTAAGGTTGCTTAAAGAAGTCGCTTTGAGTGTTCAGAGTAGGAAAAAGAAAACTATATAGAAATAATAAAGGTTTAATAATGCATTTGTTTTCTTGTGTATTTCTTCAGATTAGTTTTAGTCTTTAAATCCAAGTGTTTGCCTTTATTTATTTATCTTTTCTGTTTTAGACACTCGATGAAACAGACCGTGGCGCTGGAGGTTTTGGATCAACTGGAACCAACTGAAACCCTCATGTGTTTTTAAAATATGTTAGTCTTAACTTTGATAAAATAAGAAATAAAGTTTTGTTTTATATTTGAGTCTAGAGTTTTGCTGGGACTTCAAACCATGCGTTCCTAGTAAAAGTTCACTAAAGTTATAAATTCTCAACAAAGCTATTCTTCCATATGGCCACATGGGGGCAGTCATACACAAGAATGTAATCTGCTCAAACTATTTCATCCGCCAGAGACTTGGTAACTTCCCTTTACTTAATACAGACGTGTGCAGAAAGAGGACATATAGGTGCCTGCTCAACTTGGTTACAATGGTAATACAATTCAGATAAAGGGGGGAAACACAGCAGTGAGTACATGTACTCCAAAAATGTTTTTATTGTGAATTTACATCTAAACCCTCACTGATGTGAACATGGAACACAGACTGGTGTCAGGCTGGTCCATTGCAATGCAGCACTGATTTTGACTTGTGAGAGAATATGTGGCCATGAAGACCTCAGTGCATAATCATGAAGGCCCAGGTTTGGCATCATCAATGTGTTTTGTGTGTGCGTTTGTGTGTGTGTGTGTGTGTGTCTGTATGTATACACAGTTTACAAAGGAAGTAGTTGGTCATTATAAGCACCATTACAACCCCTTCCCCTCTATTCCAGGGGCTTCCTCTAGTTTACAAAAGCTTCATAGATTAAAAGTGGCATTGATTATTACAGTATAAACACAATTTACATGTAGTATAGAGGAGAGCAGGCAGGCTATGAAGCTAGCTGTTACTGTTGCAAAGACACGAAACCTTCAGAAAGGCCAATGGGATTGTGCCTTGTTCACTACTGAGTGCATTCAAAAGTCTATGTGGATGTGTTGCTAGCACCAGTAAATATGAATTATTCTAGTCAGTAGGAAAATGGAAAAGCATAGTTCAAAAATACGCGGTAGGAGTTGTTCAACCTCCGACATAGCTACATCTCAATAGTCCACAATGGGTTCCTCTCCTCTCCTAAGCCTTATTTGGGGAAACAAAGAAATGTGTGTATCCAGGTTTGATAGTCATTTACCTGAGGGGAGGAAATGAATTTATTTCAGACTATTGGGACTCGCCTCTTTCTTTTTATCCCCCCGCCACTTAAGCTGAGTTCTAAGAAAACAAACAAACTTGGCCCTTAGAGCTTTCTGCAGTCCACAAGCCCTTCAATGTGGCATCCGATTCCACATATCATTATACAAGATTAAACCATACAATTACAAACCCTATCCACACCCTCAATAGTGCTTTAAACGCAGCTGGAGTGGTGTGTCGGGGTGATATGCTTTTTATTTCGACTGGAATCTTTCACACCTTCGGTGGATACTTTCCACAGAAATTGTACCTATGATATGCAGAATCATCTTTGGTGATCAAATGACACAGAACAGTCCATCCCCCCCCACCCCCACCCCCGTCTTGTCTCTTTGGTGGCGAGCCCTTCGAGTGAGTAGACGTTAACCCTTAGCTGCTGAACCAGAGTCAGAAATGTTTGGCCTTTTTCAGGAGGGACTGTGAGCTTGACACTGGATTAGCAGCTGCTGGCAACATCCGCCTCTCTCAGTCTTGTGATGGTTAATGGAGCATGATCTGCACCCTCATCTTCAGTATGTCTCCCAGCTGTCCTGTGAGGTAGTCTTTATCATGTTGGTCCTCCAGCTCAGCCAGCTCCTTCTTCCTGTAGAGGGGCATACTGCTGATCTGAAGGTAGTATGCGCCTGGCACGAGGCCCTTCTTCTTGCTCAAGTGCAGGTAGCTGACACCCTCCCTCTGGTTGATTTTGAAGTAGCCTTCCTCATTCCCATAGTCGATGCTGTAACGCACATGGTCGCTCAGTGTGCTTAAGGCCGGGGTAAACTCGAGGATGTGGTCGCGGTTACTCAGGTCACTGATGTTCAGGTGGAACTGGAGAGTATCTTCGATGTCCACACTGGCCAGGCTGACCGCCTCTGTCTCAGTTAGCTGCAAAGAGAAAATGTGGTCTGGCTGAGTTTAGAGGCTAAAGATGTCCAATAGTAAAGTCGTGTGCAAACACAGCAGAGTGAATCTGTGAATCAGTGTTAATTAAAGTCTGACTAGACGCTGGAGACATTATGAAAAAAAAAATGACTTGTAATCGGTTGGTAGATCTGTCATTTAATACTGATTTTCACAAAGTTGTTCCTTTTTTTACATGAAGGTTTTGGTCCCATTTCTGTTACAAGGCCTTTCCCTGCTATAGAGGGGAAAACTCTTTGGAAGAAATCAGGGACCTTCATTTATTTATTTTATTAAGACTTAAAGTAGTGAAATATAAACGTAGTGTCTCTTACAGAATCCATCAACTTTTCAAAACCTTCAATTTCTCTTAAAAAAAATACAGGGGACAGTGGGCTTCATACATACCTGCATGTCTTCCAGAGGATTTTCCTGTGTTGAGTTAATGCTGCGACGTTTGCGTCCCTTCTTGGGATAGCCATTGATTTTACATTCGTAGCAGGCCTCGGGTGAGAGGGAATTATCCTCCATTTCACTTCCCTGTCCAGGACTTGTGAAGCCCAAACCTGTGACGCAGTGTCTGAAAGCAAAAGTAAAGCCATCAGTAACCTATAAACACAGAGGAAACGTTACCACCGCAGTCGCTCGTTTACTTACCCTTGTCCTGCACGGAAGTACCCAGGTGGACATCCACATAAGTAGCCTCCATCCGTGTTTGAACAGCCAAACTTGCATGGGTTCTGGCTCGTGGAGCACTCGTTGATGTCCGTGCAGCCTCCGCTGGTCTGCTCGTAGTTAAAGCCGGTGGGGCAAAGGCAACGGAAACTCCCCAGGGTGTTGTGGCACGACGCTCCCCCGCAGATCTGGCTGTTCAGGCACTCGTTCTCATCTGGGTCACAGGAAGTTGATGGGAAGTAAACAAACACGGGGTCATTCCAGTTAAAAGAGACAAACAATACTGGGAAAGCCTGCAATGAATGTCGTAAATATGTGCAGACATTCAAACTAAAATTAGAGATTTAACTAACCACCACTTGTTTATTCGGCGGTGCACACATCAGGACACACACAGTACATATAATTGCTTTCTCGATAACTTAGCTATTCCTACTTATTTTACATACCAAATGCATTTTTGATGTTACCCTACCTTTTATTTGATTTTTTACCTACTTCAATCGTTCATTAGCACTAACACAATAAATTGAGAAGATTTTCTAATAAAATAGACTCTATTGGAGAACTTCAAGGCTATATGGTTGATATTTTAGCAACCAATTCATGAGGATGTTCCAAAATGAAAGAATTGTTATATTTGCTGTCAAAGAGGACAGCGGTATAACTTACCAACACACTGATTCCACTGATAGTGCTGCAGGTAGCCTTGGGGACAGCTGCACCTGTATCCACCTACTAAGTTCTGACAGCCATGCTGGCATCTGTGATTGCCGTCACACTCATCCATATCTGTCAAACGCACACACACACACAACACAAAATTACTCAGAGTCTTTTCCTGTGATTAATCAGCTGATGCTGGGTTGGAACAAATTGTTTTTAGACCTTCGCAGGTTTGTCCGCTAGGATCTAATGAGAATCCCCGCTGGCAATCGCAATTGAAGCTGCCTGGCGTGTTCTGGCAGACGCCACTGGAGCCGCACAGATTGGGGTCTGTTGCGCATTCATTGTTGTCTGCATGGACAAAAAGGGAAGGTTCAGACAAGGGTAAAACTGGAAACATGGCATAAAGGCTCATTACCCTGATTTGGACTTGCTGAGTCAATAAAAATTCATTCACAGTTGGCACCGGCCTCTAAAAATAGGTCAGGTTACTGTAAACTCTTGGTACAAACTGTCTTGATGTCTGAAAGGGGTTCAAGAATAAAATCCCTAATCAGCTGAACGAAGATCAGATCAGAAGTGGCAAAAACAAATATTTAAATTTGAATTCCTGACCTTGGGAATAAAAGAAAAGCCAGCGCTCATTAACAAGAGTTTTCGGGGGGAAAAATGTAGAAGTGGGTGTTTGAGAAACAGGTTTGATTGTTGTGATTGGAATCTGTGTAAATCTGAACACAACGTTGAAGTTCAGGCTGGGAAACAGAGTAATCTCTAAATCTCAGCTTTTAAATGTGTTGTTATTTTTCACAGTTGGTTGAGATTTAGAAAGACTGCTAACACGTTTGCAGTTTAGCTTTCCATTTGAAGAAACAATCAGTGCGTGGGACATAATGCTAAAGCATAGCAGGATAGTCTACTTTGTCCCCAGGCAACCCAACTATGGGTTTCAAAGCTGATTTAAAGTGGACACGTTATGATTTTCCTTACTGGTGTCAGTGGATGTAAAGTATTACAGTTGTGGATTCATGCTAAACATGGGTAGAGATTCACATAATAAAATCTGTGCATGTACAAGCAAACCGCATGTTAGTAAATGCTCAAACTGTTTTATTTACTCTTGTTTCTGTAAGATGTCAAGGACATTGGATATTCTTAATTTGGTCGGTGATTATAGCAGACACACCCACCCACTGTTTATGAGGGGCAGCCAATTACAGGAAAGATGGCTTAAAGGGAAAGGATCAAAATGGCTTGATTGAAAGAGGGGTCATTTAAAACAAAGATTGTGTCGACACGTGAAATGACACAAGCTAGTCTAGCAGAGTTGAAGAACAAAAAAAATGATGGTGCTGGACATGCGCAAAATAGATGTGCTGGGGAGAGAAGAAGAGTAGCATCTATAATATGTCTGGAAACGGCCACTGCTTTTCCCCACTGAACAGCTTGTTTGATGAGCATCCACCTTAGTGAATCACACATATGACTGAAATAAGGAAAAACAATTTAGGTCAACTTTGAAGCATATTTGGAATCTACAGCCAAATTACACTATCCTCCTATGACTCAGAGGTTCATTTTGTGCCACTTTCTCTTAAATATTGGCAAACAGCGATCATAGTATGACTGGAACAACAGTTTTACGTCACAGTCATGTTTTTCCCAGCTCATTGCTCGTAGACTAACAGCACATCCACACCTGCTGTGTGCCATTTGGGTTACACTCTAAAAAAAGCCAGACCCGAGGATTCCCTGACACTGATTTGATGTGAGGTCTCGGGTGCCGTTTTATGGTCTGGAAAAAAGGCTTGGAGTTGTCATGGCGATCTACTGCAATGTTCCATAACAAGCATTGTTAAGCTGCCATGACTACAAACCAGACCGGCCTAATAAGATCAGTGTGATATCCGCCAGAGTCCATTAACATTTAATGGGTATATAAAGAAATAGACAAAACAGTGCTTCCCGTGTCTATTATGAGCTGGGCAGGATGACACTTTAAAAAATTCTTCTTTGAAAAGACCAACAGTCTGTGTGAAATCCTATTCAGACTACACAGGCAGTTTGATTAAAGACAATTCAGAATTTAAAGGGGAAAAAAATCACCGGATGTTGTATACGACTGTGTAGACTGTATATGTGTTTTTACCAATGCAGGCAGTGTGATGCTGGGTGAAGCCAGCAGGACATTTGCAGGTGAAGCCACCGATGGTGTTGACGCATAAGAACTGACAGTTGTGCTGTTTGGTCGAACACTCATCCAGATCTGTAAACAAGAACAACATAAAGAATGAATTTCCCAACTGAACCTATTTCATACTTCATAGTTAAGATACAGGGGTCGCAGTCATCTAAGACTACTACTTGCTCTACTGTATGTGGACTGCTCTTTTTCAAGCAAATTCCAGTCCTTCTACAGTCACTGACCTACAAATGAACTAGACACCGGAAACATAGAGGGGTACTGTAGAGGGGGAAGCTAAAACTATGGTAAATAAAGAACACTATGAGCACTATTTGTTTAGGCGTATAAACACGCCTGATAAACACAGATACAGACAGATGCACTGTGTCAAAGGCAAAGGGCACACTTGCAGTGAGCATTTAAAATTGAGCATCTTAGGACAGCAAGCAGAACGCAGAATGTAGCAGCTCCAACCTGGAAACTAAATCAAGCATGAAAATCGCTGAACTCAAGTGATGTGACAACCATTGGGCTTAATTGCGGGCTTCTTTTGGTGCTTGTGCAAGTTACCTCTGCAGCTCTTTCCATCCTCCTGAAGGATGTATCCTCGGGGGCAGGAACAGAGGTACCCTCCCTCCGTGTTCTTACAGATAAAGTTACAAGGCTTTGGTGCCTGTATGCACTCATCCACATCTAGAGGGAGAGGCAGAATGATTCAAAATAAAGAAACAGATCCTGTAGCCAGAAATTCCATAAACAGAGATCATGAGAAAGACAGACCCGAGCTGCATTTTTCATAGGAGTGGTGTGGGCAGTCCACCCACATAGTTTGGGTTCTTTACTAGACAGCAGGAATGAGAACGAGAGGTTTCAATTCCGTGTAAACACTGGAGGTGAATTTAAGCCTTACCCACACACTGCGTGCCAGTGATGTCAGCAGTGTAGCCAGGTTTGCAGATGCAACTGTAGGAGCCCAGACTGTTGATACACTGACCATTCCTGCACAAGTTCCCCATCACACGGCACTCATCGATATCTGGACAGAAATGAGAAACGCCAGCTTACTTCAAGTTAGTTCAAGATTTGGTTTCTTTCAGATTTTGACAATAATTACATATCAAAAGACCAAATAGTTCCACAAAAGTTGGAGGAAATATCTGTTATGCGTTCTTTTATGCACCATCAATTAAAAAATGTATTTCGGGTATAAAATCACTGATCTTACAAATTTTGTTAACCAGAAAAAAAGTTAATGCTTTGCAAGTGATGTCAACACAGATAACAACAACCATCTTATATTATTTAACCTTCACTACTCATAATTTTCTGGTTTCTGGTTTACATACACGCAATGGCAGTTTTAGAAAAATTAATCACTGGCCCCATTTTTAGGGCCTCAACTCATCGTAATGTGTCCTGTATAGGAGTGTAGAATGGGATCATGTTAACAGTCCATTAAAATTTGGCTTACAACCACCAAGGTCGTCAAGGCCAAGTTCACAATTTACTGGTTGAAAATTGACAGAAAGCCTTATAACTTAGAAACAATGATCACTGACCTTGTCATTGTTATCTGTATTGACCAAATACAGACATATAGGGAATGATTAAAATAATGCTGCTTTTGTGCCTTGTAATATCAAGGGAGTTCAGCGAGGGAGGAACTGCCTGCTGGCATATACTCACACCAACAGGGATACTTAATGCAAAAGCAGATAAAAAGATACATAGTATTTATTTTCATCGATTGATGTTTGATTACTATTTTCTCTGGACTGAAAAACTGAGTCAAAGTGTCAAAAAGTTCCTCTGTTAGACCATTTGAGGCTGCAAAATGGAGTCAGTCCCCTTTGTCTCGTGTTAAAATGCCTAAAATTAGAATTGGGGGAAAACACACACACACACACATTTAGCCCCATGGTACAAAAAAAGAATCTGTCATAGCTAATTTTCTACTCTGTGCTCACTGAATGGGGTGTGAATTTAGTGATAATCTACTTGTTTAAATTGTATTAAGACTCAAAGTTAAGCTTTATTAAGCCCATGTCCATTGTGACTGATAGGTGGATGCCAACATAAACTGCTGTAAGCGGAAGCTTTCTGCTAGGCTTCACCTCAGCTAATTATAGCCACTTAAGCGCCGAACCATGTTTGTGGTTTTCAATGTGGAAATCACAGAGTAACTATAAACCACAGAGTAATATTTCAAAAAAAATTACCAATCTCCTTGGTAACTGAAGGAAAAAATGGCACAATAGTGTGTTTATTCACCGCAGTGTGTGTTGTGTAGTTAAATATCTCTGATTACATTCCCTTGATCTTCTTCACCGCAAAAATTGGTTCATTTTCAGCAGGACATCAAATCAGTGTCTTCATATTTTAATAAAAATACAGATATTTGGTGGCAGTAAAGTGATAACTGTATAGCACGAGGAACAGATGGGCTATACAGCTGTGTTGATGTTTTACCTTTTGGATGTTTTTTTTTTTTTATTCAACTATCTTTCAAATGATGATTGTTTATTGTTTGGCTAACTGCACAAAGTGTCCTAGAAGTTAGTGCTTCAGCTTTGGTGAGTGAAAATCTAGCATTTTAAGCGCTAATTAGAAGGTGTCTGTTTACAGTCGATGAACCTTGCTAGAAAAGCTAGTTAGAACTAGCTAATAACTTCACAGTGTCATCCAAATCCGGTGACTTCCAGCTCAACGCTTCTGAATTGCAGAAAGTAAATGTGGATTACTAAATACTCATTAAGCTACCTCTTCCATCAGTGGTGTACCCAGGACCCAGAGGACACATCTTCTTGTACTGGGTCGTCCCTGGCAGGGGACAGAGCTCACAGTTGTTACCCCATCCTCTGCCCCCATCACAGCAACACTCTGACTTGGTCACTGGGACCCTGTTAGTAGAAGTCATCTGACACAGAGTGGTCAGAACCTCAGTGAAGCAGACGCCTTCACGGTTATCTGCAGGGTGAGAGAGACACACACACACAGAAAGGATCGTGAGAGCGAGACAATAACAGCAAGCAGACCAAACCACCCAGACAGGGCCTGGCCTCACACAGCAGACATAAATAGATAAGCCACACTGCTATATCACTACTGTCTGTAAGGAGGAAGATAGCCATACAGTTACAAAGTCCCACTGGAGGTTTTCTCACCATGCTCAACACATAACAGCTATCCAGAGCTATACTATATATTTAGACTTCCTTGCTTCCTCCTCTGCTGATAGTAACAGACCCTTGTTTATTTTAGGAAGATTTGGACACCATCATGGTAAAGTTCAATTCCCATGGAAGCATTAAATTCAGTTTCAGCATCTGTTCTTCCAAAACACATACAGCACATTAATGTCTAAATTATTTATATTGTTAAACTATTAAGTAGCATGGATGATTTTTAATCCATTACTGTCTCTGTGGCTAGACACTGCAAACACTTGTTTTAATTATGTACTCCTAATCTCATCTATCTGGCAGCAAATTAAAGATAAAGGGGTTCTCTTCTGATAATAACCTTACAGCCTTTTTAAATTGATGACAGTGTACATACCAATACATTCTGTCTGAGTGGGGTTGGGAATGAATCCTTGGTCACATCTGCATCGGTAACTTCCGACAGTGTTCTCACAACGGCCGTTCTTACAGATACCCGGTTTGGCCGTGCACTCATTCAGATCTAAAGCAGACAGACACACAGTGTAAAGAGGCATACTATATTAAATGTACTCAAGGTAAAACCACCTACGACACCATGATAATTACCCATGCAGCCCTCTCCACTGGGCAGCCGTGTGTATCCAGGTGCACAGATACATATATATGTACCAATCAGGTTCTTGCAGGTCATGCCTCTGCTGTCACAGTCATCTATACCATCTGCACACTCATCTTGGTCTGGAAGACAAACACCATAGTAAGAGTAAGTGGATGCAAACGCCTCAAGAAGCCCACGTGCATTCATGCCTGTGCAACAGGTAACGTAACACAGACACTCAGACAAAGTACGCCAGAGTTTAATCTAACCACTAAATCCAACACTGAGCTCTGGATTGATAACAGGGTTGTAGTGGGGTAGTTGGTGGTCTGTTTGGAGCTGTAATGTAAACAGTGACGTTATAGACACTGACATGTTCCTCCTGACTCACCGCTTCCCTCCAAATACAACTGTTGCTATGGCGTGCGAGGTATATGAGAGATCAGAGGTGTAAACAGAGACTCGGTGGGTTACAGTTGTCAGAGTGATTTAAGTTCATCCCAGACAGAGAACCCTTGAGGATCTCACAGAAATAGTGCGAGAGTGCGTTATGTAACTTTATGGAAGGTGCTGGCATGGCTTTTTGTGAGAATTTCTACCAGAGCTTTCCCGTTAATGGACCTGCGAACTCTGACTACACGGGTGAGTCATTTTACTGTTATACCTTTACACATCCTCCTGTCCTCCCGCAGCACGTAGCCTGTTGGGCATTTACACTCGTACGAACCCACTACATTAACACAGCGGAAGGCGCACAGCAGAGGATTCTGGGCGCACTCGTTGATGTCTGGACCGGAAACAGAAAAACCACAAGTTACGCATAAAGACACCCATGACCTAAACGGGGGCTCAGATACAGCTTCGGATACCTTCGCAGGTCATCATTGGCCCAGGCTCAAAGCCGTCATCACACGCGCACTCAAATCCCCCAATAACATTAGTGCATGTGCCGTTTCCACAGGGATTTCCAATGTCGCACTCATTAGTGTCTGTATTGAAGAAAAAAAACGAAAAAAGCGACTCAGAATGACTAAAAGAGCAATCAGGAGGATAAGAAAAAAGAAAATGACCTGACTGACCTTCACATCTGACTCCACTAATGTCAAGGCGGTATCCCATGGGACATTCACAGCGGAAAGAGCCGTCCGTGTTAATGCACTGGCCATTAACACAAGGACTATTGATGCATTCATCAATATCTACAATCAGGAATGTCAACACAGATTGAAATTAAATGCCACAACCATAACAGGGATATTGAAAAATGCAGATTTATTATCAGCCTATTTACCTTTTGGATGTTCATCTGGCCCACGTTGATATCCCTCGTTAGGGCAGAGATCGCGATACCCCTCTGGAACCGTCAGATGTCAAAAGTCATCAAACGTTTTGATCATGAGCTTACATGAATATGAGCGGTTTCTCACATCTATGTGTTTTGCGCAGCAGTGTCTGTTTTATGTGTAGAATACACACCCTGTCCTTTGATGGGGCAGATTTCACAGGGGTCTCCCCAGCCTTGACCTGGCATGCCGATGCAACAGCACACTTCCTTGGTAGTGTTTTGAGGTTTTGGAGCCTGACAGCGCCCATTTTCAAACTTGGTATAGCAGTAGTTCACACGGACATCTATGGGATAACACACATAGAGAAGGCAAGAACAGTGAATGGTGATAAACAGATGGATGAAATATCTAGAAGCGCAATGTCGTCAAGATAATCTATATCAAGTCAGGATCCTGTCTGGCTTGTTTTGGCAGAGGACAGCTGGTTCTGAAAATCTAAAACCGTTCAGATAACTCGAGAAACTATTTGACAACCGTAAAGATTGTAAGAAAAGTTTGTTGCCTCTGAATAATTCAATAAATCAGTAAATCCATAGCTGGTTGGTTCACTATAGCCTCAGCCTGAAGAAGAAGATTCCCAGGCACAAAGATTATTTGATTAAGGCAAATATGACAAAACTCTGTTTTTTCAAACAACTCAAATTTTTTCATGCTTTCTCAAACTGGGGTCTTGAGTCGTTATGGCAAGTTAATCACTGTGATCACCATCTTCCTGATTGTTTGTTTCTGTTGTTGGTTTCAGTCTCCTTTCATTTTCTGGAAGCTTTGCCACAAACAATTGGCTGTAACAGACAAAAGAGCCTGAGAATCAAAAATCCACATGAATGAATAATGAGCAGGCTTAGTCCGAAAATCATCCGTGACAATTCGGGAAAAGTTTGGAAAACAATCAGTCATGAGGTTCAAAAGTTACGCGCATAAATGGTCTGAGCTTGAGCAATTGGTGGTGCCAGAGTGCTCAAGGGCAAGACATGAAACTAACACAAAAGAATGAAGAAACTATTCCTAATCAGTGTGGCAGAATCCTACGTTTTTACATGAAAAATATGAAGAAGAAAATGAAAAAGAAGGAAGCTTCATTTCGGGCCCCTAAACAACAACCATGTTAAAAGTTCAGAATTAGAAACAGCTGAAGTATTATGTGTTTTCATCGGCCACAATGTAAAAGCTGTAAAGTCTTACGTAGTGCTTGTACCTGCGACTTGATTATTACATCAGTGTACAAAACAGGACCTCGATATGAGAAAAAGTGTTCTTGTTTTCAACCATTTTTTAATTGTACAGACTGAAGTTGCATAATTATTTCCACTCACCAATCTGTGTGTGTCTGGTTACTCCAGGACTAAGCAGCCCCTTACTTGTAATAGGAAGCATATGGTTTCGCTCTCCTGCTAACAATGGCCTTCAGTGAACTCAACACAAATAAGCTTTCTGACCACCATAGATCACTCACACACCTGGCTCAGGAGCAAAGATCACATACATGAACACCTGGTGCTGTGAGGAGAATGTCAAAGAGTGTCACATTACTTTCCTCCATGAAACGGATTTGTCAGCCTCTCTGCGAAAGAGATTGATGGAGCTCTGTGCACAGCCCCTTGCAAGTATATGTACACATATGCACGGGTGCATTGGAATCTCCAAGTGCATATCTCCTTCATATTTTGTATTTTATAAAAGGAAAATTGTGAAATAAAGAAATTTTCTAAATAAACAAGAGAGTCGCCTGATAAAAAAAAAAAAAAAGCTTTTAAATAAATCAACTCTTGGCTAACAATGACAGCAGGGACAACGATCTGAAGTGTGGTGACAGATATTTAATAGTTATAATTATGTTCATTTGCAAAACCACTGAAGCATTATAATTTAAAACATATCATTAATTGGCGAGCGCTGGTGGCCAAGTGGTTAAGACACATACCAAATACTGCAAATGCAACTCCCCTAATCACTGAAATGGTTCCATCCAAGGACTAATCATGCGTGTCATCACCCTCCTATTCTCTCTTTCTGTTTTCCTACCAGTATCAATTATTGCGATGCCAGAAAAAACATGAAATTCACAGCCTCTTTCTTCACCACATATCTGCATTTGGTGAATGATTCTGTTACCAAAGAATGTTAAACAAACATCCTGCTAATAGAGAAACTACTGATATCCTTCACACTATCTCGACATTTGTTCTTTCAAGCCACTTTAAACTTGTGAGGCTCATTTCTGGGAATGTTACTAACTGCAGTGCTGAAGCTGAGTTTGTTTTGATGGGTGGCCTCATTTTCTTTCCCTGTTTCCAGGCAATCAATAGACGTCAATGGGAATGACATCAAAAGCATCACTGTGGCACCTATGCTGTCACAATATCTGTCACAAATGATTATACATACAGATTCAATTTAGAACTGCACAGAGCACAGTGACAGTGATCACTAATAAATCATTGATGTCAAAGAACCTCAGTGACCATCAGCGATGCACAAAATCACAACAACAGTCACCTCGAGTCGCTCTATGCTGCAAGATAATCGCTAAAATAATACAGAGAAAACCCAAACAATCAGACGACCCCCTTGGCAACAGTGGGAAAGAGAAACTCCTTTTGACAGGAAGAAACCTCCCGACAGAACCAGGATCAGGGAGGGGCAGCCATCTGCCACGATGGGTTAGGGTGAGGGGAGGGAGCCAGGAAAAAGACACAGTGTGGAAGAGAGCTAGAGATTAATAACAAATAATTATTAAAGTCAAAGCGGAGTTTGAAAACAAATAGTGAGTGAAAAAGAAACACTCGGTGCATCACGGGAAGCCCCCAGCAACCTAGGCCGACTGCAGCCTATCAAAGGGAGCTAGTTCAGGGTCACCTGACCCTAAAAGCTTTATCAAAAAGGAAAGTTTTTGGATGTGAGTAGAAGGATTTTAAACTTGTTTTTAGATTTAACTTTCTACTCGTTCTTGTCCCCGTCAGTACTCTCTCTGCTATTGCATACGCAGGCTACATAACTCTTCTTAACTTGTGCTGCTTTAACACTATATTGCATAATGCCATAATCCCTTTTGTGGCCGAGAACTACGTCTTCATTCATTATTGTAGGATTCATGTAAAATACAGATGTCACGGAGGAGAGCGGTTAGCACAAATAAATTTAGGCTTTGCGGTCAAATCTAAATATGTACATCTATTCCAGTCTGCTAAATTATGAAGAGTATAATCTAAAATAAAACAATGTTATTCCTCAATATGTTAAAGGGCTGTTTTAGGTTATGCAGCTATAGAAACTATACATGCATTTTGGAAATCTCACCATCATCAGGGTTTTCTCAGTAATACACACAAACCACAAACTAATTTACTGCCAGTGTTACTCACTTTCCACCAAACTCCTCCTGTTTATCCCCTAACCTTCAGTCGAACGCTTCTGGTGATGTCATCACTTCAGCGTTTGGAGAGGGAACTCCCTAGCAGAGGACTCAGCGCACCCCCACCCAATCCAAAATACACACATATACTGTATAAACATACACACACAAGTGAGGAAATGGAAAAGTGATCTGTTCAGAGCCACCCTTGGCCTTGTTGAGGCAGCAGCAGCAGAACCAGCTGGAACACAGTGTGCTATCATGAAAGAGCAGGAAAAGCCGGACACCACTGGCTGCTGCTTAGTCTCCACTAGTGCTCACTTTTCACTGTAAAAGCAAACGCATGCTATAATTTTATAGCTTCTTTTCCCATCCTTCTCACTCCCACACGTGCACACACAGTTACCTATACATCTCCGTCCAGACGCAGAGAGCTGGAAGCCTTCAGGGCACAAGCAGGTGAAGCTTCCTTGAGTGTTAGAGCAGGTTCCATACTGACAGATCTCAGGTGACTGGGCGCACTCATCGGTGTCTGACATAAAAGAGAGAAACAACATTGTGAACCTCATTAAATGACATTTCCAGTTGTTTAAACCATTAGAAGCATTCCAGTTTCCAGTATGTCACTGCACATCTAAATGTCAGTGTAATCTCGCACGTGAATAATTGCACGAAGGCAGTTGCCTCACTGTTACATGTTCACTTATCACAATAACCAGCTGCTGTGGCTGCTTCTGATGCTGAGAATTCATAGCTGTTCCTCCCTTCTTCTAGGAACTCAGCACAAAGCAGGAATGTATTGAAGTCTCCGGAATATCTCCTCATCAGCCCCACTATACAAACAACCCATGTTTTTTGGCTCAGCCTTATTCTCACATGTGAAAGGAAGAAAAAGGGGGTCTGACGAAGCTTCCCCTCCTCTGGTGCACTCCAGTAGAGCTGATCTAAGCTAGTCTAAGTTAGATGTTAGCAGAAATTCACCTCTATGTGCATTTTATTGCTTCAGTAATTCTTGTTTTTCACCTCTCAGTTTTTTTTAAACCACAACACAGAATGAATGGGATTTATGACGCTCTACCTTCACAGGTTTCCTCATGAAGGTGGTAGCCAGGTGGGCAGATACACCTGTAAGAACCATCCAAATTCAGGCAAGTTCCTGCACCACATGTGCCTGGATTCACTGCACATTCATTAATATCTGAAGAAAAGGGATGATATAAATGTACATATTATAGAACATATCAATATCATAATTAGATCAATATAAATAAGGACAAACAGCATTTCCTTACCTCCACACAGTCTGCCGTCTAAAGTGAGCTCATAGCCATCATTGCACACACAGAGGAATGTGCCCACTGTGTTGACACACTGCCCGTTTCGACACAAGCCCCTCTGCGTCGCACACTCATCGACATCTGCTCGGCACACAGGCAACACAATAGTTAACACAGATGCTATGGCTCTTCTTCTTTTTCACTTTTTCTTTACTCACGTCCACACACGCACCTATGCAGTCGCTGTTGTGCGAGTTTTGAAAGCCAGGATAGCAGAGACAGTTGTAGGAGCCTACGGTGTTCTTGCAGGTCCCGTTTCCACAGGGCTGTCTCTCACACTCGTCCACGTCTGAAACCAGAGAGCAGCGTCACAGTTTTATCACCTGGCAGAGGAACACCGGTGAGACTGATGGGAAGTAGCACAGCTTACCGACACACATCGACAGGTCCCGAGTTGCTTTGAAGCCATTGGGGCAGACGCAGCGATAGCTCCCCAGTGTGTCAATGCAATGGCCTGGATTGCATATACCGGGGTTCTCGTCGCACTCGTTACGGTCTGAGACAAAAGAGAAAAACAAATGTCACACTTTGAATCCATATTCAAATAGTATTTAGATATTTTATCCTCAAACAGTTACTAAAATTCATATATTTCTTCATAATACATGAAACTGACCAAAACTTCTTTTGCACTATAACTCAATAATTAGACTGCATGAGGCCAGTGTAACATCATCAAGTACAGCCTGAGCGTGTCTGGGTGTTAGGACTTGCATGAAAAGCAGGAAGCAAAACAGGATGCCGGCATAACATTCACTTATCGTTTAGGACTCTCCAGACTGACAGCAACATGATTTAGATATGCTGTAGCACATGTTCAGCAGCTCAACACCTGCTTCACATTCTCTCCTCCTTAATAACAAGCCCACCATGAAGAATTCAGTCTCAGGCTGACTGTAACTGTGCTGCCTCTTTGTGTGCTTTATCTCTGGCAAATAACTGGCAAGAATGTGCACTTCAAAGAGTTTCGCATAACCGCATTTGATAAAGCTGGAAGAAGTGAGACAGCGTTAGCGTGAGGCCACAGAAAGACCCTGTGAAGTTAGCATCTTTCCCAAGGGAATGACAGAGGGATTTCTGGCTGCTCTTTTTTGGCTAATGTTTTCTATCATTCTATTCCATCTGTCCACTAATTTTGTCTCCATTTTATGCCATTGTAGGAGACGACTAAACTGGAGGCTGATTATACAACTGCAGTGTAATTCGAGTGCCGCTGATACCGCAAACATTTTTAGCTAATAACCAGCACATCCTTACCAAGACATTGCCCAGTGGGAGTGAAGCGGTACCCAGCTTTACACTCGCATCGGTAGCTTCCTGGCAAGTTCAGACAGTCTGCATTTTGCTGGCACACCGGTCCATTCTGACACTCATCAATATCTGACAACAAGAGGGACAGAGATGTTCATACAGCAGGCATAAATATAAAAAGACCAAAGTAAAACACAGGGATTCTACAGCAGACTGCAAACGTCACCTTCACAAATCAGCAGCTTGTCGTTGTAGATGAAGCCAATGGGGCACTCGCACCTGAAGCTGCCGATCATGTTGATGCACACTCCATTCTCACAGATTCCCGGAATTTCCCTGCACTCGTCGATGTCTGTCAAATGAACGAGAGACCAACGGCGGCGTGAGAAAAGAGAAGCGTTCCTCCTCATCGCGTAAGCGTTTCAGTGTGAAAATCTTTACCAATAATCTGTCCAGTGGTGATGTCGATGTAATATCCCGGTCTCTCGCTGCCACACAGGATCGCAAACTCATCTGAATGGACAGGAGGCACGAGTTTATACGAGTTCATCGCCACTTCCGCGTGCTGGTATATACTACGTATTTACTCTACTGTTCTAGACCTCACCGCTGCTGGGCACGGGGCACTGTTCGCAGGGTTTATTCCACGCACGGCCGATGTTGTAGGAGCAGCAGCACATCTTTTTGGTCATGTTGAAGTTCAGCTCGCCGTCGCACGTTCCGTTGTCAGAGTAAAAGTTCCTGTAGCAGTAGCTCTTCCTCATGTCTGTGTGTGGTGCGTTTATGAGAAATGCAGAGTTGCAGGTAACCCTAAATACGACAGCGACAATCGTGAAAACCCAGCAAGCCTACCTACCCATGCAGTTGTTCCCTCCGTTGACCTGCATGTAATCCACAGGGCAGATGCAGGTGTAGTTCCCGATGGTGTTGTAGCACTGGCCGGGGCCACAGATGCCTGGCCGTTCACACTCATTGACATCTGTACACAGAGAGAGCAGCACGGGGGAAAAAACATTCCTTCAGTAAAGGTGCCAGCTACTTCTATGAAACATATTTTGGTCCACGCCTTTAAATATATTAAATTCTTTATCAGCATTACTCCTAAAAAGCCATGAACATGCCTATGAGCCCAGCTCATAGCTGAACAGTTCATTGACCACAAACAATGAGGACTTGCAGTGCTAGACTTTACAGAGCAGCTGCTTTTGTACTTCTGGTCAACAAGAACACACTAATTAAACAACCCAGTGTGACGGCAAAACATGTAATAGACAGGCCGGTCCACCGTGTCCATTTCGCACTTTGCCTATCCAAAACGTGAAAAGGAAACACATGCAGGTAATGCATTACCGGCAGTGAGCAAAAAACATATCAAGTACATTCCAGGGTCCTTAATCGTCAGAATCAATTAAGCTAGGGGGCTAGTATCTATATACACACAAACGTGTTAATAATGTCTGTTTAAACACTTTCCCATGATTATTTTCATGTTGGCTTGAAATAAAATATCCCCCTCTGCTGTTACTGCAACTTACTGCATGTGTGTGCATTTCACGTTTTGGGGGGGGGGGGCAAAGCGTGAAATGTCTATTACACGCTTTCGGCTGAGTTAAAATATCACTGTCAACCCATTAAGCCTCCTGCTCTCCTCCTTTCTCTGTTCCCTTTTCTCTTTTTTAAACAGCCTTCTATTTTATCGCCTTTCGTTCCTCTTTCCGTCATCACTGGCGTGCCTACAGGGGACACTGCGTACTTCCCCAAGGAAAGAGTTGACCACATCAGAGCCTCGCTCTTCTGGACACAGTTAGCGCTCTCAGCTGTCTCATCATTCTGGCTGAGCTTTGCTGGGTTAGCAACAAACGGGAACTAGAGCAGACACTTATTGAGCTGCAGTGTTGTCTATGGGACAACAGGGTCCAATATTTTCTTTGCCTTTTTGCTCCCAGTGCTTCTTTCTCTCTCTTTCTCTCTCCATGTGTCACTGAAAGAACATCTCCACGGCTGGACTCAATTTCCTCCCCAGTGAAATGTCCCAGGGCCAGAGCTGGAGACGGATGGGTCACCTGTTTGTTCATTTGTGCATGTGTGTGCTTAATACCTTCACAAACTCTGGTGTCCAGGTTGAGGGCAAAGCCTCTTGAACATTCACAGTGGAAACTACCAAACGTGTTGATGCACCGTCCTCCCTGGCATAAGCCGGGCAATTCCTGACACTCATCGATGTCTGTGGGAGAGAGAAAGGGAAAACTCAGCACCACTGTGGGCTGGTGTTTCTGTAAGTATACCCAGGGGCGACCTCAAAAACAAAAAAAGGCATAATAGCATGTTGCTACAACCTTCCAAGATGACAGTGATGGGGTTTGGTCTGAAGCCTTCCCCTCCAGGACACAGAGTCTTGTACTGAGCTGTAACACAAAACACAGAAACGAATTACAAGCCTGCATCAAGGGTGTGCGTTATAGCAGAATTTGCCAGTAATTGCGATGAATCGTGGTGCTTGAAAAAGCCATTTTTAGTCATGCACTTGTTTCCTTTCGTTTTCTGTCGTGCTTTTTGTGATCTCAGCGTTAGCCACAGAGCCCAGAGGACCGGACATGACTGCAACTACTCAGAATTACAAAGCGAAAAGAAAAAGGTTTTGTTCTTGTCACAGAAGCAAACAGTTCCCTGAGCTGAAAAGGATGAGTCATTCCCTGTAATGTTTTGAAACATCTGTTGGCAATTTCCAAATAAGTTGCACAAAGCTGTCTCATTTTTACCAGCAACAGCAATTACAGCAAACACACTAATCGCATGGCAAGAGAAGCCAGCATGTGAGTCTGCATGTAAGCAGAGCAGCTAGTTTGCACCTTAAGACTCCTGATGTACTCTGGTATATTAATATATTTTGATCTTGGATATGATTTTTCATATTAGTTTACAGATGCCCTTAATTTGAGGAAATTAAGGTTTGGTTTAAGGAAATTAAGGTCTGTTTTGTTTACCCTGCCGCAAATAGATGGATTTGACAGGGTTATTGATTAAACATAAACACCAAATCTTTTTCTTTTCTCTACATTCAAATCTAATTTTTAAACCACAATTCAAAACAGCCAACAGCTAACAAGCCAACCCATCCCAC